>NC_137179.1:54525000-54592500 GCF_951804945.1 Podarcis cretensis
AGTAACACCAGGGCAGATTGTGCCATTAAAATGAAGCTGATTTAGGCCAGGCTTAAAGAGATGTTTACAGTGGTACCTCGGGTTAAGTACTTAATTCGTTCCGGAGGTCCGTTCTTAACCTGAAACTGTTGTTAACCTGAAGCACCACTTTAGCTAATGGGGCCTCCTGCTGCCGCCGCGCCGCCGGAGCACAATTTCTGTTCTCATCCTGAAGCAAAGATCTTAACCTGAAGCACTATTTTTGGGTTAGCGGAGTCTGTAACCTGAAGCGTATGTAACCTGAAGCGTATGTAACCCGAAGCGTATGTAACCCCAGGTGCCACTGTATGTGAGTGTTTGTGCATGCCTGACAAATATAAATGAGCAATTCAGCTTATTTGGTTTACTTGTCACCAAACTAAGCAGGATATGCATGTCTGGAACTCACCAAAGTCTTTTTCTTTGATTAAAAGCAGTTAGCTGCATGCAAGCGAAGTGTGCAACTTGGATAGGAGTTACAGTACTTGGAGGGCTTAAGCTTTCACCCCATTCTCTTGTATTTATTTAAATATTTACAATCTGCACTTTCATAAGGCATATTAAGGCATTGTACAGAGTACAAAAATATAATACCACCACTCCATAAGTATCCATAAAGCTTAATTAAGAACATTAATAATTTTCCAGCAAAATTCCCTGAAGCCATTGTTCTCCATGGAGTCATTGGGGAAAGGCAGGTACAAAAATACAAGTACCTATCTCCTCAACCCCCCCCCCCCATGCTGCCTGCACCCTCTGCAGCTAATAACAGCTGGGTGGGGCATTATGAGTCAGGGGAACAGTGTGCGCAAGTGAATTATTCCCTTTCTCTAGCTCTGCAACTCCAGTCAAAATTGGAGCCCATTGTGGCTGCTTTTAACCATCAGAGGATCTGAAAGTGAATCTCCCAGGTCAAATTTAGTTTGTCCCTTTGGCATAGGGCTTTGGGGTACTCCTGGATGCATCTACTTGTTTATAGCATTTCCATTGATTTATGAAGACTACTCTGAATAATTCCTTAAACCTAGAAAAGCATTCTTGCCAGTTTATGTACCTTTAGGGAATTATTCCCCTAGAGACATTAGATAGAAGAAACACTTTTACATTATTTTGCTTTTGGACCATTGTATGAACACTAAGATTAAGCAAGTATTGAGATTACTTTATTTCAGTTCATGATGTTATTTTTTAATAATGCAGGGTGGTGAAGCTCCGGATGAAAATAGGATACAAGATAATAGAAGCACAGATACTATTATATAAACCAATTTATTTATCCCAGTGTAGTTCTAAAAAAGTAGAATAGTGTAGAATACGCTTTTACTTTATTAACAAATGCATTAACATCTACTTGAAATATATTCTCATGGTGCCTTTCAACATTTTAATGCAGGGTTTGTTAGTCCACCATCTTAGCATTTCCATATAATTGAGAAATTGACCTTCCTTTAAGTCATTTAATATGCTTCCACAAAATGTCACTAACTAAGGTGATTTTCTACTTTCAGTTTCATTGAGGACAAACATTGATGCATGCACATTTTTCTCCTGCTAGTTCTAAAAGGACAGTTCTTTGGGTGCACTAAAGTTGATGTGTTAACTTTTCAGCGCCTTCATCTTCTTAAACTGTAAACAATATAAACGTTAGGCTTACCGGGGAAATAGACTGTGTCTAGTCACAAACTCGGTGTCATGCTGAGAGTATGCAGTACCTTGGACAGCTCCAGTGAGCCCTACTAAGGCTGCCAGAAGAAAAATTGTCTCTTCATGGAGCAAAAGCTAACTGAAGCCTTATGTAAACTGATAAAGTGTGATAGGCTCTGCCTCCCTGAAGGGGCTGACCATTTAAAGGGCCCTTACCTTATTTTGGAGCCTTTGGCTTCTGAGAGACTGCTGAGACAAAAGTTCTCTGGGGGACTTACCTGCTGTGTCATAGGATAGTGGCAAGGCTGTGTCTTCTGGCCGGGAGGACCATGAATAAGGTATTGGAAGTTCTCCCTGCCCTCAGAGGGAGTAGCTGAACCTCACCCAGGTACTCTGCTTTTGATTTTCCTTCCTTTACTTAGATCCTACATTCCTCCGTTTCTGTCCTGCATATTACTGTTAAAGGTAAAGGACCCCTGGACAGTTAAGTCCAGTCAAAGGCAACTTTGGGGTGTGGCACTCATCTCACTTCAGGCTGAGGGAGCCGGCATTTGTCCACAGACAGCTTTCCGGCTCATGTGGCCAGCATGAGTATTTTCATAGCACAAATTGGGTTAAAGACAGTTTAACCTACCAAAAGTGTGTTCAACCATTCTCTCAGTACCCAATCATCGCTACACTTTTTGAATTTTGAGACTTTATGCATAATATGCTTAGATGTTTGAGCCAATTTTTGGAATATGTAACATGAAGTACTATATCACATTATACACTTGAATTGCCAATTGCATTTTTTGTCTTAATAAAATAATTAATTTAAGCTATAGGAATGGGAAATTAATTTTGTTTTGCAGCATAATGCAGTAAACATTTGGTAGAATTGCTTGGTAGGCCACTTTTTGCTAGGAATTGAGGAAAACTTTATCTTAATTTCATGTTCATTATGTAAGAAAAATAGGGTTGCCACCCAATTAAAGAAATGTTAGCTGGTTGATCATATGAGTTTTAGTTGATCTATCAGCTAATTAGTCAATTTATTATGCAGAAAAAATTAATGTGAGAAAAACAATAGTAATAAAGGGAAAAAACATATTTCTTTGTTTCTGTCTGAGGCATGCATCGCCACAGCAATAAACTATTGTAGAAGAGGTATTTTTCTATCTGCTTTATGTATGAGAGAAAGCTATGTACTTCCTGCAGTTTTTATATGTACTTATAAGCAGTTCTTTTTTCCTAGGAAAAAAAGTGTCAGTACTCACCAGTAGGCAGGGGGAGGAGGCCAGCCTGATGGCAAGGTCAGGCGGTTGGGGTGTGTTAGCTCCCTTGCTTGTTCCATCCTGTCTTTAAATTGATTAATCTAGCTGTTACAGACTAAGTGTATGTGGCTGTCAAGAAAATAGTTTATTAACAATTTTGCCAAGCCCTAAAGACCACAACCTATGCCTTCCCAGGTGCTTATTGAGAGTCTTACAACTGAGTATAACATATGTTGAGAAGGTTGTGCCTCAATACTCTGGGTAACAACAATCTTGGAGAGTAACATAGGAACCTTTCCTTGACAGGAAAACATCATGGAAATCAAGCCATGTTGTTTAAAGTGGAGCTTCTGCCTCATATACCACTCCCGCATTGTGTCAAGTAGAGCATTGTGAGGATAAGAACCAGAATTTTCTGATAGACTGGAATAAAAATCTCCATTCTTGTAACATGTGGAAAAGAGGGGTTGGGCTCTAAGATTCCCACAGAATTTCCTTTCTAAGATACAAAAGTGCCCTTCTCTAAAGAGTCTACTTTTAATGCAAAGTTTCCTTTATCCAAAGAGGTTTCTTAGGACTTTGATAGACTGACAACAGGTGGTGGTGGTGGTGATATTGCTCCTGTTGTTCGTTTTCCATTACTTTTTCTGTTTTAAGTTTTGTTTTTAGATGCTGTTTTATGAATAACATTGTGCATTGCTTTAAGCACTGTTAAATAAAACAGTGTACAATGCTGAGTAACAAAATATCTTTATAAAAGTGTGAACCACCAGATTATACTCAGTACCCTGATTATAACAAGCATAAGGCAGCTCATATCATAACCTCAAGTCATATGAGGTATGTTGTTATGAAAAGTGGGTCATTACAAGCATCATAGGAACTTCGGTAAAGTTGAGAAACAGGGCATTATGTTGGATAACTAACATTTTTTTTAAAAAAAATCTTTATCCTCTTTGGAGACCTCCTCTTTTCTTCCCAACCTCTGTTTCTGTGCTTTTAAGGGCACATGTGGAGGAGGGACATAAGGTACTATTGTCAACAAAGTCTTTTATAGTTAGATCTCTGTTTGGAATAGTACTTTTAAAGATATCACCAGAACTCTAAAAAATATATAAGTGAAAGGAAGAACGAAATGTACTGGCCATCTGAGGACAGCAATCGCTTCATCTCTTGAGTTTTTGGAGGAGATTCTTTTGGTTTTCTTTCTTGGATGTAAACCTAGAAAAGGAAAAGGTATGTGTTGGAAGCTCTAGCAATTGTAGGGTGTTGCTATTTCAGACTAGTATTTGGAAACAGTAGATTTTGGGCTGTACAAGTTGCTTTCTTGTGGACAAGAGCAGGAACTAAAGGTGAATTTAAGATTACCTTTGATTATATAATTGATGACATTTATAACAACATATGAGAACCTTATGTGAGTGTACGTTTAGTGCAGAATTTAAACTTTGTTAACTTATCCCCCTCCCCCCATAATTGACTTATGGCATAGTAAGAATATTTTCAGTATAGATTGTATGCTTTGCTTTTTTCACAAGCAATGTAGTTCCTTTAAAATCTGTCTGATCACATGAAATATTAGGCTGTCTAGCTAAATTTGTGGTGACATTCTATGCATTTCCTCCATGTGCTGCATTCATTCTCCAGATTGTATCTGAATTCCTCGTAAGGAAGCAACTTCCATTTAGAGTAAGCAAATGAGAATCAGTTCGCATGTTCAAAATAATTCTCAGTATGTGCAGCTATGTTGCTTCTGGAGTTTTGAACGTGAAGGTGTGAGCCTTGAGAACACAGTGTAGAACTAAAAATCCAGGTCTTGGGATTTCAGAATTGTTTGCAATGAATTGGGGAATGAAGTTTTCAAATGCTTAGAATTTACTGAACTTCAAATTATTACCAATAACACCTTGTTTTGACTAGACCACTTTGGGGGTGATATAATGTAGAAATCTTGTTCACATACAGAGTCTTCCTGTTAACTGGAAGTTCAATAGCCTTAGGTCTCTTTATCATGAAATGATTTAGCCCACATACTGTATTTGAAGGCAAAGTAATAGATTAAACAGGTAATAGAGCAGGGGTGGGGAAGCTGTTTGCCCATCAGATGATGATGCACTACAGCTTCCATCCTCTCCAAGCAGCATGTCACAGATGAGAGTCCCAACAACATCTGAAGGGCCACAAGTTTCCCATCCCTGGTGCAAAATAAGACATTAAATTGGGCATTTTGATTGAAAACCCCCCTAAAAAGATGAGGGAACTTTCTTTAATGCTTACAGATGCTCTTAAAAGAATGAAGCAAATCTATTCACAGCAATAGAAAAATATCAAGCAATAAGAATACAAAGCCATTAAACTGAATTAAATAAAAAACAACCATGCATACATAGTGCTAAACCAGCAACAACTGAAACAAAATTCAAAATAATTTTGACTCAAAGATCTTCCCAGAGAGACAGGACTGAACCTGACATATAAATATCCAAAGCATTGGATCCTGGATACTATAAGAAAGGAATTCCATAAAAGTATACGTTGTGTAGCAAAAATAAACAAACTAACATTAATAGTCCAGCTTTTTTTTGTATTGCTGATATTAAAATATGGAATGGGAGTATGTCAGAAATAAATTGAAATAATCAAGTTTAATCTTGAGAAAGTATACTTTTGTAAAAATGGAAGGTCTAACAAGAATTATAGGCCTTTTGAGAAAGAGTTTTCTAATGCTCTCAGCCATTATTTCAATCTGTATATGTTGAATCAAATCTCTGCAATTCTGCAATATTTTATTTATTTAAAATATTCATACTTTGTTTCTTAGCTATAGTCACTGAGGCAGTTCACAGCATGAATTAAAATAATATTAACAGGAAAATGCAATGATCAAAAAACCTAAAAATCAACGTTAAAAAATAAGATAATACAGCAGTTGAATCCAATTTAAAACAGCCACAGATCAGAGAATTAAACCCCATCAAAAGCCTGAGACAATAGCAACATTAATATGCATGAAAGATGATATTTAAATACTTCAAGGGAATTTCATAGATGAGATGTTGCAAACAAGCAGTCTCTGTCCATGTTTTGTTTGTTTGTTTGTTTGTTTGTTTGTTTGTTTGTTTGTTTAAAATATTTATATGCTGTCCACCTGCCAGATTTGCCCTATGGCAGATGGAGAAGATAAGGATCTCACCCTGATCTGAAACATACCAGAGCAGTTCACAGTACACAACACAATTCAAATTCATATATTAAAATATTAAAACCACAATAAATTTCCAACAACTGAAGCCAAAATAATTCAACCTGAGCTGGGAATTAACAACCAACAAATACCTGGCTAAGCAACTGGACTTCTAAGCAGGTGCGGAAAACTCATCAGAGTTGGCACCTGTCTTATTTTAAGTTGTTATTATTTATTAACTATTACTGTAGTTACTTTATCTTGCCCAGGGCAACCCAAAGCAACTCACAACAAACAGGTTGCCAGCTGCCTCACTTTAGGAGACAGAGCACTCTGAGCAGGGCCTCTGATGATGCTCTTAATAGGCATGTTTGCGTGGGAGCAGGCAGACTATCAAGTACCCCACCATTCTTAATCTGTTAATAGTAAACTCTAGGGACAAGAGCCTATGCCACACTAGCAGATATTGTAGAACTTTCCCTTACCATTTTTGCCTGAAGCACCAGCACTCCCCGATTTCCTCCAAAGGCCTCCCTGTTCCTCTAGAACAAGTTTTGTAGGTGTGCTGGAGAGGGAGAGGAAATACCATCTGTACAAGTGGAAGTCCATCACACAAGCAGGTTAGCAACACTGGATGTTACCCTAGGAATCCTAAAACATTCAGCAATTTTCTCATAATAAACAGGGCCTCCCCCAAAGTTTAGTGAAAACAAATTAAAAATGGTCTTTTTCTCTCCACTCCTCCTCTCCCTAAAATTGCTTTTGCCTCATTGGGAAAACCCAAATCATACTCAGCACAGCACAGTAGTAGACCCTTAGTCAAAAACTTCACCATAAGAATTCCCAAAGTAGAAGCAACCTACAGTTTTCAGTGCTAAACTTCTTACAAAATGCAAGTGTGTGTAGTTTACTGGACCCAGGAGCATGTTTCTGTAGTTCAAGTAGTGATGATAGCCTTGAGTATATTTTAATACAGTTCTTTGAGCATGCAATTCTTTTGATGACTAGCACAGTCAACAAGCAGGGGCTAGAGGAAGTACATTCTCTGGTTACCAAACAGTTGTGCTAAATAGTGGGATTGTGATAAACAGCTTCTGTTCTTTAATTGATGGCTGCTTGTTTGAAACCTGCTCTGCTCTGTTGCTATTTGTGGGTTGCATGTAAGTGTCAGTGGTGTCCCTCTTCTGGAATGCTCTGCTGTGTGCCTCAGGCCATATCTCTTCCATTCCTGAAAGTTTTCAATTTTAAGTGGCCCATTGCTTGTTAACTTTAAATTACCGTTGCTTAAATTGGAAGCATTGGAGATCCCAAATCTTGACTCTCATGACAAAAACAAAACCATGACAACTGCTCCCTTTGCAGCCAGGAAGGCTGCTCTCATACTCAGAGCTAAAAAAATTATTATGCTAAATAAGATGCAAAATAATGTGGCACTACAATCTTTAGCCAGACTGATGTGCAGGAATATGATGGATGAACAAGTAAACAAGTCCAAATTCCACTAAATGCAGTTTTGGATAACCCAATATATGCTTCAAGTACAGAGCATGCACTAAAGCCAAGGTCTGAGGTTACTTCTTCAGCCAATTTTTGCACTTTCGAAGATAAGCATGGTATTCAATTAAAATGTTGCCTGCCTCTTCAGCAGCATGTTTTGCATTCTGTCACAATGCTGTTATGACACTATAGGCATTTAGGAGCTTCTTATTATAGCTATTTTAGTTCCTGCTAAGTTTTTTCTGGACTTCTCCCAAGCTTCAACTCTTCACTCTAAGCTTGCCTTTGTAAATTGATGTCATTGTGAGGTGCCTCAAAATATTCGACATGCTTGTGCTCTATTCACATTCTCCTGGGATTATTCAAGGGAACTGATGAAGTAGCCTATAAAAGCTAAACTTTCCATTTATTAATTTTCGCAAGACTCCTACCATTTCCCTTCAAAACTAAGTGAATATGGGCAGAATTTGCCATTCCTAATCCATAATGCTTTAATAATAAGAAACAAACAAATAAGTATCAATTTGTAATTTATTGGGACACCTCTGTGAGGCCTCAAGTATTTTATAAAAATATTTAAAAACAGCAGCTTCTCATGCAATATCCCAGAGTGATGTACAACAAAATATACAAAACAGTTAAAATACAATTTAAAACCATACAGAATGATTATAAAAATAATCCACTCATCTTAAAAGCTTAAACCACTGACTAGGCCTGTTGACACAATAAAAGTCTTCAATACTTTTTCTTTAGGTTAGAAGTGAGGGTGCTTACCAAATCCCTGCTGGAAAACCTGATTTCTAATCAAAGCCAGTTTGTTGTCCCACATGGTCCAGAAGCTTAACAGCACTCCATGACCTCAGTGATGGAGCTGTGATATAAGGGTTTAGGTTAACCTTAAAGGTATCCTAATTGTTTAGGGCTTTGTATGTAAATACAAGACCCTTGAACCTGGCTCAGTGGTATATGGGCAGCCAGCACAGATGTTTTAACAATGGTGTTGCAAGCTGTTGCCTGCCTGACCCCGTCAGCAATCTAGCCAATACATTCTGCACTACCTGCAGCTTCTTAATCAGGCCCCAAAGCAGCCAAACATAGAGCACATTGACAGATGGATGAAGCCTGCTTGAAGCTGAGTTGCTAACACAGTCTGATGGCCCTATTGTGCCATGCCTAAAGGACCCAGGCCCCACCCCCCTGCCCAAGTCCAGACTCGGCCTGGTTCAGTGTTGGGTTGAGCAAAGAGTGATAACCATAGCCTTGTAGCTTGTTATCCTTTTTGTCAAAAAGGAGTAAAAAGATTTCAACTTTCTCAGTCAAAAGCTCGGTAATCCTAAAATTGGCAGCATGACTAGCAACAAGCATATTCAGAGGCTGTAGGAACCTAAGAAACTGACCCAGACTGAGTCAAACCATTGGGTCATCCCACCAAGTGCTTTCCACATTAGCTGATAGTGATCCTCCGGGGATCTACTTGAGCATGGTGGAACCCCTTCATACAAAGCATCTACTCTCCCACTGAACAAGTAATTTGTACAAAGCATAGAAGCATAGTATTTTAGAGCTGGAAGGGACCAAAAGGATCTTCTAGTCCAACCCCCTGCAATGCAGGAATCTTTTGCCCAATGTTTGAAGCATTTGTCAACATATCCATTCTCATTGTGACTGTAATTTCCATTGTCGTTTCTGTCACATTATAGATCTATTTATATGAACTTTGCACAGTCAGTGAGCATTGTCAGTGGAATGCAAGATAGTAGTACCCTTGTTAGAGCAGGGAGGAGTGAATTAGAAAACACATAATTGTGACTGAGCCAGGGAGGTTAGGAATTCAGAATGCTGTCCATCCAACATTCACCTGATAGTTTTGGCATGCCCTTAATGGTTACTCATCATCATCTGTAAAAGCTGTTGTATAAAATAATAATGAAGTAATAATGGCTTTCAGGGTTGCTTGGTGGATAAATGAAGTAAGGTTTGAAAGTACATTGCATATTAAAAGCCTTAAAATTACCAATAGACATGATTTTCTGTACAGACGGGTACAATACTCCATGAAGTTTAACTGTTCTTGCTTTAAAAAAATAGCATTTATTTCAGGAGGATGCAAAAGAACAAATACAATATATTATATTATGTGCTTTGATAGAATTTCTTTTTCTTCTTTTTAACTTTAATTTCATAGTAAATGAGTACCTTTAATGAAACAGTATCCTAATTAATTAATATTGATGTTCTAGTATTTGTATATTCCTCCAAGGGATATGCAATTATTACCAGGCTTTCCACCAAACATACTGAAGCTTTGTTTCCTTCTCTTGTCTTAATTCTGACATGGCAGCAAAGAACAACATACAGGCACAAGCCCACAGCCTTCAGAATTGAATGACAGCAGCCTGCCCTTTCAGCTTCGGCTCAGAAGGAGGGGCAAATTGTAAGGAGGCCCCTTTCCTCTGAGTCCTTGATCTGAGAGGAAGAATACCCCATTGCACAGTAAGGGAAAGAACTGGCCTTGGAGAATGTGTGACTCAGGTGTTCATTCTCTGTGCCTAATTTGTCTCTCCCATTGGGTCCTTAAAACTGTGAGGGGAAATATCCTCTTGCAATTTAAAGAGTGATGATGAATTGGAAGAATGGTCCTTGAAGGCATTATCTAAGCCAGTTCCCTCCTCTCACCCTCAAAGATGGACTTTTTCAGAGGCCAAAGCTAGAAGAAAATAACCCTCCCCACCTTGTCCAGCCAACACAGTTTTGTGCCTTTAGTGCTGCAGTTCCAGGGAGGAAGGTTGCTTGTTTTATTTATGCATTGAGCCCATCAACCTCCCACAATGGCTTCATACATGAAGAAAATAAGAGCAAGCTCACACAGCTCAAGAGTGGCCAGGTATCAGGTGTCCTGCTTAATACTGGATGGTTTGGTTTTTCTAGAGCTTTCTGGACCCGTGTCCTCTTTTCCTAGATGTCTGTAAACCATGTTCAAGGAAGGGGGTTCTAAAGTAGTCAGTTGTCAGTGGCTTTTTCTTTTGTTAATGTAATAAATCAGAAAGCTGGCAGCCCTGCTGCTACTGCTGCCATAGTGTACTACTACTACTACTACTACTACTACTACTACTACTAATAATAATAATAGCAGCATCTAATGCTCCTGGGAAATGCCAGTACACAATGACATACTGTTGTTTCCCTTTCCTGGGACATTGTATGGAAAAGCAAATGGCTGACATTTGTCATTGGAATTGGAAAGGATGGTACATCATCATGTACACTTCCTTCCCAATAGCATTTGTGTGTGTACCAACTCTCCACCATCCAGTCCCAGGGTGGGTTATGTACAGCTCCATACAACACGTAAAACCATGTACTATGTAAACATTGCTAAATCATAAATTAAATTGAATCAACAGCATTCAGAAAGAGTGACAACGTAACAATTTGTGCAGTGTGGCAGCAGAACTATGCCATTTCCCCTGTTTTCCCCTACCCCCTTTGTTATTGATGACGTCTCTCCATAAGTCTCTCTGCAGGTAATTGGCAAGTGGCTGGAACAACTCATTGCCTCCACCCCAAATGTCACACCATGTGAAGGCTGCACATTCAGGACAGTGGTTCCCAGCTGGTGGTCCATGGACCCCAGGGGGTCAGCGTAACCCACCCAGGGGGTCAGCGGTCCATTCACATAACAAAAACTACCAGAGAGATACTAAAGTTTTCAACAGTAGGGGGTGCATGGCTTGGTTTTTGAAAAATGGGTTCTGCATTGGGAACCACTGATTTAAGAAATAAATTGCAGTGTATATAAGCATTAGTCTTGGACCTGCAGAACTTGAGCTTGGATAAGTGCAGCCTCCCTTCCTGCTTAGCCAACACAAGGAGCCCTTGATTAGGATAACTATGAGTACCCCTTCCTATCATTTCTCTGAAAAATATCATTTTGTCAGTAGAGAAAGGCTGATTTTTCATTACTGGAAAGATAGTGAGTAGACGAGGATTTGGACTCTGAAAACGCATTTACTGCTAGCCCAGTTTCACCAGCACACCCTCATCAAACAGATCCCTTTGATGGAAAGGATGGGTCTTCTGTTTCACCATCCTAATTCCAGGATGGAAAATGAGTCACTCATAGCAAGATAATAAATTGCCGCAAAAAAGTTGAGGTGTTGTACAGACACTCTGTAAAAAAACCCCACAAACCTGTTTTCAAAGTTCTTTTTATCACAGATTGGCGCAGAGAAAATAGAAAGTGTATTTCATTTTAAGCATAAAAGCTTTTTCTGTAAAAAGCATTGCTATTGTATTGTGTATACATTAGCATCTTACATACAGAGAAAAATATATTAAGCTGCAAATAATAATAATAATATCCCCAAACAATTAAAGTAAAAAATGTTCTGGTAATTAACTATTATTTTTCACAAAACTAGTCTAATTATGTATCAGTCATGCTGAAATGAAAGGTCAATAACTACAGATGCATAATTTCCTTCTGATAGATTGCTGTTTGAAAATAGGTTTATGACAATTATGTGATTAATTTCCTTTTATTAAATAGCATTATGAAACTTCATGATGCATTCATCTGTTTATTACTGTTTCTTTTTCTGTTTAGTTAGAATTTAATGGTGGATGCAATCTAACCTCAGTAGAAAATCTAGATAGCTAGACATTGCCTTTTAAAATAGTCCCCGACTGCATGTTAATTCTGTAGTGTCTGTGAATTCTGGGTGGTGAATAATCACACACACATTCCTTTTCAGTCAACAACACCTCATCTGTATCAGAGCAAATCAGCAATTCATGTTCCCTGTGCTGGATAAGTAACAGTATTGTGCATTGTTCCTGAGAGGTGCATATTATTATTTCTCAATATTAGCTCCCAGCCTTAGTTGGGAGCTTATACAACCAAGAAGAATACAAAAAAGCTAAAGATTATGAAACACTTTACACAATAAAAGTGGTGTATAAAGTGGTGTTTAAACTGATAGTATTTGCCTCCTTCACAAGCCTTGAATCTTTCTGTTACATATCAGCCATCTAAACATAAGATGCTCTTTAAAAAGGTAAGTGCTCCTAGTTCTGAGCATAGAAAATGAATGGGCAGTCAAAAGAACTTATAAAAATATACATTTTGATTGCAGAATGAAAGATATGTTTTCGTTGCAATCATTCATCACTATATTTGTGAACTTCCCCTAATATTTCAATTGACTAATTCAGAAAGGCAACAAGAAAGATTTTAGCTGATAAATTAGATGGGGGAGAGATGTCCTATGTCTTCTTGAACCTATACTTTTGTTACATTGTCACCTTTTAAAGGAAACTTATAGAGCTTCCATAAGCGACTAGGGTTTTTTCCTCTTTAGAGAGCATTTAATGATGAGTGCAATCTAACCTCAGTAGAAAATCCAGGTAGCTGTGTTTGGGTTTATTACATTTGTGTATCTCTTCCCACTAAAATGTGCCAAAGCGACTTACAAGCAACTAAAATATAGTAACTGATTACCTAGCTAGATCATTTTCTTTTAAAATGGTCCCTGATTACGTATTAATTGTATGGTACTAGTGGTGCTTAGGAAAGTTTGCTTATTTTATAATAAACATTATTGAACAGTGAGTTACAGAGGCCGATTCAGGATACTGTCTATTTATGTAGTTCCATTGATGTCTGTATCCTTTGAAGCCTACAGTCAGAAAAGCTACAGACTTGAATTGGCTTTGATTTGCAGTACATTTGCCAGCATTTCCAATTGTTCTGCAGAAGAAAGTTGAGAGCAAGGTGGTTTGAGGACTTGGACTCACTGGAAAAAAAGAGGGTGCCCTACGCCTTTTCCAGATTGGCTACAGTATTTCACAACAGAAAAATAAAAACACAGTACACATGCCACCAAATAAAATAAATTTGAATTGAAACCACCATAGAAGACTGGTCCAGGTTAGCCAGATATTTATCAGAAGGAGAAAAAGGTGTACTGTAAGCCCTCTGAAAACATTTCAAATATAGTTGTAGGTCTCCTATGTGAGATAGATGTATGACTTTTTTGCTAGCTCCACCAGACTCTTGTAAGATATGAATCAGTGCAAGCGCCTTCTGGTTCAAGAGTAGTTTCTGGTTTCAAGCAGTGGCCTATCAGTTGCCTTTCTTTTCTTTTTCCTTTTTAATGCTTTATTAATTTTACAAAGAAAAACAATCACCAAAAACAGTAAAAACTCAATACAAATTGCCAAGAAAAAAATTAGATTCATACATAACAGATTCCATTATGACTTCCAATCACCCCAGTGTGGTTTCTAAGTTACATTTTCGACTGCACACTTTCCATTGTGTCTCCTAAATTGTCTCAGTTGTAATTGGTTTTGTAAAATTTCCTACTTTCATGCAGGGGTCAATCCAGACCTGGCAAAGAATTTAGATTTTTACAATGTTCTTTTAGGTATACTCTGTAAGCATCCCATTTTCTATTAAATGTTTGTTCTGTAACATCTCTAAGTCTTCCTGTCATTCTTGCTAACTGTGTATTCTAGCATTTTCGTCTGCTAGTAGGAATAGATTCTCCTTTCCATTCTTTTGCTATTAAGATTCTTGCTATTGCATACATAAAAATTCTCCTTAGACTTTTTGGAATATCGTTACTCATTATACCCAGCAGAAAGGCTTCAGGCTTTTTTTTGGAAAGAAAATTTAAACATTTTCTGAAGCTCATTATATATTATATCCCAAAATTATCTTATTTTTTTTACAATTCCACCACATATGGATTATTGTGCCTTCCGCCTTTCTGCATCTCCAACAAATGCTTGACCTGGTTTTATACATTTTAGCCAGTTTTGAAGGTGTTAGGTACCAACGGTAAAGCATTTCCATAAAATTCTCTTTCAAATTATAGCATATGGTGAATTTCAAGTCCTCACTTCATGATCTTTCCCATGCTTCCATTTGAATGTTGTAGCCAAAATCTTTGGCTCATTGGACCATTACCGATTTTACTTCTTCCTCCTTGACTTCCCAGTCTAGGAGGAGTCTGTACATTTTAGAGAGTGGTTTTTCTTTAATTTCAATTAATTCTTTCTTGAATCTTGATAGCTCTGCGGAAAAGCCCTTCTGTTTGTCTTTTTGGAATGTCTCATTTAGCTGGAAATATTGTAGCCAGTCTGTTAAGTGGGTTTTAGCTTCAGCCTATTTTCCTTCTCTTCCAATAAAACTTTGCAAGTTGCCCATTTTCCTCTCATGTTTTTTTTTCTTGACTAAGAATGCTTCTATCAGGGATAGCCACCATGGCGTTTTAGGTTCTAACAAGCCCTTATATTTAGTCCACAACATGTAAAGCAATTTTCTTACCACATGGTTCAAAAAACCTTTGTGGACTTTAACCTTTTCATAGCCTAGATAAGCATGCCGTCCGTACCAGTTATCAAATCCTTCCAGATCTAGAAAACCAGTGTTTTGTAACATCAACCATTCCCAGATCCAGGAGAGACGAGCCGCCTCATGGTATCATTTCAAATCCGTCAGTGTGCCTTTCTGGTCCTCAGAGGCACGCTCCCATTTTAAAGCCATCTAAACTAGTGGGACATATCCCATTTTGAAGCAGTGAATTATATTTATGCAACAAGTTAAAGCTGCATTGTGTGAACATGCTTTTGCTAAGTCTGTCCTGAGCCTACTGTCAGTCAGCTTCATTAGATAACCCCAAGATCTCAAATTGGGGTTTGGCAGGGAGGATTGTCTTCATTTTCTCATTGTTGCTTACTGTAGTATTTGTCCAGTTACATTTGCTTTTAAGCACTATTATCTCTTTCATGCTATAAAATAGATTCTACAGACTCTTAATTACAGTTGATATCTTTACGACTAAACAACAACAACATCTTTCTATTCTATCCTCAGTATTCTGTCATGATAGCCCTATCCAAGCATCCTACCACTCCTCACACGTGTGATTCTGGTTGTGGAAAAGGAGGCTTGGGTGCACACTTCCTGATCACCTTCCCTCCTTCACTTCCCTTGCTGCCACCATTCCCACATCCCTTCACAGTGGTGTTGCACCAGAGGGAGTGGCTCTTTTCAGAGGTAACAAGATATTTGAAACACTTTGTTTTTCTTCTCCATCACAGACTGGGAGGTGCTCCTCCTATCCTGGCACTGTGATGAATAGCAAAAACAAAGCTTTCCTCCTTCCTTATTACAGTACTAGAGTCCAGGGGGACCTCATACCTTAGTACTTTGTTAGGAAGAAACCCTCCCTCCTAGGCTGAGTGAATGGATTAAGTGTGCCTGCCCTCTGGAATGTGAGAGTGTATTTGCTTGTCAGCCCCCAACTTCATTTGGTTGTTTGCTTGTCTTCCTGTTTGCCTGTATGTGTGGGTGTATATTCTATCTGTCTATATGTGTGTGTGTGTCTGCATCAGTCGTGTGATTTTTGGCCACACCTAATGCTGGCATGTGGCCCTTGCAAGGTTGATTGAACCACACACAAATTTCACTTGCCCTCTGACTGTCCAGTGCTTTGGGAATTCCTTGAAACCTACCTGTAATTTACCATTCTGAATATTTAGGAACACACTAGACATTATGTTAAAAGCATTTTTTAACTAACATGCTTAAAACTGGCCATGCTTTTAAAAGAAAGGAAACAAGTAGTTTCAAGCATTCCTGATTCTTAAGCAGGATGGCAGATAAGGAGAGGAGCAAGTCTTTCCTCCCATGCACATTTCTCCTGAAAACCCCCCTCTGCTGCCAAGCCTATTGTTTGACACCAGAGAGTCTGTTTGCTAAAAACACCGGCTTGAGGGTTAATATTCGGTGGAAATAGGCCGTAGGAGCAAAAGGATTTATTTTCTTTTAAAAAAACACACACACCCTGGACAGTGGCTACTATCTAAAGAAAGAGAGATGACTAGTTCAGAGCATTCTATTTTGAATAAGCTTTTAATCCAGAAGTTATGCCCTCACTGTCACTTGCAACTTTCCTTTCTCACTTTTCTACCTCACATTGGAGCATTAATACCACAAGTTCCACCAGAGACCCTTGGGGACCCCTCCATTTATTTCCCTCTATTGTGATGTTGTTCATTTATTTATTTTTGTAGTGCTTTCTGTTTTTGAGTACCTATTGATCATTAAGGAGACCTATCCTCTGATCCCATGAGTTTGATGTTGTTGTTTCCTTTCCCCATGAGCTGCTGTTCTCGAACTTTGTTTAAAAGCTTTCTGAGTCCCAATAACATACTGCACACCAGTTCAACAGATCTGTTGCTGAAACCTGTCATCTGTCTATTCTAAAAGCTCTCCTTTACAGACACCATATTGATTCTAGTATGGCATCTGTTTTCCCTCTGTCAGGCTGCATTCACACAGCAGATTATTCAGTTTTCCTGACATTTCCCTAACTGCTAATTTCCACATTATATTTTAGCTTTCACACGACATAAAAACCACTTCCAGAAATATAGTGGAATATAGTTCAAGGTTAGC
Organism: Podarcis cretensis; assembly: GCF_951804945.1. Lineage (NCBI taxonomy): Eukaryota > Metazoa > Chordata > Lepidosauria > Squamata > Lacertidae > Podarcis > Podarcis cretensis. The sequence goes on from NC_137179.1 coordinate 54,542,072, forward strand.
ACTCATTTCCATGTTATTTGCAGACTTTTTTTTTATTCTAGAAGCCTATTACATGGAAATGTGCAGTAAACGTGCACTGTATCCACTATATTTCTGGAATTGGCTTTTACATTCTGTGAAAACTAAAATATAATGCAGAAATTAACAGTTAGGAAAATGTCAGAAATACTAAATGGGCCTTTGACCTGATACAGCAGGGCTCTGCTTATGATAAATCGCAAGTTTTGTGGGCTATTGTACATGTTTTGACTGCACTACTTTTATTAGTATTTACAGTGGCACCTTGGGTTATGAATTTAATTTGTTCCAGAGGTCCGTTCTTAACTTGAAACGGTTCTTAACCTGAGGTGCGCTTTCGCTAATGGGGCCTCCTGTTGCCGCTACACTGCTGGCACGCAATTTCTGTTCTTATCCTGGGGCAAAGTTCTTAACCTGGAGCAACCACTTACTGGTTAGCGGAGTTTGTAACCTCAAGAGTCTGTAACCTGAGGTACCACTGTAGTAGGGCTAGCGATTACTCCAGGTTTCCCAAATCTGGTATACTTAAAATGTTTTAGACTACAACTTCCCATCATCTATGACCATTGGTCATGCTGGCCGGGTTTAATGGAAATTGTAGTTCAGATATCTAGAGGGCACCAGATTGAGGGACACAGGGTTAGGCCAACAAACCACCAAATTTTCTAGATCCTTTGAAGAAGATAGTTGGCCTTCTAATGTTATGGAGTGTGTGTGTGTTGTTTATCTTTTGATAGACAATTTCATGTTTGAATTCTTGAAGAACCCTCGGGGAATGACATCAACTCAGTATAGTGTTGGTTTTTTAGTTTGTCTAACCATTCTAAAACATTATCCCTTTTTGTCCTCTATACTGCAATTACTGTGTGAAATTAATTGTTTGAGTGTGAGTAACATTCCAACATCTTGTTTTATTAAGACTGATGTATATAATTCGTTTATATCCCAGTAGGTCCCCTCTTTCACTGGTTTGTTGTCCTACAATACATTGGCTGGTTGTTTGATTTTTGTGTTTGATTTAAATAAATGTTTACTATGAGTGTTTGTATCTCTGAACATTAGAACTGTATTGGATCAGGCCAACGGTACCATGCAGTTCAACACCCTGTTTCCAATACTGGTCAGACGGGCAACATTGGTCAACCAGGAAGCCCACAACCAGGGTCTGAAGACAAACATTCTCCATTTGTTTGCCCTTGAGCAATTGCAGTTCAGAGATATTTTGCCTCTGAGCTTGGAGGCAACATTTACCGGTCTCAGCTAATAGATGTGATGGCCACTGGAAGAGTGTTTTTTTTTTGTAGTACAGTATATATTGAATACTGCAGATTATGCTCAAAGAAGTTTACAACAACCTTGCTGTCCAGTATTGGACCCTTATTTCCTGCTTGGACTTGGGCTGGAGTTGAGAGATTACAACAACCCACAGTGCTATTTTTTTTTTTTTGCTTTTATCCCTCAATAGCAGGTTGGGCTGAGGCGGCAGTGTAGTTCACTGTTATACTCCTTTGCAGGTTGGAGGGTAGCTTGCAGCAGCCGTGCACTATAGTTTATTGTTAATACTGCAGGCCATAGGTGAAACTGAGGCTGCTTTGGACTCCTAGTAAAACAAAAACAAAAAAACCTGAATCTCTCAAGTTGCAGCAAAGGTCAATTTACTTAAATTGCTTCCACACAGACCTCCTCCTCATAGGCCAAATCAGGCATTCAGAAGCCTCATGCTCCATTGACTTTCATGCAGACTGGTTGCACTTTAAAATGCTCAGAACATAATGAGCATGTTTGTACTTGAAGTGGAACCCAAGTTAGAGTACCAACCCCTGGTTTTGTCTTTTTTGCTTCTTCAGCCATAAGCTCAGGCAACACACACAGTAATACACTGCATTATTTTCTTGTGGGGGCCTCACTTGTATTTTCTCTGAATTATAAAAAAGAAAAAAGAAACACCTGACATTCTTTGATCATTTTGTAGAATCTCTTGAACCATTCTGGATGCTTTACCTTTTTCCCTTATTGCTTTGTCACTTAGGCTGTGATGCTTTGTTGCTGGGCTTCCCACTTGCTCACAGTCATTCTTGTATTTGGAGCTTTGCAGGTACACACTGCAAAGTAACAACCAGGACTTTCTTCTCTGTATGACCGTCATTATCATGACTCTGTGGTCAGTGGGAATGAAATGGGAGATCACACTTCCTCCACACAGATCCCCTGTAAGGTCAAACATGAGGGTGGGGCAAAAGCTGCTGAACCAGTTCTGCAGGAAAGAAGCCACTCCCACTGATGCCAGTAGTAGCTGGTGCACATGCGCAGTAATGTGAAAACTCAAAAAAGTCAGCATAAAACTAGTCTCAGAAATCCCGGAGCAAAGGCTTAGAAGTAGTGGTATCAATATAAGCATGCATGAGAGAGAGAGAGAGAGAGAGAGAGAGAGAGAGAGACAGAGAGAGAGAGCAAGAGCGAGCGCATCACCAAGCAGGCAAGAAGCAAAAATACTGGTTTAAAAACCCACCTTAATGCAGATCAGCCCTGAGTTAGATGGACCCATGATCTGACTCACTATAAGGCAGCTGTATGAGTTCATATAACTAATCCTCTTTCCCTTTTTAAATTAAATTTGACTGGTATTCAACTTTCTGGGCAATTATTCACTCACATAGATGCTGAATTTGATAGTGGTCTGGTCACTGTTTCCAAGTGGTTTGAGACATCTTGTGCCATTCTTTCTTAAAAGAGCCTATTTTTACATTATATAGTAAAAGTTAAAATATTCCGTAACAAAATGGAGAATAAAAATAATCTCTTATGACAAGTCTTCCTCCCCCCCTCTTCCTTCTGGTTATCTGTAAAGTATACGCCCATTGTCAGTTTAACAGAGTAGTGCTTGTATAAACATTCTTGTTTCGCCTGTTCCATGTAATAGTTTCTTGTATCGTATTTCTTCTGACCCCGCTATCTGAAACCAATTATAGGAGATCCATTTGGGCTGCATCTATTTTCATAAGGAGCCCAGGCAGCAGAGATGAATATCAACATCAAATATGATTCTGAGTGCTTTGTTATTTATGTTTCAGAGAGATTTTGTAGCCTTCAGCTCTCAAGAATGTGTCACGCTGTGCTGTTTATACATTGAAGATATTAATGGCCATAGATGTCATTTTTCATTTTAACATCTCAAATGCAACAGGCTGATAGGTTAAACATTCCTGTTTTTAACGAAACAATATGAATGACATCTGTTTTCTTTTAGAAAAAAAATCAAAAAAGAGGAAAACAACATATTTATAAAATAATTCAGTAATTTGTACATATTAAGCAATTTCAGTCCTGCTTAACACCAAAAAAGAGGTGTAATTAAAACATGTAAAAATGTAGCTCCTGAATATGCACGTAACAGGAACTTGTATGTATACACAGAATCTCAGTAACGCTTAGCTGTAAAATCCAGAGAATCACACTGGCTCCTAAGATTTACAAACCTGGTTAAATATATTATTATTATCTGTTTAAGGTTTTACAATTATCAAGAGTATATCAGTTTATTTGTATGTTGCTTACAAGTTTAGGAGTCACAGCAATATTTACCCGTAAATAGTGTGCAGTAATGTGTTCCCAAAGCCACATGATCAATATTTTGTGTAACATTGCATGTTCTGGACACCTGTTGTCCAGAATGGTATTATTACTATAATCCAAATCCTCAGTGGCTTTATTGTTTTAAGCTGTCACATGTTCCATACTTTTACTGAATTAGATTACTTTGTTAAGTAAAAATGCTACTTAATTCCACACAGATGTTTTTGGAATTTGGACATGACCACCTCACAAACCTCTAAACTGCTACTCATTTCTAAACTGCTCGTTTTCAGTGAAAAGTTGCAATTTGTTTCATCAACCCATTTTGCAAGTTTTTGCTAATTGCGTTAAAGGGCAGACAGATCTTCATATAAGTTTACAGAATGGGAGACTGGACCTTCTCAGTACTGTAATAGTGCAACCCTGGACTTTGGAGCGCTTTCCCCAGGAAGGCATGTCTGGCGCCAAGTTAACTATCATTTCTGCACCAGGAAAATCATTTTTATTCTTCCAGGCTAATGGGCAGCTTTAATGATAGCTACTCAATCCAGGCTTTAGTGTGTATTTACTGATATTATATACAGTTTTAATGCTTTTCTCATGTTTTCTTATATTAGAGATACTGTAAATTGTGTTGAGCCCCCCCCCCCCCCATGTAAGTATATAATTCTTAAATGATACACAAATCTTACCAAATCAAATTATCCTCAGTTTTGAAAGATGCACTAATTCCATCATATGCTAAGCAGTGACAAATTCCATACATCATTCATAGCTCACTCATTTATCATGGATTTAATATGAGTAAGTGAATTGACAAAAGGAGAATTTAAGGTACTCGTCTCTATTTGTTTACCATACATACTTGCATAGTTTTATTTGTATGTCTCCTTTCTATAGTTCAAACCATGCTCAAATTGGCTTACAGCATGAAAAAATACATTACAACATAACAAAAGCAGCCATAAACAATAAATAAAACATCAGAAAAAACACAACCAAATTAGAACAGTTCCAAAATAAATCATAAGATCCAAAATAAAGATACAAAAAAAAATCAATAATAGCAACAACCCCCACAACAAAAACACTTAAAGCCCAGCCCAAGAGTCTACAACCACAATCTGTACTTCTCACAGTATTCCAGTTGTCAGCATTTCTAAGATACCCTTTCATACAAATTTAACATTTTAATTCGCATTTAGCAATTGAACACACAAGTTTAAGACAGGAAAAGGGTGCTCCTTTTGCATATAAAATATCCCAGCTTCAGTCCTTGGGGTTCCAGGTAGGAAACCCCTCCAATAACCTGGAGACCCATTTGCTGTCAGTGGTGGAGCATCTTTCCACACCCTGTTGTCCCCCAAATGTTCTGAACTACAAATTTCATCAGCCACAACCAGCATGACCAGTGGTCAGGACCAGTGGAGGGCACCAGATGAGAGAAGTTCTTAGCCAGATGGACCAATGATCTTTTTCAGTATAAGGCAGCTTCCTGAGAGGGGCTTGTGCCATGGTTGTTCTACTTTCATTTCTTATGTGCACATTGCTGAGACTGGCTCCTTGTTTTGCAAACCAGGGATTGCTGGAAACCATTGTACCAGATCAAAGGGATGGAATGAGAAGCTGTCAGAGGTTGTGTGCACATTACAGTTTACTCTGCATCAAGTGTGCTCCATTGCTAGGTTTGGAAGCCACATACACACAATATTAGCCACATCCATATTGATGCTGTAGCTTCTTGAGAAATGCTGCTGTTTGGTGCATTTCCCCCTTCCATCCAATTAGAAGACGTAAGCCATATTCGCTTTGCAGTTAAGCCAAGGGGTGTACATTAGAGACACCAGCAGATAGGTGCACAGATGACAGCTTCATGAATAGGTGTTATGGGGGAGCTTTCCACAGGTGGGGAAAGCAAACAGGTAATGTGCATCGGGGTATAGACACCTCTTCCTCCTCTGTGCTTTGCACGATGCAAATGTGCTTTGAAACAGGGGAAACAGCCTCATGGTGTTTTAAGCTGCCAATGTGTACATTGGGAGACAACCTTGGCCATATTCTTCTCCTAAAAGCCCACTGTCCCATCCCTTGATGGTGCTTCCAAGCCTCCACGTACTACTGTAAACCTATAGCTACCACTCTGCAATCTAAAATATTTTTTGGCTTAATATAGGCAGACATCTCTTTAGGCTCAGGAATAAATGAGAGGCCTGCCTTTCCTCAGCAAGCTTTGCGATCCTCTTTTAAAATCTGTTGCACTTGAATTTAAAGCAAGCTAGGGTGGTTTCATAGGGCTCGTGCTGGTCTGCAATTACTTGAAAAACCCAAGAAAACAGCAAGAGGATTGTTGTGGGTATGCTTCAGCCACGTACTGGTGCCTTTTACAGGCGGACAAATCTGTGTTCTTAGGAGCTGGCGATAGTGCGTGCAGTTTGTTTACTTTGGTTTGCTGTGTCTGCATGCTTTCTCAGAAAACTTGTATGGAGCCAGACTGTAGCAGCCCTCTCTCTGTCTTTTCATAATTGATCAGGGGATGACTGCTTTCCCTGAGGGTTAAGACGTGGCAACTTTTTCTGTTTGCTCAGCATCTCAATGCAGTAGTTCAAACATTGTTCATACCAGCTGGCAGTGTAATGCCATATGCACATCTTGTCAAAGCAACTGTTGTCATGGCTACTGGAAACTATCTTTAAAAAAGCAGCTCATTTGAGTCTAATCAAAACTATACCTTTCTTTACCAGTTTGGCAATTTTAGGGTGCATACTGTTCAGGTAATCATTGCTCTGTATTTGCAAATAGTTTTCTGTGCCAGTTCTACAGAAAATAAAATAAAATGTAGTTTTAATATTTTCAGATCACAAAGTAGCAACTCACTGGATTTGTTATATGATAGAAAAGTGAATGATGGAGGCTTAGTAGTTTCTTATAGTTGGTTTTGAAGGGTTCCTTAAAAAAAAAAAAAGACTTTACTATCCACATTAGTTGTTCCGCTTGTGTAGACCACATTTTAAAGTTAGCTATTTTCCTGGTAATTGGCATCTTTCTCTTGTGCTCAGTTTTGTTTTACTTAATTCAAATGAAAAGATTTTTTTTAATGCTATATTTTGATTGCAGTGCTATCACCCACAGAAGCTAATCTGATTGGCTAGGTAGTGATTTCTTTGTTCTCAGAGTTTACGAAGAATGCAAATGAAAGCCTCTTAATTTTATTTGGCATTAAAACTCCACTTTATTTTGTCAAACGAGAGGTTTCCCCTTGAATTGTAAGTACAAAAAAGTGTTTTTAATCTTCAATGAATATCCTTATTAATTCACTTTCAAGATAATCTGATGTTGATTCGTCAAATTTAATTACAGCTTCCGGTAACACTTGAAGTCTACTGCTTTTGCTTAAAAATTGTAATATGAAAATGCAAATTGAATGATGATTTACAAGGGTGTGAGCATTTTAGCTGAACACTTAAAGACAAGTTCCTTGTGGAGATGAGGCTATTGATGCGGTTTATGATTTTTCCTCTTCAAGCACTTTACACAAATTAATGCTATTTCCTTGAGGATTTGTTGCACATATATACTTTTTCACAATATTTCGCATAAGTACTTTCTGTGGAATTTTCTTGGTGTGTTTAAAGAAAATGGAAAGTCTTCTGTTTTCAGATTGTATAAGGGAAGATCAAATTATGCTTGAAAGTTAACATTGGGTAAGTTACAAGCAATAACATTTTCAATTAAATGTTCAAAAATGATTTACCTTGATATTGTATTTACTTGCAGGCTTTGCAGGCAGCCAGACAGCTGCTTTTACAGCAACAGACAACTGGGCTGAAATCTCCCAAGAGCAGTGATAAACAGAGACCATTGCAGGTTAGTAAATCATCTTTACATCTGAGACCTAATCGCTGTAGCACTCAAGCACACCTAAATATAGGTATACAGCTGTACCTTGTTGCATTCTTGCATATTTACATTTTTGCAAATGGCTTTAGCTTTACTATTAGAACTGTAATTTATTAAGAAACGTTACTACGCAAGAAGAACCCCTTTTATAGAAGCTTGTAGTGGCTTAAAAGGTCACACAGAGTGAAGCAGAACAATCTCGGGTCCAATAGGCGCTATACAAATAATCTTCCTACAGATAGCTGGGGAATTTTGTGCACATTCTTCACTCTGAACACTTGGTTGTAAAGTGGCAATTTTTCAGGAATGGAAAGCTTTCAGAACAATTATCTGAATATGCAAAGAGCAACCCCTCCTGCTATTAGAACGATGTATTTTATCGAACTGGTTGTGTGTTAAGGGCTCCCCCCGCCCTCTCTTCATATTGTGTAAGGATCCAAAAAGAATGTTTTTATCATGTGCTTCAGCTATTGTTCATAATATTTAATAGAAAAATACATACAGATTATAAATATAAATCTTGTTAATCCGATGAGGATAGTGGTGGTTTTTTTGTTTCGCTTTTATGGTTGTTTATAAATGACTTAGGTGACTTAGCAAAAGGAGTGGAACCAGGCCCTGCTGTCAAAAGCTAGTTCTGACTTGTTTTATGTGAGCCAAATATTTGTTATTTCACTGCTGAAAAATGGAAGGTTCTTAAAGTGTGCATATATTCCTAGGAGTAGTAATAATGTTGTTCTTCCTCTCACAATACAACCCATGCTTTTCTTTACTTCCCTCATAAGTATAGAGAAAGTTTTCAAGCTGATGCCATTGTATCTAAACAGGCATTTGAGTGAATTCAGTGTTTCACTTTCTTTTAAACCAAAGGCTGATTGAAATGTTACAGGCACTGCATGCAGGCTGCCAAAAATGACTTCTAGGTGACCGTGCTTCATGTGATATTTGAAATGTTTGAAAGCCACTAACCATGTGGTTAGCCGTAATCACAGGGAGTCTCTTTATGCTGGTGCCATGCTGGTGGTAGTGGGGTGGGGAGCCTGCGCTGCCAGCAAAATCGTTTTGAGATGCTTAAAGTTGCCACATGGAACGCTGCTGTGTAGAGGTGATTTTTGACAACTTCCATGTGGGACCAAAATGAGAAGTAGAAAATAGGATATTTACTAGGGATGGCAAATATTTTCTGTGGAAACTAGTAATTGGTGATTGGGGCGGGGGGATTTGAACCCTATCCAAAAGAAAAAAAGCTTTTAGAGTTGTACAAATACTGACTTTCCCAACCCTGAGAACATTATTTTCCTTTGGTTCCATGCCATTTAACCCCTAGGTTGCTGCATTTGTCTCCTTGCTGGCTAGTCACGTGTATGATCCCACCCAATCATGTAGTGAGTGGCGATTGTGTCAAAATGTTGCATAGCTAAATTTGGTGTAGTAATAATAATAATAATAATTTATTACTTGTACCCTGCCCAACTGACTGGGTTGCCCCAGTCACACTGGGCAGTTGATGGTGCCACTGACGGCAAGTGAAGACAACATAAATAAATAAGTGGACATTTCCCCAGGGAATTCTGAAATTTTGCTTGGAAAGAAGAGACATATTTGTTACTATTTGAAACTGTGAGTACTTTTCTCTCAGGGTTGCTGTAATACAGCTCTGTGCTAGACATGCATGGGGACAGGGATTCAGGGCCCTGGATTAGGGCATCCTGTTTGTGCTACATGAAGTAACACCTTACTCCAGGGAATCCATACACATACGGAAGATCCATTGCTGATTATCTTGGGTCATTCACAGATCACTGTGTTGCTCTATGGACCTCTGAACTCTTATCTGCCGAAGATGATAGCCTTGCTGTTGTTTCAGGATGAAAGATGTGAGTAAAGAGCCTCTGATTTTCCCAGTGTTGCCTCTGCAATACTACGTAAAATGTAGCATCCAAAGTAGCCCTTACTTCAGCCTTTCAAATATTACTCCTTGAACAAATAGGATGTTAAAATGAATTCAGAAGTTGTTATCCGAGGATAACAGATGATGTAAAAAGAGAAAACAAAATCTTCATTCGAACTTCATGATAAACCATGGTTTATTTGAGTGGAAATGAGCCACAGTGAGCCCTGGTGTTGTCTGCTTCCCTGCCTTCCTTCTCTGGCGCAGCAGCAAGGAGGGATTTGAAGAGGTTTCTTTCATTTTTGATTAATCACAGTTTGTAGATGCATTCAGGCCTCACAGACAGTCATTGCTGGATGGGTTTGTTTGAAAGAAGCCAACTTCAGATTTTTTCTGCAAACCGTAGTTAAGGTTTGCTATAGTTTAGGATCCAAATGTAACACTAAACTGCAGTTAAGCAAAATTAGAAGTAAAAGCTTGCTTTCTCCTTACAGCTACTCCAGAGGAGAGGGGAGGTAGACCTTGTCCCTATAATGAGGAATAAAGGAGAACATTTACTGACTTCTAATTCTGAGTAAATGCAGTTATACTTTAAAGCTCTGATTTGTCTCTTAAGCTTGGTCTTCTAGTTAAGTAAGTTAAGAAATTATCTTAATATATTTATATGCATCTAACATAATTTGAATTGTGACACACGGGGGGGGGGGGGATAGAGAATTTTATAACGAAACCTTGAAATTTATGTCAAGGGTTGGTGCTGAATATAGCCCACTGAGTCTGTCTCTAGACAACACCACTCTACCATAGCCATAGCCCTCACCAGTCCTGCTCATTGCTATTCTTAAATGTGTTTGCGTGGCTGGAAAGTACTTGTGAACTGTGATAATGCCTCTTTCTTACCTTCATGGAGTTTGGAGAGATGTATGGGTGTGACCATGTAGAATCTTCTGACTTTTGTGTGGCTAGAATGCAATCTGCTGTACAAAGGTAGGCGTCACATCTATTGTTCCCCGCCTCACTATTCTTTATAGTCCCATCCACGCTTACCTCTGACCCTGCCCACGCCCAACATATGGTTCCCAGATGTTTTCTCATGAGAGTACATGGCCCTCAGGCTAAAAAAAGGTTTGCCTCTCCTGGTTTATATATTTCTGATATTAACTGCCAATACAAAGCTCAGTGTTGTTCATTGGGTAGTGGAAATTTATATTGAATTTGTGACTCCATGGGTCACAAATAGTGACACTTCCTTTATTTTTGTTAAGCCATATTTAATGTTGACTTGTTCCAGTGTTTCACTGATGCAATTGTATTTAAAAAAGAACATTTAAAAGCCTGATGTGCTAGGATTGGTGCAGTCTTAAGCTGCAATCCTATACTCATTAAACTATAAATGTCATTGAACACAGTAGCTGCATTTGCACAATCAAATCCAGACCACTCAGCCCCTTTGCTCTGGCTTTGCCAGAAGCTGTTAACCATGATAGAGCCTGCTGGGGAGGGTTCCTGATTGTATTGATATTCCTGGTTCACATGTAACAAGAAACTGGTTTGCTGTGCTTCCTGGTTTGTTCCCTGCTCACACAAAGGGGTGAATGAAGTAGGAGTGAAGGGGATGTATGCAAACACACTAAATTTGTGAATAATTTGGCTCATTAAGCGAGGATTTAATAGTGCAAACTGGGTTTGTGGGACTTAGGGTTACCAAAAGACAGGTACAGAAGGTACTGCTCTACCAGACCCACAGCTTGCAAGGCCCCCAGACTGATCTTTCATTTTTTTAAAAATCAATTCTTTAGCCCTTCTAAAAAGTTATGAAGCAAAATGTGCAGATACCCTTCTAAGTGATTTCTGTATGATGACCAAGCCTGTCTATTGTCACCATTCAGTATTTTTAGCCAGTGAGTGAAATCAGAGCTGTGTTTTGGGGAAACCAGGCATTAGGAATACTTGTTTTTCCTATAAACCAGGATGCCTCATTCCTGTGGTGCTTTCATCTGAGATCAGGTACTCCCTATAAATTATTTTTTGCTAATTCTACCACATGCAAGTGGATGTTAATGAATCCCCCATTCTGTTCCCAATGACAGTGCAAAACTCATTCCTAGTTCAGTGGGTACAGAAGTGCAGCCTTGGTTTTGGTTTAGGGTTGGCATTGAGGGAAGCAGGCTTCTTGTGCTTTTAAGAAGTGTGTGACAGGCAGAAATCCAATAGGTAAAGGTTTTTCTACTATGGAAATACAATTATAGGAAAAGCTTTACCCGTCCACATTCTGTTACACGTTTTATGATGCTTGCAACCACTGATTTATTTTGAGGGCCTCAACTCCACCTGCAAAAAAGGACATACATTTACCTACAACACAAAGCATATACACATTTTATATAAATCTATGTCCTCTACTACAGCCGGACTGGAGAGCCCAATTCACATACAGAGTGAACTGGGCCCAGAAAATCCTGTAAGCACCCCTTCTTACAATCTAATTTTTTTACTAGGGTGTAATCCCTGTTGAACACAGTGGAATTTACTTCTGAGTAAATATGCATATAGATTCCAGTGTTAAGAGTTTTAATCCAGAAGTAATCCTCAATGAACTCAGCAGAAGATTCTCAGAAGTAAGCGGGTTTAGGATCAGATTGAAGTAAATGAAGAGGACCAGCATACCCCATCAGCATCTTAAAGGGTTTCATATTAATGTGTTTCTAATTTCCTCTGTTTTGGCACAACTGACTGATCTGGCAAATGGAGACAGGTTGGAACTGCATTATAAGTCTAATAAAAATACCTAATAAAACTTTATACCTGGCTCACACATCAGCAAGCAAACGGAGAGCATTAGGTAATGTTTGCCATCACATCTCCTGTGTATACCATGTTTTTATTTAAAGGCAAAGCTGATTTATATAATGTGGTATTTATTTAAATGAAAGTTCTATACAATGCATGTATTTTTATTATTTTCTAGCAGATAATGGGCTTGGTTTTGTTGGCAAATCCGTCAGCTGAAAATTACTGCAAACAATGTAAACCTACACAATGGCAGTTGTAGAAGGGCCCTTTTCCTGTGTTTTTTTGTGGGGGGTGGGGGTTAAATCATGTGCATCAAACAACTCTATCAAATATTTCTAGAAAAGTTCAGACTTCCTTCCAAAGCAGTATGTTGGTACTTCTCTTGGAAATTTATTTCACTGTGGTCACTTGTACTGCACGTTCATTAAAAGCGGTTAAACTATTGAGCCTTTAATTTTAAAAAATCATCTTTTACTGGACCACAGATAAATGCTTTGGAGGAATGAATCATAGTTCCCATTAGGACATTGCTATGTTGATAGCAAACTAACAGTGATAGATGGACTGGCTGCTGAGTGTTAAGGCTTTATTGAATAAAAATGTGTTAGCCGAAGCAGGGCTTGTGCCTTGAACACCCTGAATTTGACCATGAACTTAAGTTCTATATGTGTACCGACCATAGACTCACTGTCATCAAAGGTTTATCTCTCAGCCTCTTCTCCCATTAAACAGAAAAAGTGGATTTTAAACTCTCCTGAATTTTGGTGCCACAACCTCAAAAGTAAACTCAAGGTAAAAACTACATGCACCGTGGAAATAGTTTTCCTTAAGCATCTTTGATACCAAAGCTACCAAAAAAGAAAAATACATGTAATATACAATATAAAGTATATAACTCTCTGAGTTTTTAAGGAGCTTAATGCACATTACCTCAGTAATCCTAATAACTCTTTTTAATGTAGGTCAGTATTATTTAAATTTGGCAGACTTAGAAACACAACTTCAGCTGACCTTTGGGATAGCTATGAAAAGGGGACAATATAATAATAATAAGTGAATGTTCATATGGCACTTTCACACAATAGAGAGCTGAATTTCTGCTCACGTGCTTTTGGTTCTAGACTTTGAGATGTGTTTATGGAGCTTGCCCTCAAAATCTGGCTGTTGGGCTAATGTAGCCTCTTAGACAATGATAGAAAGGACCATGGTTCAGTGACACATCACATGCCATGCATCATGCCCCAGGTGCAGTCCTGGGCATCTCCAGAGGTGTGCGCGAAAGACTGTCTGACACTCGGAAGCATCACTGCCACACTGTTTAGCCAGCAGTGGGAAATCTCTAGCCTAATTAGATCTGCCAAACTTCCCCATTTGCCCTTTGAAGCCATTTTAAGCAAACCACTCCCACCTGGCCAACATTTGCCAAAATATTTATCATCAGCTGTAGAGCAGATGGTGTATTTCTTTTTTATTACTATTTTTTTGTTGACACATTTTGTTATTTGATGATAACTTTTTGTGAGGCAGTGGCTAGAACTGTACAGTGGTACCTCAGGTTACATACGCTTCAGGTTACATACGCTTCAGTTTACAGACTCCGCTAACCCAGAAATAGTGCTTCAGGTTAAGAACTTTGCTTCAGGATGAGAACAGAAGTCGTGCTCCTGCGGCGCGGCGGCAGCAGGAGGCCCCATTAGCTAAAGTGGTGCTTCAGGTTAAGAACAGTTTCATGTTAAGAACGGACCTCCGGAACGAATTAAGTTCGTAACCCGAGGTACCACTGTATGCAATATTCCACATGTGACCACACCACAGATTTATGTAACATAATGTCAGTTTTGGTTGTTTTAATTTCAACAACTGCCCTCATTCAGCATGCCTTTTACATCCCTGCTGCTCACTGAGTTTAGGATTTTGTTTAACCCCAAGACTTCTTTCTAGGTTAGTACATCCAGTTTATATACTTATCCATGTATTTGTATACTCAGGACTTTTTGCCCCAAAGTGTATCCCTTTCTCTTTACTTACATTGAACCTAATTGGCCGTTTCGTTACCTACTTGTTGTTGTTGTTGTTTAGTTGTTTAGTCGTGTCCGACTCTTTGTGACCCCATGGACCAGAGCACGCCAGGCACTCCTGTCTTCTACTGCCTTCCACAGTTTGGTCAGGCTCATGTTTGTAGCTTCGAGAACATCATTACCTACTTACTCTGAGGAAATCATTTTTGGAGCTTTTTGCAGTCCATTTTGGGTTTTTCTATTTCGAATGATTTGGTGTGTCATCCACCACAAACTTGCCACCTCATTAATCACCCGAGACTCCAGTATGCTCACCACTTAACAATTTCCAGATCCATCCAAATTCCCGTTGCCATACTTTATGACAACTAGTGAGTTACAGAAATATTCCTTTATTATTTGATTGGTTAATTAACTGATTGCTAACGTATGGGGTTCTGTGAGGTTCCATTTTGTCCCCACACTGTTTAATAAATACATGAAACTGCTGGCTGAACTCACCCAGAGAATTGGAGTTCAGAGCCATCACTGTGCTAATGACACCAAACTCTGTTTTGAATTGTCCTCTTATCTTAGGGAAGAAGTAGAAAGGCTGAACTGCTATTTGGTGGGTATGAAGGATTGGTTGGGTAGGGCAAGCTAAAATTTAATTCAGACAAATCAGAAGTAATGTTGATGGGTGGACTGTGTGACTCAGGTTTGGGTTTACAACCTGTTCTGGATGGGGTTGAAAAGATCAGGTTTGTAGCTTGGCTTTACTCCTTGAGTCCGTTTAACTGTAGGTGCTGGAGAGGCCAGACAAACATTTCTAGGGAGGGAATTCAGGAAAATCTGAATTCTAAATCTCACAGGAAGCTCACAAAAAATAATAATCAGAAAACAGGCCCCACTGTTGTTATCTCCCCCATCCACCCCAAAACTTATGGAGGCAATGGGAATGGTGAGCTGACCTGGTGCACTTATCTCTGATAATATCCCTCATCATGTGAGGAATGTAACACATAAGACTATTGTGACAGAGGACTATATAAGACTGCCCTATAGGTAAATTTAGAAAATTGTAACTAGTGTGAAAAGTTTCAATTGGGATGCTGACTTGTGTTAGCCACTTCAAATTTTATCACACCAGTGTGTGATCGGCACTGGCTGCCAGTTTGCTTCTGAGCTCAATTGAAGATATTGATTGGTGTTGACCTTTAAAGACCTTAAAAGCTCGGGACCTGTGACCATCAACTTCCATATGAGCCTTCCTGCACACTTGGATCATATTCTGATACTCCTGCTCTAGGTCTCTTGACACTGTGAAGCGGAGAATAAAGTAGGGCCTTTTCTGCAGTGGCACCCACACTGTGGAATGTCTTTTCAAGCAAGTTGCATCAGACCTCTCACTACGTTATTTTAAATGGCTGGTGGCAACATGCTTCTTTTAAAAGGCCTTCTTTCTGGTACAGTATTTTGTTTAATTCTGATGGCTTTTTTGTAATGTTTACTGTGGTCTTGTTTATCAAGCTATGGTTTTGATGTATAATTTGGTTGAATTGTTTCCATGACTACTTCTTGTTGTTGTTGTTGTTGTTGTTGTTGTTGTTGTTGTTACCACTTCGGCTTTTCATTTGAAAAACAGGCAAGATATAAGTTTGTAAAATAAATATTAGGACCAGCATATTTCCCCCCTCTATTGTTGGTACTTAAACATTCTGTATTAGCGTAGCTGTCAAGTGTCCCTTATTTGAAGGGAGAGTCCCTTATTCCAGCGCCATGTCCCGCTGCTGTCCCTTATTGATGGATGTCCCTTAAATGTCCCTTAAATGATGTCCCTTAAATTTCAAAGGAAGCAGCTCCTCTCCCTCCCTGTCGGCCAGGGAGGAGGGAGGCTCCAACTGTGTTGCTTGGCTGTGTTGCTCACCCAATAAGAAGTCTAAGAATGACTGGGGGGTGGAGCTTGCATGCCTTGTGCGTGGCTAGTTTATGCAAGCTGAGGGGGGTTTTGAATTCTGGACGCCATTTTGTTGCATGTGCTGCTGCAAACTTTGCAGTGCAAAGCCAGGCCGGAGAGCCATCTTAAGTTGAGGCTGCATAGGCCTTGTGGTGCATGTGATTCAGATTCTATTCAGTTGAACCTCTGGTTACAAAGTTGGTTGGACAGTGTTCTCGAAGCTACCAGCATGAGTTTGACCAGACTGCAGGAGGACAGGAAGACTGGAGTGCCTGGAACAGGTGAGGCTGCAGGTCCCTTATTTTGGCTGCTGTTCGCTTATTTTCAAATCTGTAAGTTGACAGCTATGTGTATTAGAAGTCATGTGTCAGGAAATCACGACTCCTGAAAGCAAAGGGTTAAGCTCTATGTGTACCAAGCGTGTTGTATAAATATCAAGCTGAATGGAATAGCGGGTGGCTAAGGTAAGCTTTGTTTGTTTAGCATGAACACTTAATTGAAGTAATCATTTTATATAAGTTGGTGTGAGGAAAGTTAAATGTACCTATAGGTTTAATTACTTGGTGTTTATTTTATTAGCCTGTAGGGACAAGAAAATAAGTGGAAAATATATATATTCACACCCATTCTCTTGCAAAGATTCACAGCTAAGTTAGTAAATAAAATTTAAGGACAAAAAGAGATTACAATCCCAGTTCTTGATTCTTTATTTTACTCCAAAACTTTAGAAAGACAAATCCACCAAATAAATATAATCGTAAGAAAAAAAATGTTTGTTATTTTGAGGAGCATTTAAGCAAGAGGTCTGTGTTGGCAGCTAAATTTATGAAAAGTTTACCATAGCACACACTGGCCTCATTTCGGCGTAACACTGAACCATGGAGTAGCAGTATGGCACAAGGCTGGCTGGCTCTTGGGATCATTTGCTCCCTGTTTTAAACCAACTATGGGCTTTTGTTATGTCTCTGAACAGACAGTGATTAGTTTTTAGATGTGGCTTGTCTGAAGGAGATGGCTTCAAATGGCAGTTCACAATCCTGGCTTGTTCAGATAAACCATAGCGAAAAATAAGTGTGATTAGTTGAAAATGGAAGCAAATCCTTCCATTCTCTTCCTTACAGCCACATCTAGAAGAGAAGATGGGAGAGCAAATGCTAGAGCCCATGGCTCACTCAGGCTAGTTTCCATAGTGCTAAACTTCCATGCACACACAGACCTAGCAGTTAAGCTCATGACCTTTTTCTAAACCAAAACACCACAGGGGTGGTTTTTTAGGGGCGGGGGAGAGGGGAGAAATGGAAGAAGGAAAGAAAAAAGACGGGAGAGAAAGAGTGTGGCAAAAATGAGTGGGCCACCTCTATTTCCGACCCCACCGGCTTTTGGCTTACTAGTGTTGTAGACACAACCAGCTGCAATTTCCATAGTGGCTGCAGCACACTGTGGAACAGCTGCACTGTGGAGGTGGTATCCGTTCATGTAAACCAGGCATAGGCAAACTTGGCCCTCCAGGTGTTTTTGGGACTACAGTTCCCATCATCTCTGACCACTGGTCCTGTTAGCTAGGGATGATGGGAGTTGTAGTCCCAAAACATCTGGAGGCCAAGTTTGCCTAGGCCTGATGTAAACAATGCCTTTATACAAGACCTCAGCCATGTGTGCAGGAGCAGCCCAATATATTTCCTTGGTCATTGTAGACAAGCTACTATGACCCTTGAACAGACCCATGGTTTGCTTAAACTAAATATGGAATGATTCCCCCCCCCCCATGCTGTACATGGCAAGGTGTTATATTTTTGAAGGGTAAGCCTGTTTGGACAGATTCAATTTTCTGTGTTCTAGTAATGTCTAGGTTAGTTTACTGCAATGTGTTGTAGTAACGGCTGACCGTTTGGAAACTACAGCTAGTGCAGAATTCTGAAGCCATATTACTGGGATCAAAAGGTCTGAACATACTGCAATAAATCTGGCCTGACTGCACCAGCTACCCAAAAGTTTCCAGGCTCAGTTCAGAGGGCTGGCTTTGGCCTATAAGGCCTTATGCCTCTCAAGACCCCAAACCTCAAGGATCACCTCTTCTCACTTGAATCAGCTTGGACCCTGCAGTCTTTCTTCATGTACCTCATCCAAGGGAAGTACAGAGGGTGGCTGCATAAGAGCAGGCTGTTTAATTGGAGGCTCTTTGTCTGTTCTGTTCTTTCTGCAGGTAAACACAGGTGGTTCCATTGTTGTCAAATTTTAGGCATTAGGCTAAAAGATTTTTATTTACGTAGGCTTTTGGTGATTCCGGGAGTCTCTACTGTAGTGCTAGTCTTTTAATGGGGTGGGGTAGGACTTATTGTGTGGCCTGATTAGCATTTTTAGGAATTTTGTACGTCATTTTAAATTTGACTTTAAATTGTTTTGTATGTTGGCATTTTTTGTTGTTGGGTCACTTTGAGACTATTTTTTTGTAGTGGCAGCTAACTAGTCAAGTAATAATAAATAAAGCCATCCAAATTAGCAGCCATTCCTATGCCTTTAGGTAGCAAATTCTATAGTTTTGTTTTGTGTGAAGTGGTTCCTTTTGTCTTTCGTTCTTCCTGCACAGTTTCAATGGAAATCTATACTGAATTATAGTTATGCTCAAACTTTTCAATTGGTATAATATTGTTCGTAATGCTCTGCAAATTTGTAGTACTAACTGCCTTGGTTCTATTGTACTTGTATTGCCTCTATTTATACAATATTTCCAAAGGACTATTTTAGAATTGCAATATATTTTTTAACCTTCAAAAGATTGCTTTGTTGCAATTTCTTAATAAGAGAATTAAAATGTTTAAAACCAACTTTTTGGATGTTTATCAGTATTATAGGTCTTTTCTGCAAGTTGATGGAATAGAGGTTGAAAATTGGTTAAGCTGATGATATAGAAATATTACTAGGTAACTCTTCAAAGAATTTTAAGCACACACTAAAGTGGAATGAGATATAATACAAGGTGGAAATGCAACTTAACACTTTCTCAAAACGCTGACACTTCTGATAGTGGCACATTGTCTTAAAGTTGCAATCTTGACATCTCCCTGACACTGGTGTTACTGCACATTCTCAGGTGAAAGCCGAGGGGCACATTTGAGTTGATACAATGAGGAAGTCTTGTTCCTTTATATAAAATAATAGTACAATGCAGAACTAAAAATTGAAAGTCACTATGTAGGGTTTATATATTTAATTTGTATCTGAAGAATAAAATTTCCTTTTAAAAATATATATTTTAACATTTTCTCTCATGGAAACCTTATAAACCAATTGCCACAAGAAGTAGTGCTGACTTTAAAAAATGGTTAGATAGATAAAAGTCATAGCTCACATGGAAGGGAAGCAGAGTACAAAGGAATTTTGAAGATGCTCTCTTTTGCTCCCACCCCTGTTGCCATGCAGCTTATTCCCGCTTCCTGTGTGTTCAGGGCCAATATGTACAGAGGGGTTCATGCTATACTCACCCAGGGTTCTAGATTGCAGGGGGAGCCTACACAAGGACACCCCCAAAATAGTGATCTCGGGGGAAGGGCTGCCTCGATTTGATGTGTGTCATTTAACCTTCATTAACCCTGCTGAATAGTCAATAAGCAGTAGGTTGGTTGATTCAGGATACACAACCAACGGCCACTAAAAACCTGCTGGGACTGTAATCAATAAAACTGTGGCCTGTTCAAATCCCAAGTGGTTATCCTGTGTTGTTGCAACTTCACCATGCCTTGGCCTGATCATAATCAATGAAACAGAAGGGATAGATCAGGCTTCCTCAACCTCGGCCCTCGAAATGTTTTGAGACTACCATTCCCAGCATCCCTGACCACTGGTCCTGCTAGCTAAGGATCATGGGAGTTGTAGGCCAAAAATATCTGGAGGGCCAAGGTAGAGGAAGCCTGGGGTAGATACTCAGTCCCTGTTTCATAATTGCTACAGTTTCCAACCTAATTTTCAAAATCTGCAAGTGTTAAACTGGACAGAGCAGTCTTGGCACAACGGATTTTTACCGGGTCACACCACAGAAGTGTGTAATGTACTTAAAATAGTGGTTTTGGAGAAAGTCACCTTGCACTTAATTGGTTCTAGAAGTGCAATAATAAAGCATTGTTTGGGAAACATTTACCAAGACTCCTGACAATACCTTTTTAGATTTAGATGAATTACTTTTAAAACAACCTCTTGCTCATAGTTAAGGAGACTAACAATCTTATTGGAATGGTAGTTTGCTTCACACAAACTAAAAGCCCTCTTGGCAGCAGAAACACTAGCATTCATCTTCTTGCCTTGGAATTGGTTGCTAAATTTTTCGCCAAACATTTTAGAGTTAACTCGGCATTGTTAATCTTATGCGATTTTCACAGTTTCTTGCATAGTACTCTTTACACTAGTTTTTTAAAACAAATTATTGTGACTTTATATCCTTTTAAAGAACATTTATAGATCATTAACATAACTGCTATTAAATCACACTTAATCTCCTTAGCTAATGATATTCTAGAGCATACTCTGAGAAAAGAAATTTTCACTGTCAAGGCTGCTTCTATCATAACAGCATACAGGAACACTCCAGAAAGTAAATTATTTTAAAACATCTGTGTCTTTAAAAAGCCAGTGGTTCTGTGAAGCGTTGGACTACAGTTACCTCTGATCATTATAAGTTTGTTTCCATTGTTGTGCTACATGTTATATTGTGCAACTTTACAATTAAAGCACAACCTTCATTCCTAAACAAATTTCAGTAATTCCAACTGATTTCAGGGATGCAACGGCATAGTTGCTAAATTGGACAGCTATCTGGTTGTGGTTCCTATGTTCAAAGTTATTAAAGACCTTTAAGAGGAGTTTCACTGCAGCAATACAGCCTATTTATTTAATTGAACAGGCTCACAAAGATATAAATCTTCTTTATGAGGACTGCTTTTCTCCAATGAGCTGAAAGGTCATTGTTTAGTGGATTTTAAAATCTATTGAAGTTATATGGCAGACAACTTTTAGTTGCCTACTGTGATTTGTTGATATTTGCATTTGGTTATGCTTTTCTAAAAAAAATGTTAATTGGGTATGTTTTATCTATAGAAAAAAGATACGTCTGTGTTTGTGTATCATCTAAGTATCTACATAAATTGCTAGTAAACAAAGCCTGCATCCTGAAAATATGTATGTTCCATGTAGTAGAGTGTTGGTTGTACTTGTGAAGTCTTTCCCAATTGTCAGATCTCTCTCTCTATCCATCTCTGGGTGAGGCAGCCGCCCAGTCGTAGACAGAGATGTAAACAAGTTGCTTCCATCTTTAAGAGTTTGTTGTGTACTGCCTCAACTTATTTTTCTCTGTTGGAGTGAGTTTAAACTCACTGGCGTGTTCTAGCCGTAGCAGCAACCAGGAACTATTGAACGAAAGGACATTCTCTGTGTTCACTAGCATTTTGGCTAGGATACATCTGTGTGTGTTTCTTGTTGTAAGCGTGTCAAAACTTGCAAAAAGGGTGTTCAGAAAAGAGCCAGAAACACTTGACGAATTCGACCTTTGCAAATTCCTATGTGAATTGACCTCACCTCTCTGACTAATGTATGGATCAGAATATATCCATTGAATTTGGCTCTTCTCAGAATGTTGTGTCGTATGCGCCAATTTAGATAAATCAAAATGCAAAATATGTTCAAAACACATGAACCATAAACAGGTTTGCCAGTCCCTCAGAAGGCAGGCAATCTCTGTTCTTGTTCCCTTCTTCGGAGGAGCATTTTAATGTTCTGTGCCCCACATAACTTCTTATTAAGATACTTAGCTGTGCCCACTTGGTTTTCTGCTTGCATTGGTACATACACAATTGTGTTTGAAATCACTTAGTTGATGAGATGGCCTACTACTTATTTTGGAGGGAGGTGGCCTACTAGTCAGCTAGATGCTCCCTAGATCTTTTGTGCTAAATATAAGTAAGCATATACAATTATTTTTAAGATATATGAACTTAAATACTTTTTTAAAAAAACCTTTGCCACTATCTGTTGCTGCAGAGGGAGAAGATGACAAACCGTGACTGTAAAGAGAGCACAGCTTGAAAGAAGTGATCTTTTATCCGATTCATTTTTCTGTGTGTAAATAGCATGTGAATATTACTCAAGCTGCTGCTTTATATAGGCCAGCTTTCCATCACCTTAATGCACTTTGTAGGTGGTGCATTTGTCTAATAACCTGTAATAGTGCTGGGTTTAATGTTTCTCAAGCCAACAACATGACCACTGTCAGAGGAAACTGAGCAAAACAAAAAAGTCTCTTCTTAAATGTGCATTACCATCTTAGCTATCAATGCTAAATCTAAATGATCCTAACAACAACAAAAACCAGAAACCCACAAAACCACCATGACTTCCTATGCTTCTTCTTTTTTTTTTAATAACCCTCAGGGAAAATGCTAGAGTGCATAAATTATGGGATGGCACAACCAGCTACCCATTCAGATTATTGTGATGTGATTTGTCCTGCAGCTGCTTCAAATTAAGAACAGGTGTAGAAGGCAGATTATGCAAATACCTATATTAATGTAATTGTCAAATTGGTGTGTTTATCACTGTGCTTTTAAAGAGTAGACCATACTCTTATTTTAAATGTAAATTAGTTTTATTCTTGAGAGCCACTATTGGATAATGAGCTTATAAATGGGAGGGGGGTGTCTTTAAACATCATGAAACTCTTCTGATTTTGACATTGACTTTTCTAGTGATTTGTTTCATAAATGCTGTATAAAAATATTATTTTGTCCCCTCTTGACATTTGATAAGCCTAGCTATGGAGTGTTTGTAAAATTTAGCTTATCGGATCCACTTTTTCTTTGTTTTCCACTTGAGCTTGATTTTCTTTCAAGACTGAAGTTATTGTGGCAAAAATCCTGAAAGGAAACTTTTTATTTTGTTGATTAATGTGACATTTTCAGAACACACTGTACGTGCCATTAAATGTGTTTTCCTCACACAACTCTTATTTCTGAGTAGATTTAAGCATTTGGAGAAGTGTATCATTGACAGATACATGTATTGCATCCTAAAAAGATTTGGTGTATCAAAAAATGATAGTTTAGGTTTGCATCCGTTTTTTGACATCTCTTCGTTAAAGGTATAAATATACTGTAGTGAAACCCTTATATGTGAGTAAAGTTAATTAATCTACAAAATCTTTGCCCTCCAGCAATCGGAACTTGATGCAAACACTTCAAACAGTTCTTCATAGAACAAACATCCAAACAATTTATTTTGAAATGCGTCATAAAACTGTAGCAGAAATTCTGTGTTGCTCAATACTGACTCGGTCACTTTCACTTAGTTCATGGTCCTAAACTCAGCTGTTCATGAACATAGGCAGTGTCATCTGAATTGCTGGCAAAATGCCACAGCTTGTGCTATTACAGTGCATGAACTTGAACCACCATGAGTGTTTACTTGCTTAAGTCCAGCATAAGGATACTTGCATCATGCTGCCACATGTAGAGAAGAGTTAAATTATATTGCTTAGTGTTTTCTTTTAGTTCTCACAACAGGAAGGGACAGACAAATTAATACAGCCAAACCAAAAGTAGTAAAGTTTACAAATTGTCTTTTCTAGTGATTTTAGTAAAGTGTCTGATATTATTGCTAGAGTTTTCACTTCCATCATATTATCCCCAAATTACAGGCAGATCTGTGGAAAGCCTTCTTGCTTCGATGGAATCTGATAAGCATTCGTCTAGGAACTCTAGCATATTCACCAGTGTTCATTGCCTGGCTGTGAAAATGTTTAATTCTTGCAATATTTTTGGCACCAAATCAATTTATGTGATCCTGTAGAAACCCACAGTAATATATAACTTATTGATACATTGCAACCATGAATGGAAACATAGCCACAAAAAATGCTGGATGCCTTGACTTAAAGAACAATTAGCAGTGAGTGGGGGGCAGTGAAGAATTAACCTTCATAGGGAGCTAGCTGAACTTCAATTTAAGTAATTGAATTTCTGCAGAAATCTATTTCAGGGGATGAGAATTATCCACTGGATTCTTCCAGTGCGCTTCACAAATTCCTTTGCCATGAAAGAAGTGGTTATGAAAGCATCCCAGACGCATGAAGTTGTATTGCTGTAAAAAGTTTGATACCTAGAACAAAACAATGATCAATCAAAATTATTTTCTCTTAAGAATAAATAGCATATGATTTTGAAATACCTTCTACATAAGTAAGTAGACTATCATTTTACCACAATTAGTCAGTCAACATCTATAGTATACTGTGCAAACATTCATCAGGTAAATGATTTGTATATTCATTCTTTGCAAAGATAGAGATTATTCCAACAGTAGCATTCCCCCACAATGAGTTGCCTTCCAATTCAATAATAATAAAAAAGGTTTCATCTTAGTGTTTATCCGCCAGCTCCTTCTGTCAGTAAAATATACTAGGTGTGGTTTGGCTGTCAGGATATAAATTTGCATGTAGCAGCAGTCAGCTTGCACAGCCATTCAATATGGATACATGCCAAGTTCAGTCAAGGTCTGTGGGTGAACTCATTGTTCCACTGAGATCAGTGGTAAAGTGTCTATTGACTTCAGTGCACTCAGGTTTTCTGTCTGCAATTATTCTTTCTCTGCAACCCATCCTGTTGATGGCTCTGATAACTTTGCATTTTGTATTTTGTCACTTGTGACATTTGCTGGGTTGACATTCAAGGAACGTTGAAGAGCCATTCCTGCAGCAGTGCGTGAGGGAAAGCACAGTGGCAGTGGCACCTTCCTGAGCAGAGGAGGTGCTGCACTTCCCAGGATGGGACAAATCCACCTCTGCCGCCAACCCAGGGCTCCCCCAATCTCACTGTTGCCTTGCCCCATCCTGGTAAATGCAGTTGTGCCATGAGGGTGCTATTGCCACTCTACCCCACACCCCACCTAGCACTGCTGCTGAGCCATTCTGTTCTTGAAAATTTTCTAGAAGTCTATCGTGTTTAAACATATTTGCAACCTTTCATTAGAGTTGCCACCAAAATTTTGCCAAATCATAACTTGAAGTGAACATAGAGGCGTCTCTCCAGGCAAACAATACAAGGAGTTTCTAGGGGCACTACAAGAATTTTGAGAAGACCAGCAATATTTCTCAGTTTTGCACATGCATTGCTCTTTTGTTAGTTGTTTGTTTTTTAAAGCAAGGACTATTCTTTTTTCACAGTCTTGATTTCAGAAACATGGGTTTAGAGATATAAAAAAGGGCTGCCTTGGAAATTATTTCTCCTAGAATAAAGCTATACACCCTGTCAATCCAGTTCAGTGTATTTCAACAACAAGAACAACAACTGGTGAAGCTTGTGAGCAAATTTTAAAGCATTAAATTGTGGGATTAATATGAAAACACACAAGCCATTAGTGACCTACCAAATTGTTAGGGGTTATGATATACACAGGTCAATAAAGAATGAGTGAACGAGGAAATGAACTTTGTTTTGACCAAGTCCATAGCCACAGGGGACCTGTGCATGTTGTTCCTTCCCTACTAAGCAGTGAGTGCTTGTTTTAAATGTTATAAAAGTAAAAGACACTTTAATTTTATATTCATATTAAATTAAAAATGAAAATATTAAATTAAATGATTGTGAATGTACTGGGCTATCTTTATTTAGGTTTTGATGGATTTACGTTGATTCACCCTGTTCTCATGGCAAAATCCGTACTATGGACCTGATTTCAACTTAGCTGTTTCAGTAGCGTGCACTGAATGTAGCCCGTCATCTGAGTCACACCATAGCTATTGCCATCATAGTAAGCAAGGAAGAGTCAGGTGAGAGAGTACACGAGAGCAGCTTTTAAAAGGCTTGAACCCATTACAACAACATTCTGTTTCGGTCATAATTTCAAACCATCTAATCTTCAACAATGCACTGGCAATTCCTCTTTAAGCATAGCTGATTCTTATCAGGCTTTTTAAAAGGTTTTATCAATCAAGGAAATAAGTCTGAAGGTCTGATTTATTGGTTTGTGTCCTATGGCAATCACTGGTGTTTAGACTTACTATGAACCGCCCATATTCTGGGTTAGGTGCAGAATGCCCTCTGATAGATCCTTACTTGGCTGTGCATATTTATTTGAGTGATGTCTATGAGGTGTGTGGGGCACAGAAAGTCCACTGCTGAAACTCTCTCTCTCTCTCTCTCTCTCTCTCTCTCTCTCTCTCTGTGTGTGTGTGTGTGTGAGAGAGAGAGAGAGAGAGAGAGAGAGAGAGAGAGAGAGAGAGATTTCCATACCTCCCCATATCTGTTGTTTCATCAGGGCCACTTTGGCCACTATGGTGATTCAGAATTCTCACCTTTAAGACTTCAAGCATGTTCTCCAAGCATAGGCACCAGCTCTAGGGGGGCCAAGGCACTGTGGGCCCCCACAATTTTTTTAGGGGTCTACCCCCCATTGTTAGAACCAGGAACGGAGCAATGTCAGAATGCCATGTGACGTCTTGTTTGGCCCCCTCAAGGTGCTTTAGAAGATGACGCCTTTATTTTCAAGTCTGCTACTAAAGACTTTTGCCACACCATCCTTTCAACCACTATTGTTTGTGTATTATTTATGTATTTATTTTCAGTATTCTTGTTAGCCAAAGACCTCCCACCTAATATCAATCCTGTGAGGTAGGTTTGGCTGGGTGATAATAACTGGCTCTAAGGTATAGAAAGTGAGCCTGTGTGTGGTAATTACCCAGTAAGCTCCATGGCTTAGTGTAAATTTGAACTGGCCTGTGCCCTGCCCCATCCCCACCTTTCTAGCCCAGCATTGTAACAATCACACCACACTGCCTCTCTTTCTGTACCTTAACGTTCCCTTTTAGGAACTATAAAATAGGCCAGAAGTGTTTGAGTTGGGGCATTGTCTATGCAATCTAATTTGTGTGTGTTCCATAAAGACAAAGTTGTATTCCGCAGAGATGCAGGTTTCAAACCCAAGGTTAATTCTGTTTTTCACAGAGCTCAAGAATTGATTTTGCTTTGTTTTGTCCTAAATCTAGTAATCATCAAGAGAGGGTCGGACATTCCCTTGACGTTATGAGAACACTGAAAGTTTTCATTGCTAAGAACACAGCGTCCTTCAGAGTGGATTTGGCCCTTTTCTTTAAATTTATGACAGGAGGGGAAAACAGGGTCAGAGAGCTTTAGCTAGACTATCTCTAATGGCTTAAGGGTTGTATATAGAATGCTTGTAAGTTGTCAGGGGGCTCTCACTAGAGCAGGCTTGGCGTCAGGCTGGGAGCTCTGGCCCTGCAGTACAGCCCCCCCCCGGCTTATCAAGTGGCAACGCTGCAGCAAATAACATGGTAACACCAATGGGCAGTGGCGGACAGTTTGGTGCCTCAAGGACAAGTTTTGGGCAAAACGGTCACAGTTGGCTGCCATCTTTTCCCCCCAGAATGTTTCTTGGCTCCATGTAGGAAGCCTGAGTTTGCAGTTGTGGGCCCACTAGAGCCATGATCCTCACCATGTGCTCCAGCATGCTGTGTGTGGACTTTGGCCCTACACTAAAGCATGTGTCAACATGCTCTGCTAGAGAAGCTTTAGCGTCTTGAGCATTATGGTGAGTAATGGTTATTGTTACATCTTCTCTCCGGCTGTTCACAGTGTTATATTAACAAGTGTGGAATGTCAACAGAAAGAACTAACCAACTAACTAACTAACTAACTAACTAACTAACTAAATAAAAGGCAAGTCACAGATAAGAGCCCATCTGCCCGTTTTGGAGTCTAGGGGTAGAACTTTATTCAGACTCTGTTGCCTTACACAGAGATATAGTACTTCTGCCCTTTCATATTGCTTTATTTCTGATACGTGACCTCCAGAAGCAAATGAACAGCAAATGCAATCCTATCCAGTGTATATACTACCAGCACACAGTACATTGCTTTGTGGGAAATATCTGTGTGTCTCAAAAAGACTGGTGTCTGCGTTCGCTGGACTCAAATATTGAGAGTTTTAAGCAAAAGGCTGAAAATTAACTGATATGGTGTGCCACTTTGCCCCACAATTCAGTGGCCAAATTGCCTACTTTATTACATTTCTCAGATGTCAAAGTAGGAAATGTTATACAAGGAACTGAATACTGTAGGGAAATTTATATTCTAAAGTATGTTTTCTTCTAGAGGTATACTATGGTTCACCCTTACCATGCTATGTGTATCTTATCTTTGTGTTCATATTTGAACTCCTCCTCAGTTTTACAATATCCACGTCCTGCAGTGAATGCTCATATTTATGTTAGTGGACCTTGTGTCTTGAATAACTGGACAAGCAACTATTGCATTGAAAGTTAGTAAAATATGAGGTGTTAAGTTTTTATTTTTATGAACTTGAACAGTCTTAATCTACAATAAATATTAATTAATGGGTCAATACTACATAAAGGATGTGAGAGGTGTTCCTTCCTACCACCTTTCTAATCCGTACTCAATAAAGTGATTTTTGAGGAGTCTCCTGGATACCTTTACTAAATCATCCTAAAATTGTGAGGATTGTTTTGATTTTAAGCAAAGTTGCAGCTGCATAGCTTTAAAGCAGTCAGTTCCCCCTTATTATGACTAGTTCCACAACTTGTACTGTTTTAAATTGCCTGCAATTAGCATATCTCAACCTTATTTTTAGGTTTAAATTGCAGTGTGAGAGTATACTCTCCTCTTAGCTAATTAGTGCTATCAAGGAACAGTAGGTTACCTCATTAGTACCATGTGCATTTAATTAAAGAAGAGAAAATTGGAGTTAACCTCATAGTTAACATTTTCACAGAGTGCTACAGTGCCAACACCTTCAATTGGAGTCACACCCCTGTGTATCTAATTATTCACTGGTGCCAAATAAGGTTAGCAAGGATACCACCATGCTGTTGACAAAATAATTTAGAAGGAAAACCTATTCACTTGTTTCTGACACTGACATCAGGTTTCAGTGGTCTCTTCTAATCCTGATCTTTCAGGCCAGCTTAATAATTTTTGTTGGTTTTGTTCCCCAACAAGTTGGCTTCCGCTCCAGGGGGGAGGGAGTGCAAATTAACTGGGGAAGAAAGGGGGGAGGGATAGCACATCTCTTGCAAATCAAATGACATTTTAATATCAGCAACTCCCTCCAAAGCTTTTCACACCTTTCTGAAAGCCAGAAAATTTTAGATATATGCATGAAACAAATTGTTTACTAATTGTGGGAATGAATATATCTTCCAAAATGTGGTTTCCACTTTATACTTTGCAGAAGGGGACCCTTTAATTCGTATTACAGAAGCAAAGTCAGATTGTGCTGTGAGTGAGTTACCATCTGATGTATGAGCTGTAATTGTGGTTACAAACACTAGGTATGCAAAAGTCCCATTTATTCTGATGGGACTGATGATCACATTAGATACTGCAGATTTCCTACACACATGATGATTGTCCATGTATTCCATTTCATGTATATATCCTGGGAGACAACAATGGCTTGCAGTTTCCCACTTTGCCTAGGCTGCATGTACAGGCAATGAAATAGACCTGTGTGCGATTGTCAAAAACGATGAAACTTTTCATACAGAGAAATGCTTTATTTGTAGAACCTGAACAAGCTGGCCTTATGCCATCAAGAATGCAGTCATGGAGGTGTCTTCCCTTTTTAAGAAGCAGTATAAGATCTGACGCAGGTGGCGCTGTGGGTTAAAGCCTCAGCGCCTAGGACTTGCCGATCAAAAGGTCGGCGGTTCGAATCCCTGCGGCGGGGTGCGCTCCCGCTGCTCGGTCCCAGCGCCTGCCAACCTAGCAGTTCGAAAGCACCTCCGGGTGCAAGTAGATAAATAGGGACCGCTTACCAGCGGGAAGGTAAACGGCGTTTCCGTGTGCGGCTCTGGCTCTGGCTCTGGCTCTGGCCAGAGCAGCGATGTCACACTGGCCACGTGACCCGGAAGTGTCTCCGGACAGCGCTGGCCCTTGGCCTCTTAAGTGAGATGGGCGCACAACCCCAGAGTCTGTCAAGACTGGCCCGTACGGGCAGGGGTACCTTTACCTTTACCTATAAGATCTGAGCTGTGAATGTAAATTCAATTCAGAAACAAATAGTACAGGTCCAAAACAACACCTGGCAACATTTATAATTTTTTGAGATTTTTTTATTGCCATAGATCACCTCCCCTGATTCACCTCCCCTGATAT
The DNA here is from genome assembly GCF_951804945.1 of Podarcis cretensis. Classification (NCBI taxonomy): domain Eukaryota; kingdom Metazoa; phylum Chordata; class Lepidosauria; order Squamata; family Lacertidae; genus Podarcis; species Podarcis cretensis. The sequence continues at coordinate 54,572,372 of NC_137179.1, forward strand.
ACAGGTCATTTCCTGGGACACCAGAGGGAATACATGCACAGTGGTACCTCGGGTTACAGATGCTTCAGGTTACAGATGCTTCAGGTTATAGACTCCGCTAACCCAGAAATAGTACCTCGGGTTAAGAACTTTGCTTCAGGATGAGAACAGAAATTGTGCTCCAGCAGCTAAAGTGGTACCTCAGGTTAAGAACGGACCTCCGGAACAAATTAAGTTCTTAACCCGAGGTACCACTATAAATCATAGTTAGAACGCTCTGCACTAGGTTGGCTCAGACAACAGTTTCTTCCTTATAGTGCAGCTTGTTGCATGGTGGGACTCCCATGGACCTAGACTCAATGCTCAACAGATTCCATGGCAACTGTGCTGCCAGTAAGCTAGGTGTTTGTAAGTTATCCCATCTGTGGTGGCTGCTGTTTGCCTGATGCCTTCAGCCAACCTTATTAAATTGGGGTCCCAGTGTCTGGTGACTCTATAAATCATTGAGAAATTGGGAAAAGATACTCGTCTAAATCAACCCTGAAGGAGCCCTGATTGAATAAAGTGCTTACCTTAAGCATATGTATGATCTCTGATCCCAAAGACTTTAATAGGATTAAACTCAAATGCCTTACCAAATATGTAATGGAGTATTTCTTTTTGAAAAATTTATCACATGCTTATGTGCTTTGGTGAACAGGATCCATGATACTCAATGTGCTGAATAATTTTACTTGAAATGTGTGGATCTGTACTGATACACTATAGGTTAGAGGAATGCTTCTGGCTTTTTGTATGTGGTCTAAGAAAAAGTACCAGTGTGTTAATGATTTCCCACCTATCTTATCCAAAGGTCTCAAAGGGCCTTGCAGTGGGATCTTATTTTATTTTATTGTCACACCACCCTGTCAGGTAGATAGGTTAAGAAATACGGTAATGCTTTGCCCAAACTGCTCACAAAGTTTCAAGGATCTAATCTGATGTGTACAATTTACTCGATCTATATCACATTCCACTGTGGAAGTGAGTGGCTTACATAAAATGCTTTCTTAAATATTCCAAGGGTACCCTCCAAAGAGCCAGGGACCCAACAGGCAGGTGGCAATTTTGGAGCATTTGTTTTCCTGGGAGTCAGGGAACTCCCCCTCCCATCAGCACCTCTATCTAGTACACCACATTTCAGTAAGGAAGATTCTACATTCATATATTTTTTCCCTATTTCCATCTATATTTGTTATTTTCAGCATTTGTATCCTGCCCCATAACACAGCATTCTCAGGGTGGCTTACAGCAACCACCAATCTTAATCATCACCCCAATGTAAATATGGGATAGAATAGAAGCATTAAAAGACCTATATAAACACAGCAAAAACACAAGACCCCAAGGATTAAAAACACAGATTTTAAAACCACAAATGGCTTTAAGACATACCAAAGGCCTGGGTAAACAGAAACATTTTTACCTGATGCAGGAAAAGCTACAAATATGGACCCAGGTGAGCCTCCCCGGGAAGACTGTTCCATAATCGGGATGCTACTGCTGAAATGGTCCTCTCCCTGATAGTTCATTCATTCAGTGAGGGCACCCAGAGCAGGACCTCCGAAGAGGATCTTTATGTTGAAATAAAGCAATCTTCATGCATGTGTGATATATTATTTGGTGAAAGACGTTGCTCTTTTCACAACATCAAGACATCATTTAACAAAATGGATATTCCCTGTTTCAGAATACTACAGCAGTATGATTCTTGACATGATAATTTTGATTGATTATATACTGCTATTTCCTACTTGCCCATTCACATGTTCTTGCAAGTCACCCCAAAGTTTTCACTAGCCGTGGGTTGTTGTCTCCACCCCTCCATTTAAGCATACAAATTCATGCTGTGTTGCAAACTTCATTTGAAACCCCCATGAAAGAATGGCTTTCAATAGGGAAACCCAATTCCAAAACATTTTTTTAAGGAATGTGGAGCTCTGGGTGGTTCCATGGACTGTGAATATGGTGGGGCTTTGGTTTAACAACTAAAATTAGTTTACAAAATGCCATTCATGGCCTTTTTGATTATTGATGCCTCCCAAAACTTATAATTACTTGATTCTGGATACAGACTTGGTGTGTTGACTTCTGAACAAGACACCATTCCCCTGATAGTTATTTTCTGGCAATCTAAGTGAGAAATGCTTTCCTTCCACCTCCCTTCTTACCTGGCTATGGCAGAGAGGGACAAATATGTCTTCTTTTTCTCCTTGCTTACCTCTTTGCTTCCTGAAATTCTGCTGTAGGAACATCCCAAGGCACTGAAGGTCTTGAGATATGTAACCCCTTGGTGTGTAGTTTGCAGGGCACCTGAAGTCTATATTAAGGATGTCAGGTGTCCTGGGGAAATGCAGTTACTGACCCACCATTTTACACCAAACCTCACAATGCTAGCGTTTCGTTAAAGACTGAAATTGTGAAAATCTCAGTTTTAACTGTTTCCTGCTCATCGGAATGTGACTACTATGAGGTTTTAGTATGCAAAAAAAAACCCCAAAAACTAATAAGATAATTATGCCACAATTTTGTGAACTCAGATATGTTGTTTTTGGTGGGCTTAAGCACTCTTATATCTGTAGTGGATCCTTACCATACCTTTTATAAACATATATACAGTGGTACCTCGGGTTAAGAACTTAATTCATTCTGGAGGTCCGTTCTTAACCTGAAACTGTTCTTAACCTGAGGTACCACTTTAGCTGATGGGGCCTCCCGCTGCCGCCGCCGAAAGTTCTTAACCCGAGGTACTATTTCTGTGTTAGCACAGTCTGTAACCTGAAGCGTCTGTAACCTGAGGTACCACTGTATAATCATATTTTATTAAGCTAATGATTCAGAGGAAGGTTGGTATTATGATTTCTGATTATTTGGATATGCTCATCTTATATCAGAAACCAAGTTGAACAAATTTGATTTTTGTTTATCTTCTGCTCTAATATATTTTGGAAACATTTTCCAGACAACTTGTAGGAGAACTATATGTTAGTGTAAAAATGCTACACCGGAGAACCACAATTTAAAGTGTAGGCCTTTCTGTGGTATGATTTCAGTTACTAATAACAGTCATGTGAAACTAATTTCAGTATGTTCCTTATTTACTGACTGGTTCCATCTGATTTTTTATCCATAAGTGAGTTCACTGTTTCATTGGGATTTACATGTGCAGAATTTGCAAGCCATTTTAAAAGAAAGCTTTATTTAAATACTGTTCTTGTGTGGTGGAATAAATCCAAATGCTAGTTTTAATTCATTTTATGGTGCCCATTAAGTAGAAGCCAGGTGTTCTCTGGCAGAATATTAGAGGCAAAAAGGGACCAATATTTCAACAACCTGTTTTAAAGGGGTGTGCATAACACTGTATGTAGAAAAATTGGCAGGTGACCAACGAAAAGAGAAAAGCAATTTTTATATGGCATGGTTCCCTCTTTTTGGTGTTAAAAAAATCAACATATGAGAATGAAACAAGTTGCATTTTTAATATGAAATGCATGGTAGAGCAGCATAAGAGAGAATAGTGGATATTGCATCATATGCATCTTAGTATTTCATAATTGTGTAAATAGATATTTTCTGTGTGTTTAATTTTGCTACTATAACAGAATATCTTACGTTCTCACAGTTCCAGACACTTGGTGACTTTTGAATTTCCTTTGCTATATCAGTTTTCTTAAAATAAAAGACTTGAGTTAATAACCACTCTCTACTTTATGAAATTAAGATCTGTAGCTGCATAAACTTAAATCACCACATTTTAGATAGCAAAACAATAGAATTCTTGTGGGATAAAGTTGTGAATAAACAGGACCACACTAGATGTCTCTTAAGTAGCTATTCAAAATAACTTATAGTAATAGTTTGAAGAATTCACCTGAAATCTGAAGAGACCTATTGTGGTGTTTTGTTCCTAAAAAAAGGGGGGGGGGGGGCTGAAACAGCAATCTTTTGATGGAAACTTAAGAATAGGCAGAAATAAAAATTCAGAGTGCCTTCTATTAAATTATGTATACATGTGTAGGTAAGATATATAAATAATTTCTCCAAAGCCTCTTTTACTTTTCTCTGTGGCATCCAGCGAGTTGTGCAGGTTCTGAACTTTCTGTCCTCCAGTTCTGGAGAAGTTATGCAATTGGTACGGTTTGTGTCCAAACCAAAGCAGTTTCTGAGATAATAGGTGCTCTGTTGAGATTGCAAGTCAGCCAATTCCAGCCATTGACAATGGAGAAAAACAGAAAGACCTGAGATCAGTGCCTCAAGACTTATACTGCCTTGGAGGTACTATTTGTTGGCACCATCCACTAGTAGGGACAGGGAATAAATTGGATTTAGTTTACATTTAATTTTGAACTTACCTAATTTGCACTTTTCAAAACAACAAATGAATTGGAACCCAGCCAACCTTTGAAATTTGTACTTCTCCGGATTTTGCAATGCAGTTCTCCAGCTGAGTAAAGTGTACAAAAGGCATATCCCAAGGTAAAGGGTGACTATAAATAGCATACAGAAATGCATCCCATTACAGAAAATAGCTTTTGCAAAAATGTGTGTTTTAGGCAAAAATGCTTACAGAAATATGTAAAATGCTGATTATTTTGCATGAGGAATTTTTCTAAAATTGCAAATTTATGTGGAAATGTGCAGAATATAAGCATGGAAAAATTATAAACTGAGAGAAACCAAAATGGATAGATGTGTTCATCCCTATAATCTAGTGCCTCCTCTACCAGCAACTTGCAGGCTTTCTGGGAGTTACTTATTTCACAGTGGATGAAACCTATTTGGCTGCTGGAAAAGTTGTTTTTGCCAAAATGTGTGTTTTTCAAAGGGTCAGGAATAGCAGCAAGGCAATATGGAAGTGGTTGGCAACAACATCTTTCCATTCAAAGCCTGCAGGGCATGTTCTATAGATCTATGGTGTTAGGAGGCTGTTCTAGGAAAGCCCTGCGTATGGCAAGTAACAATCCCCTAACAGACTGAGATTTATAATATTGGTACTACCAGCTGTTTGTGCTTTACAGAGTAAAATGGGCCTGTTCAGAGTTGCTTTTACATTGACCTTTATTTGGTTGAGGAAAATAAATTATCTAGTTCAGAGATGTCATCTGGGTTACTTGGGCAGGACTGTGAGTGTTGAAGTGTCTCGTTTGGGAAGGTAACGATAAGGTTTAGGATAATTAATAAATGCAAAGAGGGGAAGGAGGTAGGTTTGTGTGTTGTGCAGACAGGGAGCAATTACTCTTTTACTGCCTTGCAGGAGGGCTTCCAGAGCATGGCCATGTTTTCCGGGCTTCTGTTGGTAGATGCTAGTGGGTTTCTACTGCCACACTTTGTGAGGATCTTGTTAAAGTAGCAGATACTGCCGCAAGTGTTTGGCCCCTATCTCATTTGTGTTGGGGCTTCTTTAGCAGGATAGGGGAAGGTATGGTTCAGGCACTGAGAAGGTTGTTTGGGGTTACATGAGATACATCAGGCCCCATGGGGCTGCTGCGGGTGCCCTGGAAGTGAAGAAAGCAGGAGAAAGTCAGCTTATCACTCTAATGAGTTATATTCTATTACAGTATTGTCATGTAGCCTGTTAATAGCAGTTTGGTTTCTGAGCATAGACATGAGCATTTGTCAGGGACTCAGCTGAGCATCGGCCACTGGGCTGGCATATTTAGGATCAGTTCTTGAAGTATGTGGGACCAGCTGCTTGAGCAAAATGTGAGAGAAGAACCATTTTCCCAAGTGAAATGGTAGTGAAAGTATGGTACAATCACCAAGAGTTGCAGGGACCAATGGGAAACCTATGTCACATGCTTCTCCTTTGTAGGAGAATATGTAATTTATCAAAATGAATTTGATTGGTGCCAGGGGACATCTTTACTGGCTTTCTGTGCCATTTCCACTAGTGTTTTAAGAGAATGGGTTATAAATGACTCCCTGAAACTGGTCATGATAGCTAGAATGTTGTTGCCACATTCCTTTATTGAAGATACCATGAGGTATTTTCCATGGCTTCTTCAACCAGACATTGCATACCTCATTTTCTCCAGCTTCCTTGTGCAATGGGTGCTCTGATAGGCATATCTGGATTTTGACTAGTAACAAGGTTGAATTGTTTCTTGTCCCCACCACCACCACCACCACCTTGTGTTACCCTGTAATTAATAATAACTGTTAATTGCAGGCCCGCATATTACCTAATGTATACTAATGAAACCCAACTACTGCTGCTGTGGTCTGAAATGAGCCAACGACCCATTCATTCTCCCAGTTTTGTCATGCTTGTTGAAAGGTTAACTTGAGAAAAGCAATTTTTAATGTAACACAGATTTTCATGAACATTGCATTTAAATTTCATCTGCTGTTAATTTTTGCTCCATTTCCGGATTAAGTTCTGAACATCTTGCTTTGCTTTGTTAGAATAACAAGATAAAACATTTGCTTATGTGAAGCACTAACAGATTAACATAGTCATTTTTACTGTTAGTGGAATTAAATTCAGCTCTTTGTTTACCTGTACTCGTTTGGAATAGTCTGATATAATTTGAGTACAAAATAGAATGCCTTTTTACCTTTCCTTTATTTGTGCTTTTATGGTGGGCATCCTGATTTTTATACTTTTAAGATCACAGCCTAAATGTTGGTAAAATATTTGGAAAACCTTCCAAACAAATTTGAAAGTATCTGTGCACATTAATAAGCAGCCTTGCAAATAATTATTGATGAATAATGCCCACCCTCTGTTCTGCTATGCACAACTCACTGCCTCTCCATCCTCTTACCCATTCCCTCTTGCACTCCCTCCTTTCCCACACAGATCTGTAACCAATTTCTGTCTTCCAATCATAAAGGACTACGGAACCATAAGGACTCAGCTAGAGTGTCCTATGAGCACCCATTAAATGTAGGGCAATACTAACACCTGCAGCTCTCTGTTTTTCATTTCTACCCTAAAATGGGTGCCATCTAGGTCTTCAAAGAACCACATGTGAAAATACCATAGTACTTATAGAGCAAAATCACTTGAATCTATGCTGAACTTGGTGCCACCATTCGTTCAGGTCCTTCGGATGTTTCTGGAGCAGTCGTTGCTGCCACATGTCCTATCCACACCCTCTGGCTGTAAGGCCAACAATGTGGCCTCTTGATCTCTGGCCATCATGGCTGATTAAATCTACTGAGAAGCCAGGAAGTGATCAATGCCTCATTGTGGGAGGGAGTTATGCCCATTGGCTTGAAAGAGACAGTGGTATGGCCCCTCTTGAACAGGTCCCTCATGAATCAATAAGTTTTAGAAAATTACTGTCCAGTCTCTAATATTCCTTTCCAAAAGGAGAGGATGGTGGCCAGTCTTTGGAGGCAGAAGCTTATCGTGGGTTGCTGGCACACGGGGCAGGGCAAGTGTTGCACCTCCCTGGTGGACTAGGCAGCAGTCAGTCCCTTTGCCAGCCAGCTTCTAACCAAGGGAGTCCCAGCCAAAGTGCGACTTGCTTCCCCACAGCTCTGGCCTTGATGAGGGAGCCTGTCACTGTGGTACCTGGTTGCACCCCATCAATAATTTGCACCCAGAGCCTCCCCCCCCCCGCCCCCTTCACTACGCCGCTGCCTGGAAGAAGCAGAATTGTATAGATCCATTCCTGTCTGGTTTCAGACCTGGTTTGGGCACCAGGTCTTGACCTCTTGGCAGCTTTTGGCATCATTGACCATGATGTTCTTATGGAACAACTCGAGGAGTTGAGTTGGAGGTACCTTCATTACAGTGGTTCTGTTCTTAACTGCAGGGTTGTTAGCAGAAAGCTGTGTAGTTCTTACTCTGTGATTTCAATATTCATTCACATGATTATTTGGATCTTCTGTTTACAAGACTACTTTTCATTCATGATTATTTGAACAATCCAGACAAGAAAACATATACCTGAGAGACAAGGAGTCTGTGTCTAGATGACGATCAGTCTGGCAACAGGAAAAAAAGATCTGGTATGCTGACCCTCTGTATAATTTAAGGAAATTTGTAAATCAATTAAAAAGGGAGCAATTACTCAATGATAATCAGTTCCTCATTATTTTTCTATTGCTTTCTTGAAGCTTTGATTTAATTTTGGATTATTTTTGTAAAAAAACTCGCCAATGTCAAGTGATTTCAGGGTCATACAGCATATCATAGTTTTCTCAATTTACAGCTGAAAATTTTGGTTTGAAGTAGCAATTTATACAAGCAAAATAACACCTGATACTCTAGTCACACCACTAAATGTTAAAGACAGCAATATTGTTTTACATGTTTTGCTTACTTTGTAATTGATTTTGTTGTAACTGTTGTATAAAAGATACTTTTTTGTTAAATTTTCAGAATTTTGCCTATGATGTTACATTGTGACAGAGGATAATTCAAGATTACCCTTAATTAATTCAAACTATGGCTATTCAAGCATGGAGACAGGCTTCATAATATTGAAAATGCCTGTTACTGTAATTCAAGAAAGTATACATCTTGTTAGTTATAAAATGTAATTCCTCTTTACCTTTCATCTGAATCTGAGCAAGCTAATACTGGCTACAAATTGGGATAAAGCTTTATCAAACACCTATTTTCAAAAGACACAAAGAAAGCACCTTCTCCCCACCCTTCTCAACCCAGGTCTGGCTTGGATTGGATCAGAATGAAAAATCCAATGATATCTGCTGAATGACAAACAATAAAGCCATTTGTTTTCTATTCCAGATCAAACTGGGCCCCTTGGCCTTCACCTTGTCAATAGGGCCAAAAGGTTCCATATTCCCTGGACAACCCCCAGCATGATTAGACCCTCCATACCACTCATCCCAAATTAGGGATGCTTGAGGAATCTGCTCTTGGTGGAGTCTGATAAAAACTGACCTGATCCACACTTCCCAGACCAATATGTGGATAGGATGTGGGCCGGAACTGATAGGGTTGCCATATCTTAAGAGCAATAAAAGAACACATTTGCTGACTTCTACTTTTAACTATGGATTGCTATGACAATTCTACCCATGAAAAAGAGGACGTGTCCTGGAAAAAGAGGACATATGGAAACCTTACCATCCCTAACCCCTGACTTCATGCTACTTACCAGATAGGACAATGGAGTGGATTTGATTGGTACAGGATATTTCCCTGTATTTTCTTTTCTCTTGCAGTAAAAGTTGGTATTGTGAAAGCAGACAAGGCAAAACAGTGTTAGCTTCTTCTCCACACTGATGTAAATTGATAGTGTCCTTGGTTAGAGTGGCATATGAAGAGCTGGGATATATTGAAATACTCCTGCTTCCTGCATTTTTAGAATCTGACATTAGACATTTCTGCTTTCATGCAGAAGTGTGAGCAGTGGAATAGTGCTTTTTCAAGCTTGAGATAATTTCACTTGCGTAGAACAGCTATTCTGTAGGTCAGGAGCAGATCAGCTTATTGAGAAATGAGGACCACATCTGGATATGTAAATATCATGAGCTGAAGGGCCATAGCTAACTGGCATATTTTAGTTGCATTTAATTAAAGCAATTTGCATGTAATTTCATGAAGCAGGATGATGCCAGATAGTAGAAAAGTTGTGCTTGGGGCACTTTTCAGATTTTATTTTTTCAAATAGCAGTAATTATGCAGTTGTTACTCAGTAGTTGTGTGAAAACGGGACACTTTTCCTCAAGGTTGAATTACTGTTGCAGGGCTATCATGTATTCTGGAATTCAAAGAACAATATTTTTGTTGCTACAACAATACATCCTTTTACACTAGTAAAATTGTAATAGTGCTGGTTGGAAGGTAGTTGCACAAGAGTGTAGTTAGGTCAGTTGGCTAGTTCTTGAGAACATCATTACCACCCTTCATCCTGTGCCATTTTGTGTCCTTACTAATATAGATATGTTTTTTCTGTTCATTATATAGTTAGGATGTAGTATTATCCTGATATTATTCAGATATTATTATATCTTTTGTAGGGACGCAGGTGGCGCTGTGGGTTAAAGCCTCAGCGCCTAGGGCTTGCCGATCGAAAGGTCGGCGGTTCGAATCCCTGCGGCGGGGTGCGCTCCCGCTGCTCGGTCCCAGCGCCTGCCAACCTAGCAGTTCGAAAGCACCTCCGGGTGCAAGTAGATAAATAGGGACCGCTTACCAGCGGGAAGGTAAACGGCGTTTCCGTGTGCGGCTCTGGCTCGCCAGAGCAGCGATGTCACGCTGGCCACGTGACCCGGAAGTGTCTCCGGACAGCGCTGGCCCCTGGCCTCTTAAGTGAGATGGGCGCACAACCCCAGAGTCTGTCAAGACTGGCCCGTACGGGCAGGGGTACCTTTACCTTTACCTTTATATCTTTAGGAAGAACGTTCCCCAGGTGCATCCATTGGAGCAAATGGCAACTTGTGTTGTCCAGTAAACAGCAAATGTTGGCAAAATAACAGGGGGTCCTCCCTCTGCTCCCCCTGCCTTCTCTCACAGCATAGATCTTTCAGTTGATTTTCTTAAGGGGAATAAAGTATAGCTCTTCTTTCCAGACCTACAGTGCATCTCTCCCTTGATTTTTGCTGAAAGGAAACACAGCATTGTTATTTGTCCCATATCAAGGTTTATCCCTGCCTCATTGATTATGCTAGGAAATAGATATAATATGGTGTTAGGAGCACTTGACTGGGACTAGTGATAATAGCACACACACACACACACACACACACAAAATTTTCTATTATCTGGAAATTTGGAATGATCACACATAGTTGTAAAATTAAATATACAGTTACACACACATCACACACCTCGTTCATTTGGTTTACCATTACAATAGTTATCTACTGGTAGACCCCCGCACATGTAGTATCCCCTCTCCTGATGTCTCCTTCAGTGTAGATGAGAGAAGGACGACTCCATAAGGGTTCACTTCCATTTTGGACTTGCTGCAGTTAAGTGTTATGTCTGAATCAAGACAAATTATGGTTAGTCTCCAGTATAGTTAGTTCAAATAAGCCAATTTCAAGCCATACTTTATGAAGTTGACTTGTCATAGTTGAGATTAACCATGGTTAATGTTTTGGGGGCAATAAACTGTGGTTAATTGAAATGTTGAAGTATTGGCACCAATACTTCTAATCTCCCCATGCCCACACCTCCATATTGTTATGAGACGTGTGTATATAACAAAACATTATTTATTATTATGTCTGAACTGAGTCATAGGCTTTGACATCCTGCAAATTGAAAAACAATGATTCTTAACAGTTGCAAACAATGATTGTTATTTTTATTTTTAAATATCCAGAAGTGTCAGTTTCTTGTAACCATTGAGAGTGGGTGCAGTTTTTCATTTCAAAGTTTCTACAGTTTCTTCAGACCTTCATAAAGCAACAGAATCAGTGTTCAGACAATGTGGACAATATAGCACTTCATAAAGCAAGTGGGATTTCTAGATTAGGGTTGCATATTGAAAAATTTATAAAGTTTAGAAATTACAAGTAACTTTTTTATTTGTGCTTTCTAAAGTAAGCATGGGAGCACAGCCACTAACTTCTCATATGAACATCCCATTCACTCTTATCAATAGAAATTAGTAACCTTTATTATCAGTTTATTCTACGTAGGAAACAAAATATAAAGTTGCTCTGAGGTCTTTAAGCATTTTCCTTAGGTATACTGAGATTCATTACCAGTTAGGTGGAAGAAAACAATATGTTTTATTTGATCTAAAATATCCATTTTTTTCTGGAGGATAACTTTTGTACAGTGGCTTTAAAAGAAAAAGCGATTCCTTCCTAAAAAAGGGTGGGTGTACTGTATAAGAGTTTGTGTGTTCTTTTTAGTTGTGAAAAGGTTCTTGTTGGCATTTTAGGTTCTTTCCTGTAGAGCCACTGCATCGTCAGTTGGCTATGCAATCACAGAAAAGTAGTGAAAATGCAGGGATTTGTTGGTTAGCTTATAGCACTTGAAAAATGAACAGATGGTGATAACATATGCTCTCTGATTCATGCTTGCAGATGTACCCTTTTTTATTCTAGGTTTCCTCCAACTGCATCATGTTTTTAGAACCAAATTCTCCACTGATTTCCCTGTGATGTTATATTTGTGCTGACTACATTCTAGTCCGCAATACTCACTTCGTAGGATTTTACACCAACTTTTGCCAAGAGATCATTGATACTGGCTGCAGTCCAAAAGCGTGCATGCAGATTCTGCTTGTGCACCAGAATATCTGGCAGGGTTTTTACTTTAATAGCTATCTTCCAGGATCCACATCATTCTTTTTAAACTCCCCTGAGCTCAATAACTGGCAGCACTTTCATGGAGAAGAATTTCCAGACTCTTTTCTCTTTCCAGTTTGAATGACAAAATTTCTGCGGAAGGTCCTAAACATGTAATACAAATCTCGCCACCCAATTGATGTTGCTTGGTCTCCTCTGATTACATCATACATAGGAACATGAGACAAATTCATTATACACCAGTTCATTTCTCTGATAGGAAAGTTATGTTGTCTTTTGAATTTATAGGGTGCTGTTTAATTATAAGTGTGATTTGGAGGAATTTGTACCCCTGTCTCTGAAGGAATAGATTTGGATTTATTGGTTCATTCACCACAGGCTTGTAATTACCCATCAGATTCTCAGTTACGTGACCTTGAAATGATATGACAAAGTGCCCCTGGGGAGAACTGCTAAGTATCCATTGTGAATCTCTTAGCAGTAGAACCATATTAATTTTCATCATTAAGAGTAGTCTCTAATAATTCTGTCATTTTAACAAATTGTGGGCTAAATAATAAATCCTTGATTTTTACTCACCTGTTTCGTTGTTTATTTCATTTCTCTGTATGTTCTTCATATTCTAATTGCTTAGGTTTTGAATTTTCTCACCTGCTCTATATTTCTGTCTCATTTTTGGTCTAGCCTTAAACTAGCCTTAAACTAGTGTTTGTTTTTGGGCTTCCTTTCTATTACAGGGTCACTGGAGAAAAGCTAAAGAAAGCACAGATATAAATGCATTTAACTATCATGTCAGTCTCTAGGTTTGCAGAGTGGAAAGTCTAAAGGGCTGCTTATTTGCACCCTCCAAGTTTTTATTTGGATGACTTGAGCAGGCTGTGTTGTTTCAGGTCTCCATCAATGCAAGGTTCTTGCTAAATTTGAACACCAGGGCAAATTATGCTCTCCATGATCAGCAGGCTTGAACAAAAAGAGGGTTGTATTCTCATTGCCCCCAGTAGCTGAAAGTAACATACTGATACTTGCATCGGTTGCTAGTTGCTGTTGGCCCTGTTTCATATGATAGCTTTTTGTACATGAGAATATACATGCTTATTATAACAGTCACATTTTTCCAACCTTTCCAACTCTACAATATCCTTTTTGAGGTGAGGCAACCAGGTGATATTGGCGGTTTTATTTTCAATTCCTTTCCTAACGATCCCTAGTAAGGCCTTTGCCATCTTTTTCGCAGCTGCAGCATGCTGGGTTGACATCTCAATTGAGCTATCCACCATGACCCCAAAGTTTTGGCTTAGTTTTGCTTTGATATATAATTGGAATTGAGCTGACCAAAGGAATGTGAAACACTGCCCCACTGAACATTACCAGGAAATGAGGCTTCTTACAGAGTAGAGGAATGCTTAGTTACTTATCCCACATCATGGAATAGGTAAAGCCACTAGGTACATTGCTGGCATGTTATAGTATAAATGGTACAGCTGCAGTTGGGAGGGGACCCTGCTGGCTCAGTCTGGTACTCCTTAAGGTGTGACTGTTTCCCTGGGTTTGCAGAATAGCAGAAGAATAATGCACAAAGCCAAGTAGATTTGTAGCTGCAGCAGTTCCACGCTGCTAGTTGTGTTATTTGTGAGCAACATGTGTAAGCCATTCACGTCTGCACAAGCACCTGGGAGCAGGAAGTATGCAGGGCTGCCAATGGCCGTCAAGCTAGAAGATGTGTGTGATTAGATTTCCCTGTTGTTCCACAGCTGCCTCATGGGCAGATTGCTCTGCGTAATTTGCTCATACCTTCTGTATGCCTATGATATGCATTCCCCTTTAAGCCCTGTGGACCATTCCAGACTGGGTGGAAGAACCATACCAGTGCGTGTGGCATCCCCATCACTGAAAAGTGACAAGGGTGCAAAGGGCTCATTCTTTCACATCACTGAGGCAGCCAAGTGTTTGAGGTGTGTGGCTAAGCAATTTCCACTGTATAAATTAGCCTTTCTGCTAATGGTTAGATTTCTAAAACTGTTATCTGAAGAGCTGAAAGTGGTAATTTCCCAATCATTTTGATTAAACCTTAAAAATGTATTTCAGTGCTCAGAAAGATCAGCTTCTGTCCACTGAATGAACGTCTTCATTTTGGTATATAGGATCATGTATACTTGTCAGAATACAACATGACTTCTGAGGTCTAAGGACCTGATGGATCAGATTCTGAATAAGATTATAGGTTTTTTTTTGCCCCCTTTACATCTTCTTGATATAACTAGAACTACAGTGAGAAAGTATTTTGTTTCCCTAAATATCACAAAGAGACGTTTTGTCTTTTCAAGATGTGCTTGAAAATTGTCAGGGTTTTTTCTGTATAGCTTGGGGCTCCCCCCCGTAATAAAAATGTGTGGGTAAAGGAATTGCTCTCGGGGTAAGGATCTAGCAGCAACCAAAGAGACAAAAATCTAATGCAACTTAGACAGTCTGGAGAGACAAGAAAGTTAGTTGCTTGAAATTCGTCAGCATGCTAATAGAAGTGGCTATGCCACTGTGCGCAAGATTGGTTTATTTTTCATCATCCATTTTGTGCTTGATATAATCCTTGGATATTAAACCATTCTTTTCTGTCACACACTTCATAATTTTTATCATCAAGGAAAGTGACTTGCATGGCACTATTTGTCAGTCAAAGAATCCCAAGCCCTTAATTTTTAGTTACAGAACTGTTTATAATTCTATTACTTCTACCTTGCATTTGTACTGTTAGGAACATTTTACTAGCAAAGCTAGCAGATCTTTGGTGGAGGGTAAACTGTAACTGTTATTATTGCCAAACGTTCTAAATCACTGATTATATGATATGAGGATCCAATGTTAGTTGTGAAAGTCTTGTTATATAAAAGGCACAACAAATTCTAAGCATTAACAGAAGTCCAATTTTTGTCTGTCATCGGGGATCCTTAAACATTATTGACATGCTGCTTTATTGATTTTAATAGGTATCTGCAGCTGGGAAGTTGTGCAATAAGTCTGTTTTAAAGCTTCCCTCCTGTGTTGTACGCTACTGAAAATGTTGTAAATTCTGCTCATCCTGAAACCACTTGGCTTAATAAATGGTATGTAACAGAGTCAAATGGCATGAATCTTCCACAGAACAGGGACATGATTATTTCAGAAAGCCGAGTTCCCCCCAACTGCTTTTATTGCCTTTGGCCCTACTCTCTGGAAAGCCAAACCCTGTAACACCTTATCAAATTATGGAAGGACCAGCTTTCAATCTTAGAATCTTGCATATGAAATTGCACAACACAGAGACGGTTTACTCTTCCATTTCTGGGTACCATTGGCTAGGGCCAATGCAGCCCCATAAATCTGGGCAACACAGCTTGCAAATATATGCAGATGTGAACATGCAAATTGGACATGTTAAATTAGCCTACTTTTGCATTAATTTAAATTATTTGTTGTGGAGTAGCCAACAGCCATAGGAAAATAAAGTAAAGCCAATGACATAGGAAGTTGCCCTTATGCCAAATTACAGTGGTACCTCTGGGTGCGAATGGGATCCATTCCAGAGCCCCGTTCGCATCCTGAAGTGAACTCAACCTGTGTCTGCGCGGTTCGCAATTTGCTGCTTCCGCGCATGCGCGTGACATCATTTTGACTGCACATGCACGAGCGACGAAACCCGGAAGCAACGTGCTCCGTTACTTCCAGGTCGCCGCAGCACGCAACCTGAAAATACTCATCCTGAAGCTACTTTAACCTGAGATATGACTGTAGACTATTTGTCCATCTAGTCTAACATTGTCTGGTAGTGGTTCTCTTGGGTCTCATATGTGACCATTTTTCCCTGTTAGGAAATAAAGGAATTTCCTACTAATCAAGCACCCACCCGAAAAAAAAGCATGGCAGTGCATACTAGCTATGGGGTCAGAAGCCTCTCATGAGCCATTTGCTGCCAATTTTTATTCCATTTATTGGGGTGGGGGTGAGTTTCCTCTCATTGCAGTATTGATTGCTGAAAGTAGTTCAGATCAGAGACTTATCTGTGAACTGGTTAGGCTTCAGAGTCACCACACAGGAGATTGCTGTCCTTTGCTAATGTTCCGGTTGTTCTGCCAGTGTTCTGCCTGCTCTGAGCTGTGGTTTTACTTAGCATGTCTTAGGAGCCCAGCTTTTGGTTTAGCTCTCTCCAGATAAACCATGAACTGTAATTGATGTATATGGTTTACAGCTCCTCATTTGTCTTAGGGGAGCAAAACCAGAAGAACCGGGTTCAGTTAACAATGCTAAGCCAAACCATGGCTTAACTCAGCGCAGTGCAACAACTTGAAGAGAAGAAAAGTGGTTACAGTCTCCTCTCTGGTAGGCCACACATTTTCTCATTTGCACAAAACCTAGCTTGGCTTTGCAAACAAGGTAACTGTTTCTGTGTTATTTACTCCACATGTTTCTTACTTTTTACCTCCCAAATAAACAAGGGTTGTATAGGTGTCACTTATACTTTTCAGTAGCTCCATTGTCTATTATGACATAGTTATTTACTGATGTGCTTACCTTTTGAATGTCTGACATTTCATTCCTGAACTTGTCTTGTTTAAGTGCATGTAAAACAGAATATCAGGGAGGTAAATCAGCTGTTGACCTGCAGAGATTGTCAGCTAGATAATAAATGAACAAAATACCAGCTCTACAATAAGGAGAATGGAGAAAGTGTTTCTCTGATTCCACTGGTGTTTATGAGGCTCGATTTTGAAAACAAGCCCTGAATAATTATATTGCAGCCTTGGTGTTTGCCAACTACCAGTATGTCTGCTAATATGTATACAAATCAGGTATTTTTGCAAGCATGTGAACAGATAAGTGATTAACTGGGTGTGTGTGCATGCATACCAATATCTGATTTGAATGTACAGTTTGTTACAAGAAAGGAAAGCGAATGTTTCTGAACTGTGGATGAATCTACAGCTGATGGGAGCAACTCAATGTGAGCCAAATACACATCTAGTAGATTCCATAGGCAAGTGTTCAGATTTATACATCAAATACTGGCATGTCAGAAAAAGCTCTTCCATTGATTGGAAATAAGCTTTTAAAAAGTGTGACACACATTTCAGAAGAATGAGCTTATGGAAAAATATCGCTTGAAGATTAGGGGCATTACTGTACTCCAGTTTTTACAGAAGCAGAATTAAGTTGAAATCATTAAAATGGTGAGAAATTACTAGTTGGGTAACTAGATTTGTTAAATTTTGAAGCTTTTTAGAATGTGCATTATCAGAGTATTTTTTTTTTAACCCTGAACATGTGACATCTTATTTTTGCACCAAGAAAGCTTCAGATATGTAGATTAATGTACACATTAACTGTTAAGGGCTCAGCCTTGATATTTTCTTGTGTGTGTGTGTGTGTGTGTGTATTTTAGAAGTATTTTAGATACATATTTATTTTAAGCACCTGACTTTGCAGTTTAAAAAGACATTGTGGGGTGGGAGAAGTTATATTTTATTTGGAAGATACCTAACACTTGTATTAATTCAGCAAAGATCTATTAATGCATTTTCTTCACATCCAGAAATTCTATTGCACGAGCAAAAGTGCAATTGATGTAGTTTGCTCTCTGGTACCCCAACTGTTCTGTAGTACATATCTTACAGGTTTATTGTGGGGCTTAAATGTGGAAGCGAAGAACCATGAATGTCACATTGAGCTCCTTGGAGAAAACGGTGGCTATCAATGCAATAAACCAGATATTTTCAACCTTTTCAGACCCATGACCCACTTTTGACCCATTTCTTAATTTTTTACCTTATTGTTGCATGGTGGATCAGGTCCTGTGGCTCCTTACCCACCAGTGCAATAACAAATATGGTGAAATCATTTTAAAACCAACCATTCCATGTAGACGTTTGCCACAAGGTGGCATGATGAAAAGATCTGTGCATGCATCAGCTCTTAAGACAAGTTACCGTAACACGTTCTCTGCTTTTCACGTGATAATTTCCGCCTTTATCTGATAGATTGCATAACCTGAGTTCTTGGTTTTCCCCTGCTGAACAGCAGAGGCGCCGCTATTGTCCTCATGAGTTGGAAGAGAAAATGGCCTTTTGTGGGGGGTAGTTTTTGGCTTTGTGGATGACATGGATAGAAAGAGTGGATGCCAGAGAAGGGCTGTAACTCAGTGATGGAGCAAAAGATCTCTGATTCAACCCTGGCAACTTGGTGTAGGGGTGGGCATGTTCCTGCCTGCACACCTGGAGAGCCTCTGCCAGTCAGTGTCCTGTGGATAATGTTGCCAGTGGTCCTTGACAGACACTCAAATGGCATGCACCTCTTGGACACAGACAAACTATTAACTTACCCAGCCTTTTTCAGTTGGGGCAGAGGGAAAGTGTTAAAGATGCCCCCTTTCCTTATTTTAAGAGTGACAAACAGCTTCGGCTCTGCATTAGGTGAAAGAATTTCTCTCGGATCATTCTTCCTGTGGAATTTTTTAACCTTCATAAATATTAACATAGTGAAGGGTTAGCTGTAGTAGGAGATGTAGTAATATTCAAATAACTTAATTTGGTTTTCACATTGATGTTTGATTCCAGATAGGGAGGAAGTACTTTGAAGAGCCCTGTATTTTTCCACAGGAAAAATACAGGATGAATGGTAGTAAATCGTCTCTCTCCATTGTATCTCAGTAGTGTTATCTAAGACAATATTTGGAGTAATTTCATTCAAGAGCTGACCAGGTAGTCGGAATACATTCAGTTCTTGGCCTCCCTGCTGAGTTGGTAGCTTATTATTTTGGCAGTTTTCCTGATGAGAGCAATCTGCCAGAACAGGAATGAAACTACCCACTCTTATAGGCTGCTGCCAACTGTTCATAGAGGAGTTGCTGTTGCTTTAGGTCAGATCCACACCTATGATTGATCTAGACTGGCCCCTGAGAAGGTAGAGTGTTGCCTAACCCTGTCTTGCACAGACTGTGCCCTGAGTACATCAAACTCACTGAGAGATGCTGGAGAAGTGTAACCCTATGTCACAATCATCATATAGCATGAAAGGAGAAGAATGTGTGTGGCAGGTTGCATCAGTGGGACATGTTGCTTTCAGTGCTACTCTGCATACAGATTTCAGTATTTCACTGGCGTACCTGTTGTTGCTCTGCACAGCTTCAGAAATTTAGAAGTGATAGCTGAAATAGTTCGGGCATTCTTCCATTCACAAACAGCGCTGAAAAGGGGAAAGATTGGCTTGAGCTTCTGAAATAAACAACTTTAGGAAAGCCAGCAAAGGCCCAGATTTGACAAGGCTGACATCTGTGCCCGTAGTAGCACCA
Source organism: Podarcis cretensis (assembly GCF_951804945.1). Classification (NCBI taxonomy): domain Eukaryota; kingdom Metazoa; phylum Chordata; class Lepidosauria; order Squamata; family Lacertidae; genus Podarcis; species Podarcis cretensis. The sequence continues at coordinate 54,591,894 of NC_137179.1, forward strand.
GGAGTTGGACACTTAGGATAAATGAATGCACACTTCGCATAATGAAAAATCTGCCCAGCCTGATGTGGGTTTCCTCAGGTGCCCTTGTGCATCTATCCTTTGAATGCAACTGATGGGATTAGGTAAGGCAAGTCTTCCGAATGCACTTTGCAAATTAGTTGACATATATCAAGCACTTTTATTTCTTTGTGTTACTTGTCCCTGCTGTGTGTTTGAAACACATCTTAGAATGATGTAAACTCTGGTATTGGGAATATATATATATATATATATATATATATATATATATATATATAATCTCACTAGCCTAGTTTGAACTCTGCAGCCAATGTCTGTCAAAGCTGTGAGGTGAGGGATAAAGGCATGCCAAGGGATTGTTTGCATGATCAGAGATACTCAAGGGGGTTGCAGAGTTTGTTGATTCAGGTTATTACCTTGAATAAACAATCACTATATACACGGACAAGGAATTCCATACCCTTTCTCACTGTCTTTGCTCTCAGGCCTTTTCTATTCCTGTTTTGCTAATATAGGCAGGCTTGTCAGATATGGCTTCTTTGCCATCAAGCATGAACACAGGTCTGCAAGCAGCAAATGCTCAAATCTC
>NC_137179.1:54600000-54632500 GCF_951804945.1 Podarcis cretensis
CCCCATTTATTTCTTCAAATTCCACTACAATAAATGGATTAGGTTAGTTGAGACTAATTTTAGTCCATTAATTTCAATGGTTCTACTCTGAATGTGATTTAGTTTGATGCAGCTCTAAATCACCTCCAACTCTGTGTTCCTTGTTAGAATCCTGTTTCAGATTCATGCCATTTCTCTAAAAAAGACATTTACAGTGGTACCTCGGGTTAAGTACTTAATTCGTTCCAGAGGTCCGTTCTTAACCTGAAACTGTTCTTAACCTGAAGCACCACTTTAGCTAATGGGGCCTCCTGCTGCTGCCATGCTGCCAGAGCACGATTTCTGTTCTCATCCTGAAGCAAAGTTCTTAACCTGAAGTTCTGGGTTAGCGGAGTCTGTAACCTGAAGCGTATGTAACCTGAAGTGTATGTAACCCGAGGTATCACAGTATATGTATTGACCAAAAGATCACTTGCAGCAGAATTTTACCTGTTTGTTTTTATACCTTGAGAAATTGCCTGGGTTCTTTATCCATTTATTGTTGTAGTAAGATGTTGAGAACCCTAATACCCTAATACTGAGGAATCTATTTTTAAATGCGCCATTTATACTAGTCAGCTTAGAAATATATAGCAGCAGTTTACAAGACGTGTTAATTATAAACTTTTGAGCCTGATAAAATCTGATGTGTCTAGGCCAGTTTGCCTAGACTAGACATAGAAATCCAATTCCTCAAGCATCCCTACATCTGTGTACCCCACACATTTTTCTGTTGAAGGTGTAGGACAGCTGCTGCTTTCTCAAATTAGAGCAAGCAAATAGGCCAACTTCAGCACAAAAAGTTTTTAAAAGTATTACAGATGAGAACTTCAATATATTTGCAATTTTTGTCTCCTTAGGTGCCTGTGTCAGTGGCCATGATGACTCCCCAGGTGATCACCCCTCAGCAAATGCAGCAAATTCTCCAGCAACAAGTTTTGTCTCCACAGCAACTTCAAGCACTTCTCCAGCAGCAGCAAGCAGTTATGTTACAGCAGGTAATGTTGGGTGCTCGTTGGAACAGTTAGCATAGCTCAGGCACATTCACAAGCATGAAGAATGTTATATGTGGCTTATGTACTCAACAATACTTTTTCTTTTTTTCTTTTTTGGTACTTGTATGCCCATGGCGTAAATATATGTGCAACACTCTCATCCCTCAAAGCTGCAGTAGGAAAAAGTTAGTTTTTCTGCTTTAAATACTCCACATCAGATAACAGGAATGGCAAGTGCAGTGTGAATAGGGAACAAATCAATATTTAAATGTTCAAGCATTTAGGCCCATTTTGAGTTGTAGTTTGTTGAAGGAAGTGTAAATAGACCTTGAGATAATTATTGCTTTAAAATTCATAACACTTTAGTTCTCCCTTTAGTCATATAAGTGGAAAGCAGTTTTAAGAAATTAAATTTACCAGCATTTTTATCAGAGAGAATGTAATTTTATTTGAAAGTTCTTTCAAATAAAACCTGCCTCTGTAGCGACTGGAAAAGGCAGAAGTAGGTTGCTCTTCCTAAAGCCCAAAATCTGAAATGTGAGTCAAGAATCCTTTAAGCCTCTCATTCCTAGAACAAAGGCAGTGTCATTAATCACACATTATTATAGTGTGCATTATAATTTTGCCTAACTTTGGGGGCATATGCTAATTTAACATAATTATGATGAAGAAAATAATGTCTTCATTCTTAGTATGTTTAAACACTTGATATGCAGCATCATGGAAATTACAGACAAACTGTAATTTTTAAATGTCTGCAACTGTAAATCTGGCATCCTGGTGAACCTGATGATTAATTAACTCTCCACCTTAGCATCTCTGAGGAATAGGGCATTTTGTTTGGCCTTGCAGAAACTTTTGAATATTTACAAGTGGTAGGTTTTCTACTTGAGGCTTTTTTGAAGTTGAATGGGTGTTGCATTTAAGTGTGATAATTTGGGGAGTTAGTTGGGCTCTGCTGTATGCTTTTTGGAAATACAGATTTTCTGTGCCCTTTTGTTTAGGATATTTTGGAATCTGCAATGGAAAATTTCAGAGCTGCCTTGGAAAAAAATGTATGTAGATCTGTCTCTTCAAACTACATTTTTATTCTGAGGTGCATCCTAATGACTATCCTACCACATGCCAATCTAGAAGAGTTTAGGAGATTTATAATACTTGAAACTTTGCCTTTGTTTATTAAAGTCAAAATGATTTATTCAGCAACAACTTCAAGAGTTTTACAAGAAACAGCAAGAGCAGTTACATCTTCAGCTTTTGCAGCAGCAGCAGCAACAGCAGCAACAACAGCAGCAACAACAGCAGCAGCAGCAACAACAACAACAGCAACAACAACAGCAACAGCAGCAGCAACAGCAGCAACAGCAACAGCAGCAACACCCAGGAAAGCAAGCAAAAGAGGTAGAACGTAAAAAGTTAACTGATAAATCATTGCTGGTGACCAAGTAGAAGACGAAAATAGCTAGAGGTTCTTGTTTTGCTTAGTTTTAAAAGATCTTCTGTCTGAGAAGCTATTGGTGTAGAAACGGCTCAGGGCCAGTCCACATGGTCAATTCTGCCCCCACATGATGCTCGCCAAGGACATCTTCTCGCAAAGAATGGCTCATATGCACCAAGTTCTACATAGAAACAGCCTCTGCTTGTAAGGGTGATTCCAGTAATGGCAGAAGTTCTAGGGGTGGGGAGCAAGCACTGTTGTACATGCAGAAATCGCCACCTGGTAGAGGAAGCTGTATCTATGGAGATTCTGGTTTATATAATACATTATCAGTATAAAAATGAGCTTGGGGAGCATTGCATGGAAACAAAATTGAGCTTGTGAAATGGCCCATGGGACAGGTGAGAAGGTTTTAAAACACATGCCAAAACACACAGACACCCACCGATAAATAGTTGAAGTATTATACAAGCTTGAGAGCTGCATTCTTCATCAGGCAAAATAACCCATACTGAGTGCTCTGAATAATCGTTCTGCCTGAGGAAGGATTCTGTATAATTTGAACTTTTGTGTTTCCTTAAAGTAAGGGCTGCTCCAACAAAGGATAGAATCTCACCAGTTCTCTTATCTTTCTGTGGGATCACTACAGGCATAGACATTTTTGTATTGCATGACCATTCTTGAGAGTAAGTGTAATAAAAGTAGAATGGCACAACTTCTCTTGTTCATAAGTATGGGACCTGAGGATTACCATCCAGTTCTGTTGTCCCCTAATCCCATGAATATTTGTGTGATGATCTAATGAGCAAAGTCCCAGTTATTTGGAATACGTAAAGCATCATAAACTGATGCAAGAACCCTTCTTTTCTTTAGGACACAGGACAAAGATCACACAAATTTAGTCCATTATTTAGAAAAGGATAACAGAGAGGCAGGCAGAGGAGGAAAAGTGGGGGGAAACTGGTCACAGATTTTGAAGTCACAGACCCTGATTAATGAACTGCTACTGTATGTTTGGAGTGGTGAGCCGAAAGTTACAGTTTGATATGCTCATAAATCAACCTGACAAGCCGGCTTCTCAGACCTAGCTTGCACTTGTCAGCAAACTGCATCAACTATAAACATAAGACAAACAAAACATGTGAAGTAGTTAAATTGATCAGCAGGTATCGTAGACGTTGTCTTGTAGCTGCCCATTATGCAAACGTGCGGGAAACCATTCTGACCTCCCGAGGCTTTGTTTCTGTTTGGATTTGTGAATAGAATTTCAGACAGCCATCAACTATGGAATAGAAATTGCTCCCTTATTTCTCTCGAGGCTCCGGGCAATCCACATGACTTGCTCCATTATGCAGTCTGTTTTCCAGTGAGCGCATCAGAAGTTTCTCTTTTCCCCAAACTGAGAAAAGGAAAGGTCTTCCACAGCAGCTTGTCTTTCTCTGAAGTGTGACTACATCCTCATACCCTCCTGAGCCTGAAGAACTCCAGTTTGTCTTGTAATGCCTCACAAAATTGGAAGTTATGCTTTCCCTTATAATAGGCCGCTTCTTTGCCTTGAGTATAATGCCAGGGTTTTTTGTGGGGTTTTTTGTTTTGTTTAATGTATTCCAGCAAGAGCTGCAAAGGAGCCAACAGGCCAGTAAAATGAAGGCTACATCCCAGTTTACTAATAGATCACCGGAGACTTCATTTATGGGCCACTGCGGATCATACTTATTCAATTGGAAAAACAAGAGTGCCTTTGAATCACAGACAGTTGTAAAGAGTTACACTTTCAGCAAGATAAATTTGTTATCATCTATCATGAAGTGAACACCCCCTCCCCACAAAAAAACCCAGCTCCCCTTTAGAACAGCTGTTGCCTGCCTCCTTCTGACCCTTTGCTGAAAAATAGCATATTGTTGCCTCTCTCTTTTTTTACTAATAACCCAATCACTTTTAATAAAAACAAATCCCTTTGTTAAATAATAAAAATAATCAGATCCTGTTTCTGTAAATAGCGTTATTATTTAATAACAGAAACGAAAGGGGAAAATGAGCTGACACTGCCTTGCTTTACAGCCTTCATTGCAATCTTTACTCTCTGTTCCGTTTGTTTTTGGGTTTTCTGCAGCAGCAGCAGCAGCAGCAGTTGGCAGCCCAGCAGCTTGTCTTCCAGCAACAGCTCCTCCAGATGCAACAACTTCAGCAGCAGCAACATCTGCTGAATCTTCAGCGTCAGGGACTCATTTCCATTCCACCTGGCCAGTCTGCTCTTCCTGTCCAGTCTCTGCCACAAGGTACATAAGCAACATATGACACAACTTATTTCCAGCTCACATCTTCTTCTTGTTATTCCGCCCTAGCATGACCTGTGCTCCAGATTTTCCATTCTTTGTTATTAAACCATTTTTTCAAAACTAAAATATTTCTTTCATTTGAGTCCCCATCTGGGTGACATTGGGGGATTTTAGGTTTTAAATCATAAGGCTTTAGGTTTTAAATTATAAAACTTTCAAGGAAGAAGCTGTACTCATTATAGACAAAGAATTAGTACCCAAACTTTGCTATACACATCACAAATTCAGATATCGGAACAGAGAGCAGGTTTTACTTCCTTGTTTGCCTTTTGCCTGTTTGCTGGGGAACTGTGCTGTTCAATTTGTTCATGAATGATGTAGTTACAGGGAAACAGTGACGTAGCCAATTTGCTGATGATAGCAAATTGTTCAGAGTGATTTTAAAAAGGAGGCATTGTGACAAGCTCCAAAAGCATCTCTCCAAACTGGGTGAATGGGCAGTAAAATGGCAAATGCAATTCAGTGTAAGTGATACACATTGGAACAAACAAATCTAAATCTAAATTTCACATATATGTCCATGGGGTCTGGATTAATGGTATCTGACCAGGAATGAGAAATTTGGTTGTAGTTTATAGTTCAATGGAGTCGTCACCCCAATGTGCAGCAGCTGAAAAAATGGTGAATGCCATGCTGTGGATCATTAGGAAAGGGTTTGAAATAAAACTGTCAATATAATACCATTATATAACCACACTTGGAATATTGTGTACAGTTCTGGTCTCATTACCTCAAAAAGGATAGTGTGCAGGTGAAATAAGTTCAGAAAATGATCAAGGGATTGGAACAACGAGAAAAGATTTTGGGTGTTTTAGGTTAGAGAAAAGATAAGATTTTGGGTGTTTTAGGTTAGGGAAAAGATAAGTAATAGGGGAACATGATAAAGGTGTATGAATTATGTATCTGTGGAGAAAGTGGATACAGAAAAGTTTTTCTTCCTCAAAATGCTGTAACTTGTGCACATACAGTGAAGCTGAATGTTTCAGGAAGAAATTACTTCCTTACACATTGCCAAGTTAAACTGTGCAGTTTGCTTCCACAAGATGACGAGTGGTGGTCGCCAACTTGGAGTGGCTTTGAAAAGGATTAGACAAATTCATGGAGGATACAGTGATCAGTGGCTACTGGGTACATTGTGTTCTTCCTCCACTATTGGAAGTAAGATGGCTTGCTGGGAATCACAGATGGAGAGAGTGCTGTTGCACCCAGGTTCTTCTTATGGGCTTCCCCATGGGCATTTGATTGACCACTGTGAGACCAGAGTGCTGGACTAGATGGGCCTTTGGTCTGATCCAGCAGGCTCTCCATATCTAACTCTGAAACTTCTCATGGCCCCTGTAGGAAGGGGAAGCCCAAGTGGTATCCTCCAGATGTTGGACTATAACTCTCCTTTGCCCCAGCTAGTGTCCACCAACATCTGGAGGACACCACATTGGCAACCCCTGCCCTACACAATTTAATCAAGGAAAGTGGGCAAGCTTCAAAATGCCAAGACAGCTTTACGCTAAAATATTAACATGATAATTTAGGGTTGCCATATTTTGAAGAGCAAAAAAGAGGACACTATGATGGCCATTCAAAGCAAATCAAGGCAATCTGTCTCAAATTTTACCCCTGAAAAAGAGGATGTGTCCTGGAAAAAGAGGACAGCTCGCAACCCTATTAGGATGCCCTTGATTTTTAGTTTGTGCTTACTCTTCTTTGATCATGTTCTGTTATGGGGTAAGCACACCTGTAAAGGGAAAATACCACATCTGTTTGTAACCCATTTAACTCAGCCTGCAATAAAAAAGTCCTAGCTAATGTGGTGTCTCTCCTTCATGAGTGCGTTTCTCAGGTGGAGGTGGTGTGCAAGCTCACGTGCACACACTCACACACAGATCTCCTGCCTTCCCGGTGCTGTGCATCACTGCCACTTACCTAAAGGGAGAGTGTCAAGGCAGCAGGAGCTGTGTGCAGTGGAGGCGCAGCAGCAGAGTCAAATCTAGTTGAGCAAGTCAGCTTCATAACCCGTGGCCTGAAATTGGTTTGTTCAGCAACTAGCCATTCTTTGTTCCCTTGTTTGTGCATAATGCTAAGCCATGATTATTTGAAAGCAAAATTAAATTTCACAGGGGTCCTCCTCCTGGTGAGGGTGCAATCCCAACACTTCGCTCAGACTGGTGGAGGTGTTTCCACATAGCACTAAACCATGGTTTAGCTTTATATGCAAATTCAATCATTTTATTCTAGTATTATTTTTCTGAGTATTCCTCTGACCTCAGCAGTTCCAGGATGAAGGATTAAATGAACACACCATAGTTTGAAACTTCACGCAAACAAGAATCCATTGGGAAGGAACACTATATTTTCAGTGTTAATTCCCCCCCTTATAGTTCAGATGTTTAAATTCCACATGAAGATCCTTAGTTAAATATTATTTTATCATACAGTGTTTTATAATTGGAGTTTAGTGTGATTCTGATGTTTTAAACGAACAGCTTCCACAGGTATTGAACAATTTAACCTACCATTATTATAAGTTGAGCACCCTGTTCTGCATTAAATTCCCAGCTTCTCGAAGTGATCCTCCCAAGTAAAGAAACATTATTTGAGCTTTTCCAAGTGCAGCAAAGAAAGAGGAGAAATAAAATCCTCTTCTGGTGTGGCTCACATGCTTCTTAAACCCATTGGCAGGTTGATTGCTGGGGGGGAGAGAGAACAGGCTACCATAACCAGTATATCTGTTTATGCTTTCCAAGGAAGCATCTTGACCCTTCAATCCTCAAGCACCTTCAGTGACATGAACCATGCTTCAACACACCATTAAGTATATTTCTGCACAATTGGGCATTGGAGCGCCAAACTCACATGTGTAATTATTCATTTATTTAGAGTGTTGGTGCCTTGCACCTGAACCAGACAAGACAATCCCTGCCCACAGGCTGTATATATATATCACACAAAGAAAAGGAACAAGGAGGGAAGAATAATAAAGTAAACTCAGGCATCAGTTCTTAGATAAGTAGTTCTTCTAGGATGGATGGAAGAGGGATAAGCAAGGTCTACAATAGAGTATACTGCAAAGCCCTAGTGAATATAGGAGCCATGGCAAATGTGTAAATGAGACAGCAGGTATATCTGTTTTGGGGGATGAAACCCATTCCACGGTTCATAGAGATTTTGTGTTTATAGAATTAATGTTAAAGTTTATAACCCCACTCAACATATTTCTAGATTTATTTCATATATATCTGCATCTTAGTATGTAGGCTGCATGCACACCATAAATTTAAAACACATGACTTCCCCCATATAATCTTGGGAACTATCGTTTGTTAAGGATGCTGGGAAATGTGGCTCTGTGGGGATTAAAGGACAGTTCCCAGAATTATTTGGGGGATGTGTGCTTTCAAATTTATGTTCTGTACTCAGCCTAAGATTCCCGTGGAAAAAATGTAGCAATTAGTTTACAATGGTGTGCAAAAAAAAAAAAAGTTTGTGTCTATCTGATGCAACTAATCCTGCCAAGCTATATATGAGGGAACAGTAATAAAATTCAACAATAGTTTTGGTTGGAAAGTCATAATTAATGACATCTACTGAAATGATTAAAAGAAATCACTTTTACATTCTTTGACCTTACTTAACACTATTGACATGAAATTAACTATAAGTAAAAAATTCTTCCTCCCAAAGCAATTAAAATAATAATTTCTACCTTAATAATGGATATGAAATATTTTGCCCTTGGTAATCTAGCCCAAGCTGCAAGGAACCACAGCATTTTAATTTTTCATCAAGCCTTTTTTTTGGAGATGGCCAGATTTTTTTATTTTTAAAAAAGTTGATCAGATCTCTTTCATTCATAATGGCATCTACTTTGATCAAAGGGGTGGTGCGTATTCTGCTATACCAACTTAAGATCCTGTTCCTGTGAGCTTCTGTTAACTCCATACCTCCCACCTCCTTGTAAGGTTTATAAAGGAATGTGGCAAAGTGCTTTTAAATTGTTCCAACACAAGTGTCTGAAAAGAATTGGTATGGAGCATTTGGAGCTGGGGCTCTTGAAGCATTGTCCTTTTCCAAATGTTTATCTTCTGTAAATTATTTGCTTATTGCAATTCGGAAATTAAGTAGGGGCAGCTAATATATGACTACGTATTTGCATGAGCTATTTGCAGGGTTTTAGTTGAGATTCCCTCCTGGGTTTGGATCCCATGCATATCTAACATGACTTGAGTTTATTCCCCTGAGTTACATTTTTTTCTGTAAAGAGCTGATTAATACTTCCATCTTTGTTGTAACCCGATATTTTTTTTTTCTGCTTCCCCTTATGTTTTTGGTAAAGCAGTGCTTTTAAATAACTTTGTGAACTTTGGGTGTATTTAGCCATGTTTTGGAATCAAGAAATTGATTCTGCAGGCAATGAACATCTCATCTACCCGAATACCTGTTTTTTCAAACAGTAGTTACCAGTTGTTGGTTGTACCTTGTTCCCTTTGATCCTTGAACAAATGTTTTGAGAGAAGGCATATTACGTAAGCTGGTGACCCTTAATTGACTGTTGGTAACCCCAAAAGGAAAAGCAGCCAAATTTACTGTGTGCCAATAAGAGGTAAAATTAAATTGTGTTTTACTATATGTTGATTGTGCTGGAAAAACTGCATCACCTTCATTGTTGGCATTAATCCATTAATAACACTGAGCTCATTATATGAACCTCTTGCTTTGCTATATTATTGGAGCTCTCTTTCATTTTATAGCTGGCTTAAGTCCTGCTGAGATTCAGCAGTTATGGAAAGAAGTTACTGGAGTTCACAGTATGGAAGACAATGGCATTAAGCATGGAGGGCTAGACCTCACTACTAACAATTCCTCTTCTACTACCTCCTCTACCACTTCCAAAGCATCGCCACCAATAACTCATCATTCCATAGTGAATGGACAGTCATCAGTTCTAAATGCAAGACGAGACAGGTAATGAGATTTGCTTTTTCCTCTGTCATGAAAGTGCTTTCTTCATACTTATGCTTCACACAATAATTTCAGTATTGAGCATGATGAGTTGCTTTGAGTATGATTCGGGAAAATTGTTGATTAACCACAAAGAGAATAAACATAAACTTCCCAGTCCCAGAGTTAGGAGATTTGTACTGGACATTGACTACAGTATTTTCCGGGTAGCACACTGTCTTATGCAGTCCCATACATTTCTACTCTGAAGTAAGTCCCACTGAGTTAAGTGGAGCTTACTCAGAGGTAAGTGCATATAGGATCGCAGATATTAAGTGGCGAACATGGAAGGTAGATTTCACCAACTAGAATACAGCAGTCTTATTTATTTTATTACAACATTTCTGTCTCTCCTTTCCTCCCTGGAGTTCAGGGCTGCATCCCTGGTTTCCAGCACACATATACCCAATTTTATCCTGACAGCAACTCTGTGGGGTAGCTTAGGCTGAGTGTGTGGACCAAGCTCACCCAGTGAGCTTCATGGCACATGGAATTGAACCTTGGTCTCCCTGAACCCTCCAATTGCTATAGTACACTGGCTCTTTTTTCATGTAGGCAAGGCTTGTCTAAGAGGTATGTACAAGCCACGCCAAAAGCAGTGGAAATCCTAGCATTTGGTGGATTGGTGCCAATACAGAATGGTGTGCTGTTGGTGGTAAATGGCCAGCCATTGTTCATTTCCAGACTATAAATAGTTTGTGGACATTGAGTTATATTCGGAGGTACCTACTCTGCTTGAGGAAGCATCTTCTGATGGGGGATGCTCCTCTGAATCCAATCCATATCTCCAATCCATTGAATTTAATTAAGCAAAACGTCTCATTCATTTCTGTGGAATTTAAGTTACAATCCTAAGCACGCTTGCTAGGGAGTCCCACTGAACTCGATGGGACTTTCTTCTGATTAACCTTGCTGAGGATTGCACTGTCAGTTGTAAAGAAGTTTATGAGAAATTGGAGGCCATCTTACTTGTGAGCCAACCCATCAGAGCAAAAGTGGTTACACTGAGAGATTGTTGAAGATAAGAACTACAGTAGTACCTCTGGTTATGCACGCTTTGGGTTACAAGCTCCGCTAACCCGGAAGTAGTGAACTTTGCCCCAGTATGCGAGCAGAAGTCGGGCACCGGAGATGCCATTAGCAAAAGCATGCCTCAGGATAAGAACGGTTTCAGTTTAAGAACAGACCTCCGGAACGAATTAAGTTCGTAACCAAAGGTACCACTGTATTCCATAGGCAATCAAAGGAGGTTTTTTTTGATGGTTTAGGAACTAAGGGAGTTACATGGCATAGACCATTGGCCCAACTAGCTCGGTATTGTCAGTGTTTCCCAAACGTGGGTCTCCAGCTGCTTTTGGGCTACAACTCCTATCACTCCTAGTTAGCAGGACCAGTGGTCATGGATGATGAGAATTGTAGTTAAAAAACAGCTGGAGACCCAAGTTTGGGAAACACTGGTCTACACTGAGTGGCGGTGACATGGAGACAAAGGACATTGCCTGCCCTCCCAGGGGATGCTAGGGATTGAAACTGGGACCTTCTACATGCAAAGCAGATGTTCTACACTGAGCTATAGCTTCCCCCCATACACTTTTTTGCAGAGGGTATAATTATAATTTGTGGGTTGCATCTATCATTCTCTTTAAGCTTCCATAATATTACCTTTCATTATTTTAAAATGATAACATCCAGAGGTAATTTTCATTTTGGCATTTCAATTAAGGTTGCTGGTTGATGATACGTCAAAGGCAGTGGTTGATTTTTCTGGAACAGAGAGCCAAACTGCAGCATTGTGGAGGGAAAAAAGAAATTGTCACTGACAATTACCCAAGCAACTGACTTTCTCCCTCCAAAAAAACTGAATCCAGCATATAGTTGTTTGGATAAACAACATCAAGCAACTTGTGAGAACACTGCCCTGGGGTAAAAACATTAGTTAAGACTGCAGACCCCAGTATATTGATTTTATGAGTAAAAAGTAAAGAAAAAACATGCAGAAACATTTGTAAGTCTCTGTTGGCCATCTTACATACTTCTCAGGAAGAACTGATCCATTCTGGATTGTTTATTTATTTATGTATGTATTTAGAGGGGGGAGGAATGTTAAGTTGAGGTCATATGGCAAAATTAGCATACTGTAACATACAGTCATTTTTTTTCATCCTTTATTAACCGTCATCTTTGGCTCTATTCCTTCTCTAATTAGAACATCATCTATCCTTGGCAGTTGAACTATTCAGCAGAACGATTAGATTTTTCTGACTGCTCTGAGTTGAATTGACCTGTTTTGACCTGTTTGTCACTGATCATAACCTGACAGGCACTAGAAGCCTCCTACTATTATGGCTTTTGAGATGAATTTGATGCCGTGTTCTTTTGCCACAGCTCATCACACGAGGAGACTGGAGCCTCTCATACTCTCTATGGCCATGGAGTTTGCAAGTGGCCTGGATGTGAAAGTATTTGTGAAGATTTTGGACAATTTTTAAAGTAAGTTGGGGCTTTTTTATGATGCAGTAAACAGAGTTGAGTAGGTATACAGATAATCCAGTAAAACTCAGCCGTAAAATTATCGGATGTTTATGGCTTATGTGCCAAAACACCAGATCAAGCCAACTGGAGAGGATAGAATCATTAGCTTTCCTTTCACATTAAATCATTTCTTCGGGCTTTTTAGTGGCATGATGCTTACCTGACCCCTTTGCCAAAATGTAACCTCAGAGCATCTGTAAAGTGCCTTTTGATAAAATAATGAACAGAAAAAACACACACATGCAACTGTGTGTATTGGCATGTAATCTGTAGAAAGAAATGTGCCTCTTTAGCCTTTCCTTTCGTAGCAATAATTCGCAGTCATGAGAGCACTTATTCCTGAGCGAACTCGGTGATTTCAGTATAGCTTACAAAAGGGTCACATCTCAAGTACCGATTCATGGGCTCCGAGCCAAAGTTCTTTGGAGGTTCCAGTGCACTCATGGAGCTCCAGAAGGAGCAGGCTTCCCGCAAAGGTTCACATGCAAATCTTTCCAAACGCTAAGCCCACGGAAAAACCTCCACTTACACAGGAGTGGGAGTGAGGAGACTGGATAAGGTTAGATTTCAATTTATATGCTGCTTTTCCACAAGGAAATTACACTCAAGGTGGATTTCAGTACACAAAACAACCCAGCAGTAAAAACAACAGATGATCAAGCTTATCAGTTTCATTTTGGCTTACAAAAGAGTCACAGCGAGAAGAGTCCCTGGATCAGGCATAGAACTGTATAAGCAGACCAAGAGCCTGTGACTTTCACTGCAGCCACCCTCCCCACACGTACGTGTGTGTGAGAGGTTGCAGTGCTTTGTTGTTTGTGTAAAAAGTCCACATTACGCAGCTTCCCCATGCCACACTGAAGTCTGTTTTTACATTTCCCCTAAGTTTAAATGAGCGCCTTACAATGTGGCAAAGTGTGAAGGCTTGCCGCTACTTAGAAAGGCGAAAATTCCTCTCCATCTTCTGCCATGTTTAATTCAGAATGCAGCCAATATCTTGTGTGACACTTGCAAAATTAACTGTGAAAACGTGGGGCGTGGCACCTTAAAATTAAAAAGCATCCAGTTATTACAGTGAGTATCATAAACCAAGTTTGTGGCAATTTTGTAGCATTTTCATTCTGCGAGGACTGAGAGGGGCTGAGCCCAAACGGCGTGATCTCTCGTAGGAGAGGTGCACAGGGCTTTAGTGTACAAAGAGTCCTAATGGAACGTTATAGATAGGTTTATATAGATGAGTAACTTCACAAGCTGAGGCTCTTATGTTGTCATGGTGCAGCTAACAGGGTGAATGAACTGCTTCATGCTTCATCAACAATTAAGTTAATTAGCTCATTTGAAATTGTGCTGCTTTGTTGCCAGGATGTTGGTAGAAACATCAGAAAGGCCTGTTTACAAATGGTATAGAACCAGACTATGTAGAAACAGCAGCTTCACAACAAGGCAAAGATGCACCACATGTCTTTATAAGAAAACTATAAATTTTTTTGTATCTGAATGCTTACACTGAATATATATACTCACCTATTTCAGAGTAGATTATGTTTGCTTTCCTACTTCATTTTACTTTTTTGTGGAGAATAGGTTTTAGGTGTACTTTAAAGAGTACTTTTACAGATTTTTGCCCAATTTTAGAAGAATACACTTGATCTGTACTATTTCTGTTTGTAGATTAAAGAGGTTACTGTTTGCGTGTGGGATTTATATAAGCTGCTAGAAATTATTCCATGCGAAAATAACCTACATACTGCATATATTGTTCTAGGCATAATTGATACCAAGAGTTCTAGCCAACTTAGCTGCAGCCTTTAGCTCTCCAAGCAAAACTAATTTTTATAAATACTTCCATCTTTCCAGAGTCTAGTGATGTTAATGTTTCTCTCACTGCTTTCACAGTTGTTTTGTAGGTCCCTGGTTTTATAATGCACAGTCCCTGGAAACACTTTGATTAACAGTAATGTAGTTCTTCTATATATATAATTGTTCCCAATTTTTCTAAACTGTGTGACCCATTCAAGGGAACATCCTGAATATTCTTGGGTCAGGCCAAGAGGCTCCAGATTCTGTCCTGTAGCCTAAGCCTATCAAATGTGCTTCCCTTTCCCATATGTGCCCTTCCATACCACCTGTTTGATAATGTCCCTGTAACTGGGAGCTAGGGCAATACCTGGTTTTCAACATTGCAATAGATCACCAGCTAAACATCACTATATATCACAATGTCTGAAATAAGGATGGAACGTTGTAGAGGCATTGACTGGCTTCATGGGTTTTTCCACATTGTGATTTTTGCATAACGCACACAAACACACACCATGATTTGTGTTATATTGCCAGGTAAAAAATTATGGACTTCAAACTGGTTTTGGACAGTATATTGCCCAGCCCTAACACATATCATGATTCGTGATATATTGCCAGGTCAAAAATTATGAAACCGGTATCACGAGATGGACTTAAAACTGGTTTGGGATGATACATTGATATATCACCCAGCCCTACTGGGCCCTTTGGGCTGCAAAGCCAGGGGGCAGTTACCCACACCTCATGCACTATATACCACCCAGAAGCCATGACATTTGCTCTACACCCAACAGAAATGCCACTTGAGACCATTGTTGTACACGTCTTTTAGAAAGAAATACAAAGTCACAGAGATGTAAACTTCAGCTTCTTTCATTTGAAATACTGTGTTGCAGTAGTCTTAAAGTCCGAATCCCCTTGCCTTTAGCCCCCTTAGTATTCTTCTGTGCTCACACTGCAAAGCCCCATTTCAATTAAAAACCTTTTATTTCAATTCAACTTCAACTTTTAGACCCAAAGAATGACTATTTTTTTTCCAATCCATTAACTTTATAGGGGATGACAGAACTAATGGCAGTAGTTTTAGAGACCTTGCTCTTAATCTGTGTAAGAATGCTGTAGGTTCTGACTTGGAACAGTGTGGTACTTGTTAATAGAGCTAATGCAAGTATACTGTACTGAAATAAAATATTCATAAGGAATGCTACCCAAATCTAGCTGTGTGTCTATTTCTGCAGTATTCTTGTGACAAATTTGAAGTGGTCTCTGATATATAAGGTGAACTCTAACTTGTGTTCAGAAACCAGTTTAAGTTGATGCCTTCGTGCTTCATCTTTTTTTCCTTTCTTTTACAATAATAATAATAATAAGCTGTGCTGAGGCATTTGAGGAGGAGGATTAAGACAGAAAACACAGTGGCTTTGCTTCATTTTTTTAATAATAGAAAGGATTTGGAGTGAAGTGAAGAATAATTTACAGAATATGACTTATAGCCATGAAAGGTTTTTTTATACCTTAGTTTTTGTCCCTCCAGAAGTCAGTATGTTGATGATAAATATAAATTATACTTCTCTGCGCTGAGGTGTTTAGAATTTTGAAAATTCCACCTTGCATACAATCGAAAAGATTAATGAGATTAATATTACTCGCCTGTTATTTTCAAACAAGCATAGCTGTCTTTCCACATAATGTCATATCAGACAGACACACTGCCATACAGTTCCATACTTTTGATATCATGAAGCTTGGATGGATATTCCCAGCCTTGAGAAGTTTTGGGGTGATTTTCAGCCTTGATGAAGTCGTGTAAAATTACAGTTACTCATGTGCATCTGATCCACTGAACAAAAGCAATTCTGTAAAATTAATTCTTTCTGGCAGAGAAAAGCATCAAATTTTAAAGTCAGGTCAGAAAATATTATTGCCCAACTGCAGAGAGAACAATTATTGAGCAGAATACTGAGCAATGAAGGAAAGTGATTAAAAGACTGCCAAAAATGTTTAAGAATTTGTTTGGAATTTTACTATAAAACAGGTGTTGACAGAAGCTAACCATTTTGCCGGTTGCCAGGCAAGGAGCCCCAAAGATCACTAAAAGCATTTAATAGTAGTTCTTCATTACTGTCTTATAAATGTCAGAGCGTAATAACATATGACAAAACTTTGGTGTATTTTGTCTGCAAAACTAATTATCATTCCATTGGTCCTAAGTCAGTTTGAGTGTAGAAGGATTTGACTTATAGAGCTTTAAATCAAAAGGTTTACACTATAGCATTCCAGCCAGCAGACAAGCGTACTTTAACCTGCATGCAGCAGACGCCAGCGAAACAAAACATGATCTACCGTACAAAGACAGGCAATGTTTTCCTCTATAGAGACAGAATTGTTAGTTTTGAGGAAAGGGAAGGGTTGAAAGAATGCTACAGAAGAAGACAGGGCAGTTTACCAACAAGACCCTCAAAGGGGGCAGCTCAATGCAACAGAAAGACTAATATAATTTAATTAGGTATCAAACTTCATATGTGCTTTTCTTTTAATCCAGAGAGAGAGAAAGTTTGAAATAGATTGTTGCTATACCCTTACTCACATCTTGTGTAGATTAGCTTTGGCTTTGACTAGGCTGCCTGCTTCCAAAATTATGACCTCAAAAAGGCATTATTTGAACTTGTCAGGATGTTGTTTCTTGGGGTGACAGTGCTATCATCCTTCAGAACGAAGACATCTGACACAATCTGCTAAATGAATAGTGACATGCATTGAATAGTGGCACACACACAAATACATTTTGTATTTAAACTCCTGTCAGTGTTTAAACATTAAAGCTCAATGCAAAATAAATCATACACTACTGATGGGCAAGTGAAACACGTTGCTAAAACCATCTCTGACACTTCAGGATTTAAAGGTCGACCCCCGTTTTTCTCTTCAGAAATCAGATAATTTGCAATGAATTCAAGATTCTAATGTCAAAATTCATTTAATAGTTTGTACTATTTCAGGGTAAGCTGGCACGTACTGTGTTATTCCCTAAAACCTATGGGAGATCGGTAGACAAATGGAAGCAGGTCATTTTTATACTTTTTTTGTTTTTGGTCAGGCTCCATCAAAAATTTTCCTAATTGTTTCCTTAGAAATTTGACTGCATATTTATATTTTTCCATGTGCAAGTCTGGCAAGCCTGCACACAGATTCATGCAGTTTTGAAAGAACATCAGTCGACCACATCATTTATTCCATTTTGAAAACAAAAATCAATATACCTATAAAGTGACCCATAAATTAGAACTGGCTCACACAATGTTTGTTCAGTGCTGCCTTTCTGAAGGCACCCTTTGCATTTTCCCCTCACCTCTCTGTTTGAACTGCAGTCACAGTAAGAGGCTCATTAGGGGACATTAGGGACTGAGGCTCACCAGAATTCCAGCGCTTGCTTTGCTCTTATTAATGCATAGTAGAGTAGAATGCATTTAAATATTTCATAGGCATTCAGTAATTTGTGTGTAATCGCCTTGTTAGCAGACCAGTAGAAGTAGAACAGGTCTGTGAAATGGTGTTGGTGATTGCATGGGTAATTTACAGACCTTTGCCATCAGAAAGAGCATTATTGGGGGCTAGAATGAAGCTGTGAAAAAGAACCAGCAATAAGTCAGAGGTGGGGGGGGGGGGACTTAATAAAGGTTTTGTAACAAGCATCTTCAGGGATAACAACCCACTTGGTTCTTTTTGAAGCAGCTATAATTTATGACATATGCAATATATCAAATGCATAAGATAGTATTATGGAGCATTCATATGAAAAGGGTATTTGCAACATTAGTTCCAACTTCCTGCAAGGGACATGATTAAATGATTAATGAAATGTCCCTTTGCATATGCATTTTGAAACAGCAATTAGGCACTGACTGAGAAAATCCACCAATCCTCTCATTTTTCAGTATTATCTCATTCTTGATTTATAAATCATAGAGAATTTTTGAACAGCAATATGTACCTGAGATGGTTGTAAAAAGCATAAAAGAGAATAATTTGAGTGTAAAATAGTAATAAATACATGAATTCATAATTTAATGTTAATTTCTAGCCTATTTATTTAGTCCCCTTGCATTGTGTTTATATCCAGCACTATTTCTGTACTTTGATTGGCATAATTAAGACGGGGAAATGAATAGGCCCCATTATTTTACATATCACTGGTAAACAATAGCAAGGAAAGGAGAAGAGAGATGTGGCAGAGGTATGTATGTGTTTTTCAAGTTCTCAGTAATCCACTGGAGGCTGTTCTATAAATGATCATTGAAGGGCTGCAAGCTAGCCTATAATTACAGGAAAGAAAGTGGCAGCTCTGGCATTTCATAACTATGTGTCCTCAAAGTGCTTTGTGAGTTTGTCACCAATGATAATTTAGATAGAAGCTCATTACTGAACATCACAACACTTTAAAAACCTTTCGCCTTCATACAGGAGAATAAAGGACTATTTTAATGGCAAGGTTCTTTTGTGTTCCGCTGAAAAATTCAATCAAGACGAAACCTCATTGACTATTATTGTAGTCTACAGTCGCTAGGCTAATAAAAGCAGCACAGATAAATTGAATAGGTCTCTGAGACTTGAGCACATAAATGCAAACATTTTGCTGGTTTTTAGTTCTTTAAATATACAGAGATGAATTGGAACGAAAAATCTAAACACATTTTTGCCCCAATCCAGCTAGATCACAATGTATGCAGATGTCGGTTTCTTTATGTGTGCATCACACCACTGGACTGGAAGCTTTACATGCACTTTCCATCTCTAATCCACAAGCTGGTACTCTGCATATGGAACCCTTGTTTAAAAGCCAAAATCCCTGGGATTAAAGAGGCGAAGGTGGTAGTGCTGTGTTCAGTCCCCTTCTCATATGCTTTGTATACAGGATGCCCCAAATTCATTCTTTGGAATCTCCAGGTAGGGGTGGGAAAGCCCCACCCTGTCTGAAAATACAGAGAGCTGCTGCCTGTCCGTGTAGTCAAGTGTTACACCAACCAAGGCAGTTTCACTACCCCTTTTATATCCCAAAACCCACTTAGTGTGGTTTTAGCTTTTTAAATAGGGTTCTGTGCGCACATCATTGGATTAGAGTCTTAGAGCATGCTTTTCCAGTAGTGTCTGAAGTAGAAATGCATTCATCAGGTATTGTTATTCTATTTCTAGTTGTCATTCCTGGGCTGTGTACAGGACAATCATTTCACAATAACCGTGGGAGTGCCTTCTTCCCCCAGAAATAGTGTAGTCATATTAGAACTGTGGGAGCCTCACTCCAGGGCGGTACGGGGGGATGTTTGTTTGTTTCTTAATTCCTGATTTCAGCTTCTTCTCCATGTTCCATGCAATGCAACAGACTAGTGAAAATGATTGCAAGCATATTCTGGGCTACTCACATTCACTCCTAAGGGGTTCTAAGAAAGAGAAAGAGACATGTTCTTGAATGGTGAGGTATTTCTGAGAGGGAGAGGTAGCATACTGCTCTTTTTTCTTTTTAAAGGACTACCTGTGTGAATATGTGGATAAAGACCCATCCTTTCATGTTCGTAAATCCAAGGTAAAAAAACAACCCTCTCGAAAACAAAACTGCTCCAAACATGGGAGGGGAGAGAGTATTCCTCAAAATGGGCACCGTCCAACAGGAGTCCATGACAAGTGCACCAACACTTACTCACATTGACGGTAGCGGAGCTTGTTGATGTGCTGGGTACTAGTTTCAGTATTTCCAAATCACTGCTTTAAGCGCTACGGAAACTTGAAGAAACAGTTTGACCAGGGACCTTGCAAGACGGAAAGCCAAAGCATACATGCTGCAAGTACAGTGCCACTTGCAAAATATATCCACCCTACACCCCACTAGCAGGGTTGTACACAAATGCCCGGGGGCCAGATCCGGCCCAATTGCCTTCTAAATCCGGCCCGCTGACAGTCCAGGAATCAGCGTGTTTTTACATGAGTAGAATGTGTCCTTTTATTTAAAATGCATCTCTGGGTTATTTGTGGGGCATAGGAATCCGTTCATTCCCCCCCCCCCAAAAAAAAAGTAGTCTGCCCCCCCACAAGGTCTGAGGGACAGTGGACCGGCCCCCTGCTGAAAAAGTTTGCTGACCCCTGGAACTTTCCCATTCCCCAAAGCAGGCCTGTCAAATGCAGTATTGTCAATTTTTAGAATGGAAAACTTTGATTCTGACCAGATGCTGTGTTGTCTACGATAAACAAGATAGAAATTAATATTGGGCTACTTCCAAACACAACAGCAGTTCCTTGTTCTTTCTCATTACTGAATATAATGTTATGTTCTAAAGGGGTTCACCTTCTACTTATTTATGTGAATAAACCAATACGTATGCTTACACAGGGATCAGAGCTACCAGACACACAAGAACCAACTGAAAAATTAACACACTGCATCTGAGGAGTTAATTAACAGAAATGTGCATCTTGTAAGAAAGATGACAAGGGATGTAATGTAGCCACTTTCAATTGAAACTTAAATTTAATGGAATGGGCATGATTGTGACATATGTTTGTTTTATCTGTTACCATACAGCCTGAATCCATATTTGCCAAGGACAAAAGGTCTCACCCCCGCCCCAGCCATCACCTCCCTGGAAATTCAAACCCCATATGGATACTTTTCAGATCTGCTCTGGAGTGTTGAGGGACCCCCAGAACACATTTAGAGGGCATGTGGGGAGAGGGAGGGGCAACCCTCTTGCACAGTCAGAAGTCTATACACTAATGGAACTGCTTTGTTAGACACTACTCAGTATCTCAAATCTCCATGTAGCTATTGTCAGTACACAACTCTAGCCTGCAGGTTCCAGTGTCTCCTCTCAACTAATCTTCTCTGTGTGTACAAATATCTTTCAAACAGTTTTAAGGATTCAGGACTCATGTGCTTGAGTTTTCTGAGTATTGCATGCTACATGCAGTATCTATGCAAGACAGGGTACTTTTAATCCAAAAGAATAAAGAAAGAAAGGTCTGTTGTAGTAACAAATACTACCCATAGCTGAGATGCTTGAGGAATTTAATTTCTGTAAATTTCTGTGTCGAGTGCCCCAGTTTGCATCTCCCAGACTAGTGTATGGTTTGGCCCATAAAATCGTTTGGATTTTGCACTTCCCTGAATTCTTCTTAGCTCAAATGCTGCACCAAAATGCATTAAAATGTGTGTCTTATGGTAGAAACATATTTGGAAATGCACACATGGAGGTCAAATGCATATTTAAATATATATTATTGGATATATTAATTATGTATCTAAATACAGATTTTCATGCTGATGTTAAAAATGGAGCTTATTGCAGAAACAGAACAAAAAAGACTTAGAGATGAACACATGTAAAATTAACACTGACTGGAATTAGGTTGATCGATCCTTAGTTAAAAACAAATGATAATTATTACAGAATACAGTTAAGTACCATCTTTAATTTCAATATGTTTTGTACAGTTCTAACTGTTCCTTCAAAAAGTGAGGAGTCAAGTCTTTTAAATTTTATTTATGCTGATTTTAAGCATAGGAAAAGTTAGTCAAGCTATAAACATTTGTTAGAAAAATCACTATAAAAGGATTTCCAGCAAACTTTGGTTAGTTGTAAGAGAAGTAACTATAGTTTGTGATCCTCTCTGGTTAGAATATGTTTAGGTGATTTTTATTTTTTTTTTAGTGCTCATTAAAGTGAGGCTCAGAATAGTAGTGCCTGGAGTTGAACTTAGTTCAGACAGGTTCTGTTTCAATTCCCCCACAGACCACTGCCAGGGTACCTCTGCCCTGACCTTTGGCATTCTGCTATTTTAGTCCTGGGATTCTTCTAAGGAGAGACTGACAAGAGTACCAAGTTACACAGGGGTTAATTGAAATGGCTAGGTGTCCACTGGAAACTTAACTGAAAGTAAATCCACTCTAACTTCCGTTGATGCCAATTCCTTTTGTTTCACGCCAATATAGATTCTCTCTACTAAAGTCTAGCATCCTGCTTACTCTCTAGTACATCCTCACAACTAATCTTCTGTGTTCTCTACCTTGCCTTAACAATGTTACCTATATCTTACAAATGTGGATCTTCTTGCAATTGATATTTCTGCAAATATAATTTGATCTGTGTGTGGATATCTGTTTAGCTAGCGCTTGGTTTATTTAAAAAGGGCGGCAGGAACTAGCTTGTTCTGAAGACACCTAAACGCCTTTTTCCTAATTCCAACACATGAGCAAGCTGGCTATTATTGCTTCACATTCTCAGAGGCACTCTTTCATTTGTGACTTTGGTTGCCTTTGACATTCCCAAACAGATTCTGGAGGTTCCAGTGATTCAAGATTCTGGAGGGTGGCTCAAATCTGGCAATGTGCTTATCAGATGTTATTTATAGAAACATTTTACAAGTTTATGACCTTGTTTTTGCAAATAGCTCCACTTCAGCCACCTCATGCCAACGTTCTCCCTCGGTTGGGGAAACATCTAGCAAGACTCATTGGGTTTTCAGTAACATAACAAAATAACATATTAAATGAATAAGGTTCGAATCCTCAGCTTGTTTACTTCCGAATAGACCCATTATAGTTGCAGCTCTATTCCGGAATATGTGTTGTAGATAGTTATACTGTAACTAGCTGTATGGATGACTTCTCATGACAAGAATCAACCTGTCATAGACATGAGCTTCAGAAAATATCCTCAATTTCCCAATTGTTCCCAGAAAATAATGAATCTGCAGACCTGAGGTGATATTTAACTAAGTTATACTCAGAGTTGACCCACTGAAATCAATGGACTTAAATTACTACTGTTACTGATTATGGATATCACCATTGATATTTCACACTGGATATCACCATTGATGTTTTACAAGTTTCTCCCAAGTAAAGTTTAGCAGGATGTTGCTGACTCTGGCTTGACATCCCCTAGCTTCAGAACCAACACAGGTCACATGTAAGCTATTCTGCACATTGACTGGATATCCCTAAGCATGAGCACATGGGCCTGTGTCCCAAGTTTATTTCTGAGTTGTTGCAAATTAATCCTCTCCATCTCACTCAGGCTACAAAAGAGGAGTTTGGGCCAGTGCCAGATTAAACCATGTGGAGGCCTCTAGGCAGTTGAAATCTCATGGGGGCCCTCGCAAATTATCGCCTATTACGTTTTTGAGCACACTAACTCACAGAAAGCTTCATATCTGGAGGTTTCTTGTGCATGTGCTCTATTGGGATAACATTGATCTAAGAAAACTTGATTGTAATTTTATTTCAAGATCAGATCAATATTATTTTGAACCGTTGTTGCAGGACCCCTAAAAGACCCATAGATCGGTGCCTGCTCTGCCTATTTTGTAATCTGGCACTGTCCTTGGCCTTCACCTAGGGGCCTGCTGGGGCTCTTTCTTTGAGCTTATAATTCCCACCCTTTCCCCCCTTGGACTTCCTATTGTGGTAGAGCCCCAGTTCTTGTATTCACTTACTGGCTGATGGCTCAGGGCTGTAATTTGAGTGCAGTGGCAGCACTATTGAAGCGGAGGGTGTCCTCTGAATGCATCTACCTCCAGAGCCAAAGAGCGAGGGAAGTGCAACCAGATGATCATGGGAAAGAAATGTTTCTGTTTCTGTTCCGCTAGCTGATAATAGTAACAACAGCAGCAAAAACAATAGATGGGAGAGGTGACCCATCTGCTGAGGTGGAAGAGGGGTTGCTGCTTTCTGCACACATCTGCATACAAAGAAAGATGTGGAACAGTTTTTGTGTGTGTACAAGAGCCTCTCTTCCCCAGTCCAGTTCCCTACAAAAGCACCCATAAGAAATTTAAGCCCCACTCAGATGAAACAGAATGTTTATGATTTGGTTGGTTGGTTGGTTGGTTTGAAATACTGCCCTTCACAGGGCACCTTACACTATAAAAACACAAAATACTAAACACAACAACGAGAGTGTTTAAAAACCATGTGCCATTTCAAAGCCTTTGGCTGCTACACATACTGCAGGCTGATCCAATAGAATGAATCATAGAACTGTAGAGTTGGGAGGGATCTCAAGGGTCATCTCGTCCAGCCACCTGAAATGCAGGAATCTCAACTAAAGTATCCATGATAGATGGCCATCCAACCTCTGCTGAAAGACCTCCAAGGAAGGAGAGTCCACAATCAAGCCTACAGCACCCGGTGTTCCCAGGCGGTCTCCCATCCAAGTACTAACCAGGCCTGACCCTGCTTAGCTTCTGGGATCAGACGTGTTCAGGGTAGTATGGCTATAGACAAAACCTTTGTTTAGTGTGCTTTCCTCTTTTTTGCTGGGTCTTCCTTCATTACTTTCTACCTATTTTTCTATGTATTTTCTTCCTATTGCTTGTTCTTGTTGGGTCTCTTTCCACCCCTGCCCCTATTTTGTTTCTGTTCTTTCTTCTTCTCATTTTCCTTCATAGCACCAACCAGTATAGAGGTTCTTCCTCTTCCCTGAAAATCAGGCATATCCAGGCACAAGGAAGAGGAGGCAGTGGAACGTGCTGAGTCTTGGGTGAAAGTCTGCTCAGAAATAGGTCCCATTGAGTTCAGTGGTGAAGGCTGCTTTAGAGCTATTCCAATAAAGCTGCTGCTTTTCTCTTGACCCCCACTTGATTCTTCTCAAATTCCATTGGTATGTTACTCTATTAGGGGCTGAGATGGGTTTTTCTCAAGAGCCAGTCTTCCTTCAGGACTTGACGGCCTTATCAGTCTTATCACTTCTGGTCTTATCACACAGACACCCACAAATAAGGGGTGGGCTTTTCAAAAAGCGATCCCACATATTATGTGACAACTGCAGAGCTGAGACTGTTAGATATATGAAGCCAAATTTATGTTTCATTATAAAGCCAAAACATATTTAAGTATATTGGGAATATTACACTTTAGTTGTTCCCTTTTCAGGATGAACTCAAGGCAGAGTACAACCCACTCCACTTACCATCACAAAAAACCCAGTGCAGTAGCTTAGGTTGCGAGGCAAGGTGTAAGTCCATATTCACCCACTGAGCTTCATGCTTGAGAGGGAACTTGAAGCCAGGTCTGCCCTTTCCAAGCTTAGCACTGTATCTACAAGCCACTGGACTATGTTGGCCCTCAATCAACTTGTTAAATAGATGACAGCATAAAAAGGCCATTTTAGCCTATTACGCTTCTTAAAGTCAGCTTTCTCTGGAGACCACTGCAAGCAAAGCTACAAGCAGATCAGTGTGGTTCTGTTAAGAGGCATCTGGGCATTTGCTTGCTGGAGAGAAGCTACAAAAGTTTGTTGTTTGTGCATAATTGTACTGGCACATTTAGCTTCTCTGCATTACATTGCATTTCAGCATTATACAACCTTATATATTAAGTTTTGCTTTGATACCGTAAGTCTTCTGTGGCTGTGTTTACCTCTATTGTCACTTGCTTTGCTAACACTGTCAGTTAAGGGATGTAGTGCAGCTGTCAAATTTCTTGTCAGTAGAGATTTATGACTCCAACATGCATCACACATACATGAGTATACAAAGTATTGGATATTGGGGGCAATAGTTTCTCATACATACCTATGTTTTATCTGTCTGTATGTTTTAGTCATTTTTACTTAAAAACCGATGCCCATATTTATTAGATTCAAAATCACCCTGCCATATTTATTTTGAAATCTGAGAATAATTTGGATTTGTATCACATTAACCCTCCAACTGCTAAGATCTTAATTACAATAATAAATCATAGGCATAATTTAAAAATATCTGTAAAGTGCAGGCCAGACTTCTGTGATGTGTCACACAGCAAATTAATACATCAATTAACTTTCTATCTGTTTACTGTAATTTCGAGATCAGTCATTAGACCATGATTAACCATAAAAAATAAAAAAATAAACTGTTTTACACAGCTGGTTGTTCTTGAAGCATTACACCTGCTTCTAGAAGGAAATTATGATTTTACTCAGAAGCTTGAGAAAGCAAGTAAGTGAAATTGTCTGTTTTCATTTGTAGACAAGGCCACTTGTGATTTTTTAAATACCAACTTTCCAGGGAGAAATCTCAACATGGTAAGAGTTTTGGACTCTCATGCCTGTCCCAAGAATGGATTATGAAGTCAGGGAGATTCCACATTCAGATGAACACAATATAGCACAGTTGTTTTGTTACTTTAAGAAGCTGAGCCAAACCAATGGCCAATCTAGCTCAGTATTGTCCACATAAGAGATTCTCAAACTTTCTACCTTCAGGGCCCACCTGAGTTGACTGAAAATTACAGAAACCCACCAGTCACGAAATGGTGGTGTGGGGACAGAGCCAGTGCTTAAACTGGTGGCAGATGGAGGCAGAGTTTAACATCTGCTGGCGATCACTGCAACACTTTCTACAGATATCTAATTCAGCTTTGGAAATTGCTAATTCTTTGCCACAGTCTTTTCATTGTGGCAAGGCATTCCACAGCTCAGCTTTCCTCAAGCAGATATTTGTTCTGCAAGTATTGTGACTTGGCCTCCCCATTTTAGGCAGAATTTGGTGATCCAGAGGCTCTAAGTGGAAAAGGCTTCTTCTTTTATTGTTTTAGCTTCCTACCCCCAGTTCTATTTTTCTAGAAAAATAGGTTCTATAACTCACCCTGAACGCCTGCCTTGTTCTTTAGAATGGCAATGGCACCCACCTGAGAGGTGCCAGAACTGACTTCCAGCAAGTTCCGGCTGAAAAAAAGCCTTGCCTCTGGAAGTATTTTTTACTCAACCCCAGTTAATTTCTTCTCACACTATCCTTTCATACTCAACTTGTACTTCACCTCTGCCCTACCCCCAGCTGTAAATTTCTTTAATCCATCCATCCATGCACATCTTCTGCTTATAACATCACTCTTCTCTTAGCCCCTTCCTTTCTATTCCCAGACTGTTAGTTAATAATAATAGTAAATATTAAACGTTTACCTCTCTAATTTCTTTCAGTGCTATCTCTGGCCGTTCCCCTCAGTAGTCAGGGAGGCTGCATTGCTCACCAGGCTTCCTAATACTGAGTGTTACTGCTATTTACTGAGAGATGGAGTGGCGAGGGATTGAGGGTGGGTGATGCAGGCATAGTGGTGCAGCCAATCCGGTACCATTACAGTGTGCTCCCTACCATATTGCCTTTCTTCCTCTCAGTGACCAGCTGCAATGCTTGCTATTGGGAAGTCAGGTGAGTAATGCCACAGTGGTTACCACTGTGCTCAAGACAATTATTGGCTTAAGATTTCTCCCTAGAAAGCCAAATATAAATTACTAAATATACTACTGTATAATACCTGACCTCTTCCATCATTTCAGATCAAAACAATCTCCATTGCTATATATAAAAAAAACCTCCATTGGTCTCTGTTCTTCCTTTAATCCCTTTTCTCTAAAGCAACCCAAGAAAATAAGCCTCATCATACAGTTCAGTTTTCATTGCTTTGCACCACTTGTTTAAATGGGCATTTTTGCCAAATTCAGGAGGATTAAGGCAGTTGTAGAGAACCCGTAGCCCTCCTGATTTTGTTGGACATCACTGCCATCAGTCCTAGCCAGCATAGCCAGAAGTCAGTGATGGCAGACATTGGAGTCGAACAACATCTAGAGGGCCACATGTTTTCCATCCCCACTATGAAGTAGATATTATGATCATTTCTGTCATTTAGAGATGTCTTTGCGACATTGCACAGTTCCTGGCATATTTACCTAACAATTTAGCAGTTAACACAACTCTGTAATGGTGACGGTGGAAAGAGCGGCAATTGAACTCATGGTTTTAGGCCTGCTTGAAGATAATGGTGTGAGAAGCCAATGAGGGATTATGTTGAAATAATGTAGAATTCCTATTTAGGCATGTTGTAGTGCTACAGTTCTCACAGGTGAGACGTGAGAGGAAAGACATGGTACATAAAATAAATGTGAGATCTTTCTCGACACTTGCACATTTTCATACACCTCCTATCTGTGTCACATAGCCCAGTGAAGCTACAGAGGTTTGTATCTAACTTAAGTTCTACTTAGTGTAGACACATTGAAATTAATGGACTTAAATTAGTCATGGCCATGAATTTCAATGGGAATCCAATGTGTAGAACTAGCATTGGATACAACTCAGAATGTCCATTTGCCTAATTCAAGCTAGGGGGCCTTTGTACACAGCTGTGAGTGACACTTCCACAACTCAAAACTCCATTAATGTCCACCCAGTGGTGTTTTGTGGCTGTTTGGTAGAAGAAACAGCTTCTGTCATTCCCAGTTACCATTGCAGTTTTGGACCATTGGATGAGAGGGCAATCCTGTTGTGTCTGTTGCTTCTTAGGTTGAGTTGCTTGAATTAGCTTGTCTATGACTACCTCTCTGGTAAATGAAAACTCCCTTTCTCTGTTAATAACTAGGCCGGGCTGGGGGCAAAAAGTAAGGTTCAGGAGATTTATAACAGCCTCCTGATGTTGTGTTGTTTTTATTTTGTCTTCTTTTACTAGGCACCTTAATAATGAACATGCATTGGATGACAGAAGCACTGCTCAGTGTCGGGTGCAAATGCAGGTGGTTCAGCAATTAGAAATACAGGTTTGGGAAAATTTTCTAGAAAACTTTGACTTCCTTGAAGAAATACGATTTGTTCTGAATTTATTATTATTAATTAGAATTCATAATTTACTATTATTTATAAGTTCTGACTTACTGTTTTATAAATTTATTTTATAAATTATAACAATCATACACAGACTGTGAGTGTTTGGGAGCATATCCCTTTTCACATTACCGCTTTTGTTACATGGTGGCTCTCCCGATGATACTTTTTTTCTCAACTGTGAGCAGTAGCTATCCACAGCACAAATGGCCCAAACCCTCTCAGAAGTTACCCAAAGGATATATTCTGTAAAAGTTGCTAACTTTAAGTGCAACAAGGAAAGATTTGGTGTAGGTGAGAGCTGAATGGACTGGACAGTAGACCAGTCAGTACCCTAAACTTAGGAAGAATTTGGATGACTTTGGGGGGAAGTTAGATTGCCCAAATTTCAGGAACATCAAATAAAACTTCAAATTTCAGGTGTCTGCAATTTCCTGCCTTAGATATGCTTAAGGTGGTCTGGCAAAATTAGGTTTAATAATTTCATCTGTGTAGCACAGGCCCCCAAATAGTGGCACATTTAAATGTAATTTGTCTAATTTAATTTGTAAGTTTACCTCCTCCCATTTGTTCCAATACAACTTCTAAGGTCCACCAAAAATATCCTCTTAATGAGGCTATCTGTATGGCACATTCAGATAGCAAGGGCAAGGGCTGCCCTCAGTGAGTGACTTCCTCTTAACACGAGGCTCACTGAAATCTAAGCCAGAAGCATTATAATGCCTGTCTACTTGGACTCGCCTTTAAGTTCACATCCAAGTGGGAAATTTAATATTTTACTGGTGGGGAGCTTGCTTTAGTTACCTATCCCAAACCTTTGGAAAGGGTGAGCTCTCTCGTTCTATACATATACATATGCACACAAGGACATTTGAAATTACTGCATACGTTTCTCTTTTATACTTTTTTCTGGGTCTAACAGAAAATGTAAGCCTTCATCTTTATGAATTTGGCTGAAGAACAAGTTTTAAAGATTAAGCTTTGAGATTTGACTCTCAGAGGCATATTAATTGTTTTTAAGTGTATTCAAACTAACCTTTCTAGAATACGGCTCTTAACGTCTTTATTTTTGTGCATGATACTTTTTTGTGTGTCTTTGTTTGTTATTATGGTATGTATTTTTGTGTTTTTATATTGTAAACTGCCATGTGATCTTCAGATAAAGGGTAGGAATTTAAAAAAAATAATTGATGATGGTGGTGGTGATGATAGTTTTGGGAAGTTTTTAAAAACTTGCATGATTATTCATTTCTTTGTTTTAAATAACTGGGTGCTCTTGGAATCAGAAACTATAAAGATTCTTCCATTGAGTGCTGTGAAAAATCAATTGAGAATTGATTATAACAAAACAAAAAAAGGTGTGTGGGTGGGTGTAAATAATCCTGATACGTTTTCTGAAGCATGTTGAAAGGTTTCTTAAGCAGCTGTTTACCATTTATAAAAAGGTTCTGCTGTGATATGAAAGGCCGAACAGAGTTTCTGCTTGCAGGGTGACCAATTATGAGTTCCTTCTCCCCTCCCCCCCCCCCGCCTTTTGTGTGACTGATAGAAAAGTAAGGTCCATCAGTTGTAATGAGACCCAGTGCAGTGTAGATGTCGGCTTAGTGGCAGAGTTCAGCATTTCACACTGCCTGGTCCCTGTCACTCTATTGAATTAGATTGATGATGGCAGATTGCAGGGGGCACTAACTGGACCTCGGTGGGAATGGATGAAGTGAGCAGACAATCCTGGCAGGCACTGTGCTACAAGGACCCCTTCACCCCTTCACAGTTGTTGGCACTAGTCCATTGCTATCAGTGTCCACAGGATTTTTAAAGAGGCACTATGGGCCGCCTAATTTACGGTCCTGGTAACTTGTTACTGTCAAGGCAATGGTGACCTCAATTCTCTTATTGACAAAAAGATGAAGTATTATTTGTTTTCCCTGACCTTTTAAACATGAGGAGGAAAGCTATAGGTGGGCCTCTCCCCCGCCCCGACCCCCAGAATTGCCAAAGTTGCCTTTCTTTGTACATACGTTGCTACTCACATATAAGGATTTGATATGCAGGAACCATTACCCTACAACAGCCTCCAATGATAAGATGTAGCAGACGAAATAAAATAGCTGTATTAGTCATTTCTAAAATGCTTCTGATCTCACTCTTTCTTTAACAGCTTTCTAAAGAACGGGAACGTCTTCAGGCAATGATGACCCACTTGCACATGCGACCCTCGGAGCCCAAGCCATCTCCAAAACCTGTAAGTGCATATTGCTTTATAAACAGTAAATAGGCCCGTGAATGTAACAGACTAAGAAAATGAACAATTTAGTGACAGTTGGAAAACAATGAGTGTGATGAAAAATATGGCAATAAAATGAAGGTAAAATGCAATAGCTTGTCAAATTGTATGTTTCTTTAAAAGTAATGCTATCTTTTACAAAATCTATCCAATCTGCGCCATAGGTGACACTAAACAAAGTACACCTATAAGTGCACAAATCACTGCCTTGCTGCCGAAGCTAGAAAGAATATCTTCTTTGAGATAGTCTTACAGATATTAAAAAGAAAGCTATTTTGAAAAACTTGAAGTTCAGTTGACTCAGTAGTAGTAAAGGGGAAACGTTAGAGGGGTAGCTCAGTATAGATCAGTCACAAGGGTACACATACGAAAAATGATTTTTTTGTAGTTAACTCTTCCACTTAATATATAAATTCTCAAACGTTGCTGTTTTTGTTTGTGTCAGTAAAAACATTGATATAGGCAGGTGAGGCCTTCACCTGGCACTGATACTTGCAAGGCCTCCACTTTTAACTTAATCTCGTGAGCTATGACTCTGTGTTACTTGTCTATGTTTGGAAACAGAAGGCTATATGGTAACTTTTTTTAAACAGCCAATTTAAACATCTGAGTATTGCACATACATGCTATGCCATTCTTTCATAAGGATACTTGAGAGCTTGAAGGGTCCAAGTCTGAAAAACTCAGAAAATGTAGGTGAAAGCAATAAGATATTTTAAAAAACCACATTTGTATATCACACCCCATTAATGATTCCATTAAAGGATGGAATAGTCTGTCTCTTGTGTTTCCAGAGCTGTGAACTTCAAAGATTTTTGTATGAGGGTCTACTTTGCAACTTGATGAGTGAAAAAGAGTTGGCATTTGTTAATCTTCCACTTCAGGGTTTCACAGGCTGGGTACATCCTTTTTGTTTGTTTTTTGCAAATAGAAGTCTTAACTAAAATTCCTGCTTTTTTACCACCTTGATTCCTTCCATAAATTGCTTATTACCCTCTGTGCAAGTTTAGAGTTTAGCATTTGACATGTACACTATTTAAATATTTCCACTTTTCCCCCATTTTTTTTTCTTTTTTACTATTCTTAATTCTCGTATTCTTAAGCATCTTGACTTGGGTTCCAAATGGTTGCTAACTATGTAGAAGATGCTTTGCAGAATTCATTTGCATTATCTAATAATTTTAACCCCAAATGAGCTGAAGTCACTCCAAATTTTGGGAATATCCTTTCTTTACTGTTGTGACTGCCTCATTCCAATAATATTATTTTTATCTTTGCTTTCTATAGTATAATGTAGATAATCACATGACAGAATAATTGTCTCATAAATCCATCAGGAATCTGCAGCTTGTTCTTTTCCAATTAATTATTCAATCAGTAAATTTTTTAAAACTCCAGCAGCATGGTTACATCTACACTAATAAAGAATTTTCAGCCTATAATCCAAAACAGAACCTGAATGAATAATGTA
>NC_137179.1:54640000-54660000 GCF_951804945.1 Podarcis cretensis
GACTACTCTCTTGCTTTTTGCTCTTTGTGTATAAAAAGGCACAATGTATATAATTTGTTGTGGTCTGAAACTTCTTAACTACTTACCATTACCATCTGCCATGTAGATAGCTCTAATACTCAGTTTGTTCAATGCAATAAAATCCCAGTGCAGATCAGAACACCCATGCTTTCACTGGGCTTTTCTCATAATTGGGATCACTGTGTACATCAGAAGTGTAACAGGTAACTTGGTGTTTTGATGTGCACAAATCCCTGTGTTTAGCAAGCTGAAACCCCACACCAACTCTGTTTCATTTTTCATTTAGAATTAGGGTTTTCTTTTCTGATGGGAACATTCATTTATCAACACCTTCTGTCACCCTGCAGGCTTGCCTTCTTTAAAATAAGCAAATGAATTAAACTATGAAAAATTATTTATTTTCAGAAGCCCGACGTTAGTGAAAAACATACCCACCAGCTTAGGCTATGGAGCAGCACTTAACGCAAGCTTACAGGTAAACCTGTCCAAGCCTTCATTTCTTTGAAATGCCCACTTCGCTCCAGTGATGCTGTTCTCTGTTGCAGAGCTCTTCTTCTTTATGTTTATGTGACAAGTTACGGGATTGCTAATAGGTGTGTTAATCACCCAAGTAAGTTGTATTACCTAGCACTGCAAGAAGTACTAGTTCCAATTCTCATTACTTTTGATGTGAAGAAGCAAGAAGGACACCCTGTGGCAAAATCTGGAACACTCAGTTTTGCTGCAAATGCTAGATTGATAGAAGCTTTTGCAAATGCATGTGGATATGCATTAATATTTATCCCAGCTGTCATGAATGATTTCACATCATAGTGTTGGGGAACATGGTGCTCATGGCAAAAACTTTAAAGTTTAATTATAAGATATAATTTTTATGCAGAAAAGGCAAATGTCAAGACTCCTTTATTTTCAGTTAAGTTCTGGTCATTTTTTTTTTATCATCC
The DNA here is from genome assembly GCF_951804945.1 of Podarcis cretensis. NCBI lineage: Eukaryota > Metazoa > Chordata > Lepidosauria > Squamata > Lacertidae > Podarcis > Podarcis cretensis. The sequence goes on from NC_137179.1 coordinate 54,640,966, forward strand.
AGCTGGTGTCTGCGGGACAAAACAACTGTATGCTGCGTGAGGGTTGAGAGTTTAAAGGCGTTTTGGAGTTAGAAATAGTTTGAAAGCAGAAAACATTGTGCATGTCGGTGTCAGAGCACATTTGGTAGCTCCATGCAGCGATGCACGAATGTGTGGGCAAGTGTACAAAGTCAGATGTGGAACAAATGGCCCAGAGATGTTTCTCGTCATCAATTGGGCCTGTTTACACAGATCTACATCAATACATGTTGAAGCTACTTCCAATGATCAAATGGCTAAAAACTCTGCCTCTTTCTTTTGCTAGGCTGCGCTGGCAGAGAGTAGTTTACCTTTGCTTGGTAACCCCGGATTGATAAATAACGCATCCAGTGGCTTACTACAGGCAGTCCATGAAGACCTCAATGGTTCGCTGGATCACATTGACAGCAATGGAAACAGCAGCCCAGGCTGCTCTCCTCAGCCTCACATGTAAGTGCGGTCAGCATCCCTTATTGACAAAAACTTTGTGTTCCCCTAACATCCTTTCAAATGCATGCAAGCGTATTCAGAAACTATTCACATGGACTGAGAAACAGCTCCCATGATGTGAACACTTCCCCTCCCTCTGAATAAATCTCAGTTCATGATGACATAAGTGGGCAGTGGGAAAGGCTTGTGTGCTTGCAAAAGGTTTCTCTCACATAGAATAGAATGTGAATCCCATTCTCTGTGTGTTGTGGCCTTGGGCTGCAACCCCGCACACAGCTAGGTGTACTTGGAACATCTCTTTGGTTTAGATTGGACTTGGGTGAATGCAACCATGTTTCAGCCTTGAGAAACAAGTTGTTAATGTGATTGCAAAAAATACTGGCGCAACACTGCTCATAATATAGGTGCTTTTATTGTGCCTGTGATCATCATCATTTGAATATTCAGTGCAATGAATTCTACTTCCGATCAAATATCTGGATTCTTTACTGAATTTTCATCTGTTAAGATTGCATAGCAGGAGTAGTTAGAATTAGTAGTAATTTAACTAGACCCACAAGTCCTTATCATGTTTATGGACTGTCACAGAGATACTGCCCATTTATATTACCATAAAATGCAAAGTTTAACTGTTACCCAGAGTTTACATAGAAGCTAGTAAAGTGTAACTTTTTGCCTGTCTTATAAATCAGCGTAATTACATATTCAACTTTAATTACTGGTGTGTCTGTATTGGCAAGGTTTATATGTTATATTTTATGCAAGACTACGATTCCTATTAATATTTAGCAGCTAACTATATCATTAATTACTCTAAAATCTTTCCCCCACCATCTTTTTAATGCAGCTCAGAGAGTGGCAGTATTAAAAATTGATGTATTGTGGATTTCAGAAATGTGTATGAGGCCTAAGAAATGCCTGGCCTTAATCAGGGGTGTCAAACGGGGCATTTTTTTGTTTAGTAAATAGTAAAACATGTACCTTGGAGGTATCATTTCCCAGGTTATTTATATAATAATTAGAGAAGTGACATCTAAGTAGACATAGATGTAGAATGATTCTTTTTAATGTACAATTATGTCCTTAGTTAATGATAATATCCTTGTATTTAAAATGTTGCACTCAGTGTGTCCTTATTATTTAATTTTCTCTTTCATATTTCCCATATTTATTATACATGCAATGCAGAATAGTAATTTCAAGTCAAACACTATAGGTTTTCCCCCCTAGTACGTTATCAGAGATGCTCATTTTGATTTGCCTTTGTACACTTAGAGATTTCTAAGTGGTTTTGCTTCCTGGTTTATTTCTCTTTCAAGGCCTGTAAATATATTATCTGACAGATATATTTATATCTTGAAGATCATCTGCCTAATTGCTTTATTTGCCATTTATTGTATCACCTTGTGAGGTGGGGGGGGGACTATAGGCACACACTACTGAGCAAGACCATTAATGTGCTTTAGCGAGTTCCAAACCATTACTTTTTTTCAAAATGGAAAAATTTGTCTTTTGGAAGTGTCTTTAGATGTATTAAATAATACAAAAGAAGTAATAAAACTTGAAGTAGAAAGAACATGAATATAAGCTCTGGAGAGCAACAGTACTCTAAAACAAGTAAAGTGAGCCATCAGACAAAAGTTTTTATATCCCGTGCTGTATGCTATCAACCATGCATTTGGGTAGCTTCAGGCCTTTTACTTGTAGCATTTCTCCTGAGTATGCTAATGCTCTCTTTCTGTCTAAAATGCCAAGACAATAAAACTTTAAAGAGCAAACAAGAATTAGATCATGTGTATTAAAAACAGCTATCTCATAGAAATGAATGACATTTGCTATTTAGAGTTGTTTGGTAACAGGGTAGCAGATCTCTTTCTTCCTCTGTCTCTCTTTTTCTTCCTCTATGTGCACTGAGCAGTATATGCCAATTGTACATAGGATATACTGCATGTACAGTGTACATTCAACCAGCATGCACAACTCTGTATGCCGTGCCTAGTGGTATTTGCATGCTACAAAGTGCATAGATATGTTAATGATGGAAGCTGAGTGCAGATTATACAAATGATTTCAGTGTGAGAGATGAACAACTGTGTGGAAGGAGCTACAAAACCTAAGTATCAAAAATGGGGGGGGGGGGGGAAATAGCATGTCCCAAGGCTTACTTCAACTGCTTAGGATAGGCTGTGGTAGCAGTACCCCAGTGCAGCATAACTGAACTTGTTATAGCATCAATATTTCAGTGATAATGTGTTAGTACGACAGAGCAGATACACTGTCACACACTGAGATCAAGGTGCCAGATAGGCAGCCATAATTCATAAAGTTAGTCATGGAACATTTGCCAAATAGTTAGATCCCAGTCTTCCTGGTTTGAGTGGGTAAGTTATTTAGAAACACACCAATTAGGCAGTCAGATAACCAACCTCCAATAAATTTGTAATGAATGAGAATTAAGATAAAATAAAACTTCTGAGTAAAAGCAGAAGCAGTGTAGACTGAGAGTCCTCTTATTCAGGGTGAAAACTACACAGGATGTGGAAGTTCAGCGGTCGAACTCCCAATAATTCTATATTTACAACAAGCACCCAATTTAAATAGGGGCTGAAGCATGGAGGTAGATCTAACACTTTGTCCTGGCACCAGTTTCCCAATTTAAATCACTCACCCCCAGATATCTCTTAGCCAAGCAGGGCAAAGCTTACTTAATACAAGACTGTTTCCCCTCTCTGTAATTCATGAAAACTTCAGAGAGCACATGGGCTCATGACCATGATGCACAAGCAAAGGATTAAATATCCTCATCCCAAGTGCACCATGGCACTGATCCAAACTGGGGCCCTCACAATCTGCTTTTTGTAAAATAAACGCACACATTAGGAGTTTGAATCATGGATCTCCCACCTCACATATGGTTTAACTCTCAGGTTTTTCTCGGCAAAGGTCAAGTTGTATTTAGGTTTACTTTCAGGTCATATGATCATATGCTGATTGGTCTATTACCAGACTGTGGGGTTTGTTGCAGAAATCTACCTAGGAGCCAATCTCAAAGGAAGCTAACATGAGAAGCAGCTCATGTGTGAGTTGGGATAATTTTAATAGGGCTTTGTTGACTTGCTTAAAACTGCAGTCTCTAATTCCTTTCTTTGAAGCCCAGGTGTTTGTTGGTACCTAGTATAGAAGACAATGTACTCTGTTCATGCACAGAGGCAGTGTTTTCCTCGCATGTTCCTTCTAGGCATTAATCAAAGTGGCTGTCAAAGTCAATCAAAGTGAGGTGTGTCTCAGAATGTATCATGAAATCAAATTTTGCTGTGCTTCCTATATGGTGAGGGACCATTGCTTGTCCAAAGCTCAGAAGGGCTTTTTAAGATAATTCAGCTGAAGCAACTAATTTCTGAACTTAATATTCATGCTGCCTTCTCCTTCATTTCCCTGACTTCTGATTTTGTAAACTAATGCCTCACTGTCACATTACAAGTAGAAATAGTACAGTGCAGGTTGCTATGCCATTTGTGAATTGATGACTGTGGCCCATTTTTCACATAAGCTCTAAACAATGGTTTAGCACTGTGTGCACAAGCTGGAATGAGGCCAAGCAAGATGTGGGCTTGCATGGTCCTCCTCCTTCAACTTCTATGTAGCCAAGAGCAGCCTTTAGGTTCATTTCCTTGATCCCAGCTTGTCATCCCATGTAAATCAGGAATCATAGTTTATAAGGCACTCTGGTCAGTTTCAGAACAGTCCAGCATCAAACCCTAGGTTAGGAAGCTGACATGTTAAACTAATCAGAGTTCATTATAATCCACAATCTTTGGTTCTGAATAAACCATTCCTCCGTCCCCACAAGCCCAAATCTTGCATGAGCTTGTTCCAGCCTATGCTGAACCATGTTACTATGTTACGTGTAAACTTGTCTATTGACTGCTGCCATGTTGTGACGCCCAAAACTGATCTTACAGGAAACCTTACACCCATGTGGTTGCAGCAGCCACAGTGATGAACGTAAACAGCAACATTGTTTTCTAATATTAACTTTCCTTGGAAGCATTCTGCTGCATAAGCGATATCAATTTGCACAAAGGACAAAAGCATTTCCCCCTTTGAGTTAAAAAAAGAATGCTAATGGGAACATAGCTCAATATCATCCACTTTGACTGGCACACGATATTTAGGTTTGTTCACATCAACATTAAAGAACTAGAGACAGGAGTACTTCACACGTGTGTTAATCGCTGATTAATCATCAGGCATAGACTTGCATCTGTGAATGAATGGGCCATGGCAGAGCAGATGCCAAGGACTGAAGGGGATCCTTGCCTTTGCAGCAAAGCCTGGGTGGGAGACTGCTACTGCCTCACAGTGGGTGAGGTGCTGGGCTGTGTTCCCCCAGAATCTCCCGTGGCTGTGAGCCAGAGGTGGGAATGAGGCTTATAAAAGCCCATGCCCTGCCCAGTCATTCAGCCAGACAGAGCAGAGAAGCAGCATGGTATCACCTTTTAAAAGTGCTTTTCATTTGAGTTGCTGTGAGTCGTCATGCTAAATGATCAAGGTACAAGGGACCAACTGACCTACATGAATGTGTGAATGAGTGCCACATTTTTAGGGCTTGCAGGTGTTACCCCATAGCACTAGTGACGTTTTTGTCCCCCACTAGGAACAGTTGAGGGGGGTGGGGGGAGAGTTGCTATTTTCTGAACTGTTCTCAAAACACCAGCTCAGAAAAGGAACTAGGAGCTGTTTCCTGAAGGTATTTTCTTATAGCATCCCAGCGCATTACTTGGCCCATAGACACTACAATCCTTGTATTCAGCTTCATTTTAAAATTAGTTGAAGCTGTGTGTGCACCCATGGTCTCTTATGATAACAGTATTTGCTGCAGAGGTTACATTTGAGTTTAGCAAAAGTGCACAGAGGAAGAAAGCAAATAAGGATGGAAGCTCATCTGAAAGATGAGCAGATGCGAGCTCAGTCAGTCTTTCGTCCTCCAATTCTGCACTATGCAAGAAAGGGGAGTTTCAGCTCTGCATAGCTTCAGTCATCCTTTTCCACCTTTTGTATTCTGCTATCTTTCCCAACCCCTATCCTCTTTACCTTTCCAACTTTTGCCCAGCCTGGGTCTTTCTTCTCCTTCTCCTTCTTTGCAGTTTGATCTGCATAAACATCAAACTTTTTATATTTTCAAACTTTTTTTATTCTTTAAATTTTGTTCCCAAAGGCAAGTGTGATTATTCTGCTCTAAGGTCTGTTTGAGGTGCTTCAATTTGAAACCAGTCCATTGTCAGATTGTTCCCATATCTGATTATTCCAGTCCCCTACTGTTATGCTTTCACACTACTTACAGTAGGTTACCTATCATTCCAGTTTCAATCCCTTTCATTCCCTTGTGTTTTTAACTTCATACCATTCCTGTACCCCTGTCTTTGCATTTTTTGTATTTCTGCTTTTTGTCCCACCTCATGATGCATCTCAATTTACTTTGGAGGCTCTTCTGTTGTAGGAGGCTTCTATGATGCAAAGTCCTTGTTCACTGAGTGAAATTTGCACGCAGCATATTCTAAAATAAATCAAATGCTTAAAGCTGCACCAAGCTTTGGGAGAATGATTGAGAATCATTTAATTGAGTCAGTGATGATACCACTGCTGTAGCATTTTGTGAAATACATCACGCATAAGCACCATTTAATCTCCTTGTTGTAATATATTAAGGTAGCTTGAAAATGTTGTGTTATGTTGCAGTCTTAAAAAGGCCAGGAAAATAATTGAAAATATTACCTACAGTTGGAGATGGGAAAGAAATTTTGTGCCTTTTGTATTTTAATGAGGACCTACTTAATTCTGCAATTTTTTGAAGCAATACGCAAACTGAAATACAGCTGTCATTTGAAATTTGCGATTCTCCGAATTTTGCAAGACAGTACTTTTATCAAAAAAGCATGTGCGCACATGTATATTAGAGGGAAATGTGCATAAAATGCAAAAATTGCATACAAAAATAGGCGTGTGCTAGGAGAAATGTGTCCTAAAATGTTAAAAACAAATTGCAAATTGACGGGAACATGAGGCAAACTAAACTTAACGTTGAAAAATGAGAAACTGAAATTGGCAATTTTGTCCCTCTCTCCTGATATTGTTATAGATTTTGTTTACTTTCTTGCTGGCTTTAGTTTAGTGTAGAAGATTGCTACTTGTGGACTTCATAAGATGCTGAAGCTTTGTATCTGACCTTTTGTATCATCAGATTCACATGTAGGCTCTATCTGTCTGAATGAACGTTTCAGGTTTTAGGAGCACCACCTGGCATTTCAAATTGACAAGCCAATTGAGCAAAAGGTAGCACTCCCCCTTCTTGTTGTATTTAAATTTTTAATATTTATAGTGATGTTGTGGACCATGTTGAAATAAGTATTGAGGAGTGTGTGTGTCCGGAAGTGGGAGGATCTATGCAGCTCCGTGCATGTGGGTAGTAAAAGAACAAATAAATTTGCTGTGGAATTAAAATGTTTTCTGTACCGTAACTGATACCGTTCACAAGTAACATCTCCCCTCCTCCAACTCCCCAAAACACACATTCTCCTGTTCTCCTCTATATTCACTTCATATTGTTTCACTTCACATTTCAGATCTAGCCTCTTGTATTTTGCTTCCCTGCTCATCAACTCCCTGATCTTTCTAGCCTTATATGCTGTTGCGCTCAGCAGCCACTGCAGCCCTTTATCATTTCCTCTTTAGTTGTTTAAATGTTACATTCCTTTGATCGAACAGTTGATGTTCCTTTTTTATATAATATTCTAACCCCCATTTGTTGCACTTTCACAATTCTTTCTACTTCCTCCTAACAAAAAGATCACTCTAGAGATAGAGTGCCTGCAGCTGTCTTATGCTGAAAAGTCTCATATCCCCATAGTATGGATTGTAGAAGTTTGCAGGATCCTTTGGGGTTTTGTGGGATCTATATAGAAGCAAAATGCATGGATGCTTTGTTGAAAACTTTATTCCGTTCTCTTTTGAATTCTCCACAATTGGATGTTTGTAGAGGCAGATTAATAATTCTCAGACCCCTGGGCCACAGCCACACACACGCAAGCTCAGATGCTAATTGCTTGAATTTTAACTATTGTAGTTAAGTTTGTAACTATATGTGACAAAAAAAATTCCTACAAACGGAAAGATATGAGCCCATTTTGAAATTCACAGCCTCTAACCAGCAGAACAAAAGCCAAAATATTATTGCAGTAGCACTGGATAGTTTACAGGTCAGAAACAACACATTATATTGTTCATAAACATATAAAGACAATGTTCACACACAAAAGCTCATCACTTGATGAGTGCAACATTAAATCATGATTTAAATGCGCAAATGAGACTAGGCATCATAGGTACAACACCATAAATAGAATTTCAGTATCACCTCTGCGGTGGGTTCAATTCACAGTCAGCTGCCAATCATCAAGAAATGGTTCATGCATGCATGGGCGTAGCTTCATAGTGGCAGAGTAAAGTGGTGGCCTACATGTGTGCATGAGCTATCATTTCATAGACCTAACATGAAATACAAATTTCAAATTTCTCCCATTATCTCAAACACAGTGCTTTATCAATGAAATCAGTTCACATATTCCTTAGTGTAAAAAAACAACAACCCCAGAAATAACCAAGCAATGAACATAAATGCTTAGTGCCCAAACAACAATGAATCAGAAACTTGCCATAAGAGGTTGGTGTGAAATGCATGAGCCATGGTTCTGCCAAAAGGACCGTTGCAAATGCATGGAATCACAAGAGGAGAAAAATGGATGAACTGGAACAGTTTTTGGTATGTAAGAGAATGAAATCAAAATAAAGGCAATGGGAGCTGGACAACTAAAACAGCCATTCAAACACAATTTCTGATAGTCCATTTCAGTTGTTCATTTGTGTGTATTGGGTGGGGCGGTAAAAAGTGGTTGTTGGCAGGCTTTTTCAGAGAATTGTGTGTTTAAATGTGGCCTGTTGGGCAGTTTAATAGGTTATATTTAATAGGTCAGCCTACTTTTGAGATGATTGTTTTTGGTTTGAGATTCAAATCAATACTGAACAATTCACAAGACAAAAGAGGCAACACAAGTGGAGAGTGAGGAGGTGTTTCATCATCGGTAATTAATTTAAATCACACAAGCTTCTTTTTTCTTAAAATATATTATACACTTAAACTCAGGCCTAAATAACATTGCTGAAAGTAATGTAGAACAGTTCTATTTCACCAAACCATGGTTTGTTGGAGCTATAATAAGTCATATGCTCACCCACTGCCTCCTCCCCTCTTTTGAGAGGGGCCAGTGTGGTGTAGTGGTTAAGAGCGGTAGACACGTAATCTGGGGAACCGGGTTCGCATCTCTGCTCCTCCACATGCAGTTGCTGGGTGACCTTGGGCCAGTCACACTTCTCTGAAGTCTCTCAGCCCCACTCACCTCACAGAGTGTTTGTTGTGGGGGAGGAAGGGAAAGGAGAATGTTAGCCGCTTTGAGACTTCTGAAGGGGAGTGAAAGGTGGGATATCAAATCCAAACTCTTCTTCTTCTTCTTCTTTTGCATCAGTACTTCCTGGTTCCTCAAACAAGTTTCCCATGGTATCTGAACCAGAAAACTGTGGCTTGAACAATCCATAGAAACCAGAATCAAACTGAAACTCTGCTTTGCAGGGATCATTCATTCCTAGTTTGTACACCGTGAGAAATTCTTGTTAAGAAACCAAGCTACATTGAAAAAAGGTGCAAGAGATTAGAGGAGGGAACAGACAGGCACACAGCCCATTCTTGATTGTTCAAATCACAGTTTGTTGGACCAGAAATTGTGGCATTTGAACGGAGCCTAAATGTCATCCTTTGGAGATGAGCCTTGAGCTCTCCTAAGGCACTCCTGCTTTATTAGATAAAATTTGGCCTTTGTTTTGTGTTCCACAGTGAGTCAAAGCTGGTTTTGAGTCTAGACATTCTGAATTCACATTTTAACTACATGTATTGACTTCACATCTTTTCTAGTCCATGTGTGCTCTTCTTTTGTAGAAAATGTTCATTTATTGGGATACTATCCACAGTTCCATAGGGTTTGGGGGCACACCGACGCATCTACAATGGTTTGGCACTGCGGATTTCTTTCCTTTACGTTCATACTTTTCACAATGTTTCCTTGTGTCCTTCTGCAGCCCAACTGATACAGTGTTCTAAAGGGTATATCCCTTATTCAGTATAGTTCTCAAATCTCACTTCCACCATCCGGAGCACACTTTATGTCTATACAAGTGATCATTTCAAGGATATTTTGGTTTTCCTGCAATCCCATTAACCCTCTTTGGTTGTTCTGTTTAATCCCTGACAATCTACAAGGCATCTGACTCTTTTGCAGCTTTCCTGCTCCTCTTGAAAGAATTTTAGGTTATCTTTCTTCTTCCTCTGTTTTCTGCCATGTTCAAAGCAGCCCACAGGCCCCTTTCTGATTCATCCCCCCAGAGTAAAGAACAAGTGTTTCTACAAAACATGACCTCTTTTAATATGAAAATTGAACATTTCATGACCTTTGTCCAACTGCCAAATTAACTATATTAGAAATCTGCAGGGTATTTATATAAGCCAAACTGGAAAATACTTTCTCTTCAGTGACAATATTTTAGAGTGCTAGCTATGTAAGAGGTTTTGAGGTGGAAATTACTAACTTTCAATTGTATCCCTATTCATGAGTACCAAGTCTCAATATTACCTGCTGCATTCCAAACAAATCAAATCTAGAGAATAAAGGTCAAGTAGTATATTGCATCTCCTGGGACAGGTTCTCTTTAGTTGCCTTTTTCATCCTCTGTTCTTCTGTATCACCCTTTTTTCATTGCTTGTCTCTCACTGTTTTCTTTATGGTCATACAATTCCTTCAGTACAAACAGTCAGAGAAGGCAAATTTCACTCAAGCAGTTCTTGTTTACATAACAGATGTACATCACCACACAGACAAAGCCTTTCTGCCAACCTTAACGCTAGACCTGGGGGCTGAAACAATTCCAAAGCTTCACATTTGAAATGCATAACTTTGCAGCATTGTACTTTGTTTCAGTTGTTGTTGTTTCAAATGTGGAAATATTGTCTTGAAAGTGTGTGTTTCTGAAACTTAAAAATTTGAAAGATATAGGCCTGGTTCAGACTGTGGTTTTATGGAGCAGAAATGTGTCTACACCCTGTTCCATATCCTTCTCCCTCCACACACCTGTGGGATCAGTGAATATCGTATATATTACTGTGTTCGAGTTTTTCTTAAATTCCAAAGTGAGTAAGTTTTGACACACATTCAGCATATAGCAACTGTGCCTAAATAGCAAGCAAATCTTCTGTTTTATATTCCAGTCTGTGGTATTGATCAGAAAAGAAATATAAGCACGGCTTTTCTTAACCCAATCATTATTACTTGGGGACTCCTTTGTAATGGATGCCTCTTGTCGTCCATTTTACTTCTAAGCTGATTTGAGTTCAGAGAAACATTTTGAAAACCTATAGGAACTATGTATTTCATTTGAATTCACCCTGCCCTATCCTGAAGGCCCAGAACATTTTGAAAACCATTGACATAAAAGAGTACTCAAAGGCTGCCAACCTTTGTGTGCTAACTTGGGAGTCAGTCCCACTGAACTCATTGTGCCTTAAATTCCAAGTAAGCATGCATAACATAGCTGCAAAAATATAGCCTATAAAATGCTAATACAAAACATCACACAGTTCCAACACATTAAAATCCTCCCTAAATCTTCTCCTTCCACCTGCAATTTCCCCATTTTCAGATAATCGAAGTCGCTCTTATTTGGGTCACCTTACTTCTGCGGATGGGCTGAAATACCTTCTTCCAAAAGGAGGCACTCAGTTCACATGCAAGGCCCCTCAAAAAGAACATTAGATAACAAAATATTGAATTTGGTTGACAAGTATTAAAATGTATAAGATTCCAGCACTTCCGTGTGGACTGTTACATCCAGCTGTTCTTATGAAATATTATGCCTCTGAGATCTGAAGCCTTCAAACCTGCCGGTCAACATATGTTTAAATCCAGCAATTCTGACATTCCATGGTGGATAATTTATCAAAAAGCGCAACGATCCTCTTGTGCTAACCCCCTTCCATTATGGGTTGAAATCTAGCCTTTTGAGTGACCGTTTGTCTTCCGTGATGTTGGAGAAGGAGACAGCTCCTTTTGTCTTTCTCAAGGGCTCTGCTTTACGCAACTACAGGCCATATGCTACACCATTCTTCTTTACAGGCTGCGTCATTGTTTCTGTGGCAGCCAAGATCTAATGCACATCTGAAGCCTGAAAAGGTCTGGAGCATATGCCAAACACTTAGCCACAGGTCCCTAACAGTTCCACTGCTTGAGTGGAGAGACGTGTCTTCACATTTCTCACACATGTCACACGAAACACAGCTGGAGTATCAGTGGGTTAGATACTGCTGACAAGTAGAATTCTGGGCTGCTGCATGAAGTTTGAAACAGCTTCAGAACTTAGCAGATTTGCAGAAAGTCACTGGTGCCATGTCCAACTGCTTCAGGGTTCTAAAAGGCATAGGGGCACTCAAGGCCTCTCCTCCTCCCAGAGGGGAGGAGTTGTGAGTGGGAGCAGCTTCCCGCAGCAGCAGGGAGGTGTATTCGGCTCCCTGCTTCTGATTGCCTCTGCTGCCGCGGCCAGGCCTTTCAGCCAGCCAATAGGGCCAGCTGGTGGGTGGGTTTAGCTGCATTTAAACAGCCACGGCAGCGCTCTGTCGACTCCCTTCGACTAATGGAAAATAAGGAAGGCAATGGAGCTAGCATGTTTGCTCCTGCTTTCTTTCATCACACGAGGGATTAAAATACTTCAGCAGGGCTAGAACATTTACAGGATCTCAACTTCAGCACCAGAAAAATTTGAAGAGAGCAAGGTTTATTTATACAGTTTGATTTTTAGCCTCATCAATTCAAAAGGCACTGGTCAAGTTTCAGAATATTTTAAAGCTCCTAAGTAACTAGCTAGATTTGAATTAACAAGCAAAACAACTTTAAAAAGCCAGACCACCACCAACATTAAAGGCTGTAACCAAAGTATCCACTAAAATAAATCTGTTCAAGTTCTGAAGAGTGTCTAGGGGAAGGATTTTCTAGAGAAATGCTTTTGCATGAATGTGCAGTGTTATAACTTGGTACAGTGAGGCTGTTATCATCTGGGCAGACCAGAACCTCCATGCACACTGCCTAGGCTTGTGCTCCAGAGAGGTCACTTTGGTGATGACAATGCAGGAGGCAGCAGTTTTGAGTCTCTGCAGCCACAGCAGGCACTGTGATTCTCCAGCAGTTTGACTTTACAGTCCCTTGTCTCTCAAGACACATGGATGCCAAAAACTGGTGATGACACTGTGGCCGTCAAAGGAAGAAGGTGATCACCCAGGTATCACCCAGTTGAGCACTTTAGAACTGGATACTTTTAGAATAAAAAGCAAAATCCAGTCCTATTTCCTCATGATAGGAATCGCCTAATAGATGTTCCCTGAAGAAAATAATAAAGCTTTTCCTGCTTCACTAGCAGGAAAAGAAAGAAAGGAGGAGTTTTCTTATTGTTGTTTCTGAAATACAAGCTATAATTTTGCTCTGCTATAGAAAATGTATTTTTATTCCTCTGCATTTTCTTGACCATTCTTTATGGGGGGGGGGAGTTTAATTAATGAAAAATACTGCACCAAGTCCTCTTTCTTGCTGGTGACACCAGCTCAACAGCATTTAATTAAAGCTCTGTGTGCCTGGGAAATACAGGATCTTGTTTTCATGATAGCAACCCTCACATGCACAGGTTTAAAAGTGAAATGTATACTTTGAACATTTTTTCCTTTTTGTTTTGGTTCTGAGATTGTGGAGAACAGGCTTTACCAGCACTGCCAATTTGCTTTTAGCATAGCATCATAGACATGCCAAAGATCTAAGCTTTCAAGGCTCATTGGCAGTCACAGAACAAGCAGAGGTGAATTACTACATGCAGCAGAGCAAATTATGCACAGTGTATGGAATCTGGTATAGCATTGGGCTTTGTGAGAATAAAGGCTCTTCTCTGAAGAAGCATGTTTCTAGAACTCATTGCGAAGGAGAAGAAAAAACATGAGAGCATGTGAACTACCTGCTTGGATGGTGAGAAACAAACTTGACCTTGTCCAGGTCTTTAAACGGTTAGCAAGCAAGGCATCTGTGCCCTGAACATGTCCCACTCTGCTCCATAACTTTTAACCAGCTGTCTTTTGCCCCTCCAGCTCTTCTTCCTTAGTTGTGCCTCTTCATGCAGGACCTAACAAGAACATCCAAAACTCCACTAAATTATGCATAATTTGAATGTCTGAATGCTGATTTGAATAATCATAATTTGAATGCTGAAATTTGAGTCTGTTATGTGCAAAAAAAAAAAAAATGTCCTACAAACAGATGAGCTGAAGGGCTGGAAAGGAAGGGTAGCACTGGCAAAATTGTGTCAGGAGTGAGCCAACATTAAGTCACACGTAGTAAGTGAATTTAACTCTTTAGTAGAAAAAAAAACAGGATCTGTTCAGGAGAGCTAGGCCCAATGAGCACAGCGACTCTTCTTCGGTAGGTCTTGCCCCTATGAGGCAGGTGCAAGGACTGAAGCTCCTTCCCACAGCTGCCTAAGTCTCCTCTCTCCAGGCTTCCCCAAGCAGTCAGAGACTGTGCCAGCATGCCCACCTTTACTCTTCATGCCCTTCCTGGTCCTAGGAGACCAGAGGGGAGGGGAGCTTGTCTCAGCAGGAAGGGGAGAAACCCCCGCCTCTTCACCAGCCTGACTTATCTCTGTTTCTTGGCCTCCCTCATCCCACTCTCCTGCTTCCATTTCTGATTCTGGACTTCTTTCTCCATTCTCACTAAGCCCCGTTACTTTTTCAGCTTCCAACATGTCCTCTTCCTAGTCTTGTCCCTCTTCTCCCTCTGACCACTCTGTCGTCCCACTCATTTGCCTGAAGAGGACTGGTCTCGTTGAAGCCCCCACATATATTTCTGCAGCAGAGATTCGGAGAAAGTTGACATGTGAAACTGCCCAAGGGACCACCTTTATTTAGATTTGCCCTGTGATGATGGTTTGACTCGTTTGTCACTTCTCCTATCCTATGCAAGAAAAACAATGTTTTCAATTGTGCTAAATGTTCAATACAAATTGGGCATGGCACCCTGCTGCATAGCATTAAGAGCTTGAACTTGGGGCAAAAAATGGTCTGGCCCTGGAATATTATTGTGCATAGTTGCTGGGGACTTTTAAGCCCTTTAAGCCCTGATGTCTCATCCTTTGATATCCTAATAACTGCTTGCTCTCAGTAGTAGTTGTTGTTTTTTCTAAGGTGCCTTTCAGAAATTCTTTCACGTTGTTTGGAAAAGCATGAGACAAATAATGCATAAAGATCTCTAGCTGAATTGTAGCGTTGGTGAAATAAGATGCACTCAGGTGTCAAAAACCAATACACTGTGAAATGCTGTTAGACCTGGTTTCGGTAGCATGGTTATTAATGGCATGCTAGGAGCATCTGACATTCCTTGGGATCAAAGGCTTCTTCAGAGTTCATATTTCTATATAAAACAGAACAATGTGTGTGACTGCCCTTCCCCTCTGTTTTCTTTCGGAGCCAACAGCCTTACAAGGGAGGGCAAGTGACAGCACAATAGCCACTACAGTGGGTGGGGGCAGCTCTCATCCCTCATTCTGAATATTTTGCCATATTTGCTTTTGCTCTGCTTCCCAGGGAAGAGGCATGTTGCCTGAGGTGTCTACAGCTACTGTTGCTTCTGCTGCAACTGCTTTGCCTCATACAAGTCCAGAGCCTTCTGCTCAAAAGAGAATGGGGAGGACTACCGAGTTTAGGCCCCCACCCCACCCCGCCATAGCTGTCAACTTTTCCCCTTTTTAAAGGGAAATTCCCTTATTCCAAATAGGATTCCTTGCAAGAAAAGGGAGGCATGCTGAGAGGCATGGCAGAGCTTTTAATGCTGGTGACACCATGTAGTGAATATTAGTTTATGATTTCACTTTTTAGAATCTATCTTATATTGTTTTCTTATTTTGTATTTGAAGACAAAATTGAAAGTTTAGGCCCTTTTTGGTGGTGCCCTGCAAGACGAATGCCTCGCAAGACGGAAAACCCGCTAGACGAAAGGGTTTTCCGTTTTGGAGGCGCTTCGCAAAACGAATTTCCCTATAGGCTTGCTTCGCAAGACAAAATGTCTTGCGAGTTTTTCCAACTTTATCCCCCTCCCCCCCTTTTTCTAAGCTGCTTATCTGCTTATCCGCTAAGCTGATAAGCCGATAAGCCGCTAATAGCGCTAAGCCGCTAAGCCGTCAATGGGCTTGCTTCGCAAGACGAAAAAACCGCTAGACGAAGAGAATCGCGGAATGGATTAATTTCGTCTTGCGAGGCACCACTGTATGAACACTATTTAGCCCAATCTATATTGAAGGTAACCCAGGACTGAATGAGAAATGAGTTATTGGCTCAACCAGGTCAGACTCTGGCCTCATGACAAACAGGCTCATACTAGGAAAATCCTCAGATTCAATAACTATAGACCTGTTACATTAAGTTTCCACCAAGCTGTAATATGTTGGAAGGCTAAATACAGGGTTATGTGAAGAAACTGTCCATTTTATCCTCAAAAGGCACTTGGCAGACTGCATTACAGGTGCTTATTTTCTCTGCTTCGAGAGGTTTCAGTTCTAATTTGGAAGGTGCCCTTTAGATTTGAGATGCAGTCCTGTTTTATAATAACCCTTATCAGGCTGTGAGTCTAAGCATGCATTTCTGGAAGTATGGCCCATTGAAACTACTGAGACTTCTTAGTAAATGCTTTAGAACTAAGAGCCCAGTGACACAAAACCTAACTCTAGAACATTATTGATGTTCTCAGTTTTGAATATGCCAGTATAGTATTGGATTCCGGAAAATCAAATGCAAACTTTGTTTTGTTTCTAAGTGTTGAAATTAAGCATCTATAACAAACTCTAGAACTTAGGAAATGGCACGACATTAATTTTAAGCATGGGAGCAAGAGTGTCTGATTTAATACTGTTGTCATACTGCCTGTTAGAGACCTATTACATATACCTCTTAATTCTTGCATGGCCAAGGCATTTAGGGTGCAACTTTTAAAACACCACTATTCATTTCCATAAGGAAGTTATTCATTATAAGCATGCAAATCCTGATGACTTTACATTTGAAAACACAAGACAAAGGCTCAAGGCCACTTACGACATGTTTCAAAGATTTAAAAGGACAAGTGAAACAAGCAAAAATGGAAAAGAAATTGTTTTGCAAAGCAGCAGGAAATCATCAGGGAATGGGACAAGACTGAGTCACCCTGGGTTGGGAACTCCACAGCTAAGGCATGGCCACAGGGGAAGGTCTACCCTGCATCCCCACCAGCCATAGCTCAGCTGGTGACAGGATGCAGAGAAATTTAAAGCATTTTAATAGAATTATACAGTCACAACTTCTCCCAAATAAGCCTGGGAACTGTGGTTTGCTGCTCACAGAGCTATAGTTCCCAGCAGACTTAACAAACTGCAGTCCCCAGGATTCTTTGAATATGCTTTAAATGTTCAGTGTGGATGTGACCTTTAATGATGTGCAGCCTCATGTGGGAGGAGATACTCCTTCAGGTATCCTAGTCTTAAGCTGTTTGAGACTCTTAATAGTGGTAACCAACTGCTTGAATCTAGTTCTGCTGGATCTCTCAGCGGCTTTTGATACCATCAACCATAACATCCTTCTGGACCGTTTGGAGGGGCTGGGAGCTAGGGGCACTGTTATACAGTGGTTCCGCTCCTTCCTCCTGGGCCATGTTCAGAAAGTGGTGGTGGGGGGTGAGTGTTCAGACCCCTAGGCTCTCACTTGTGGGGTGCCTCAGGGTTCTGTCCTCTGCTCCCTGCTTTTCAACATCTACATGCAGCCACTGGGAGAGAGCATCAGGGGGTTTGGGCTGGGTGTTCATCAGTATGCGGATGATACCCAGCTCTAACTCTCTTTCAAATCAGAACCAGTGAAGGCAGTGAAGGTCCTGTGTGAGTGTCTGGAGGCGGTTGGAGGATGGATGGCGGCTAACAGAGGTTGAATCCTGACAAGACAGAAGTACTGTTTTTGGACGGCAGGAGGCAGGCAGGTGTGGAGGACTCCCTGGTCCTGAATGGGGTAACTGTGCCCATGAAGGACCAGGTGCGCAGCCTGGGAATCATTTTGGACTCACAGCTGTCCATGGAGGCGCAGGTCAATTCTGTGTCCAGGGCAGCTGTTTACCAGCTCCATCTGGTATGCAGGCTGAGACCCTATCTGCCTACGGACTGTCTCGCCAGAGTGGTGCATGCTCTAGTTAGTGCACTCATGCTCTAGTGGTGCATGAGTAGTCTCTCACTTGGACTACTGTAATGCGCTCTATGTGGGGCTGCCTTTGAAGGTGACCCAGAAACTACAACTTATCCAGAATGCGGCAGCTAGACTGGTGACTGGGGGTGGCAGCCAAGACCACAGACATTGGTCTTGAAAGATCTACATTTGCTCCCAGTACGTTTCTGAGCACAATTCAAAGTGTTGGTGCTGACCTTTAAAGCCCTAAACGGCCTCAGTCCAGTATACCTGAAGGAGCATCTCCACCCCCATTGTTCTGCCCAGACACTGAGGTCCAGCGCCGAGGGCCTTCTGCCAGTTCCCTCATTGCGAGAAGCCAAGTTACAGGGAACCAGACAGAGGGCCTTCTCCGTAGTGGCACCCGCCCTGTGGAACGCCCTCCCACCAGATGTCAAAGAGAACAACAACTACCAGACTTTTAGAAGACATCTGAAGGCAGCCCTCTTTAGGGAAGCTTTTAATGTTTAACAGACCATTGTATTTTAATATTTTGTTGGAAGTCGCCCAGAGTGGCTGGGGAAACCCAGCCAGATGGGCGGGGGTATAAGTAATAAGTTGTTGTTGTTGTTATGTTGAATGGTGGCAGAAAATGGGCTGGAACCAGAGAGCCACATACTCGTAAGAACTGGTGTCTGGTCAACACAGATGGGGTACCTGTAGCCCTCCAGATGTGTTTGGACTATAACTCCAATCATGACTATTGGCTTCATTGGCTGGTGATGGTAACATCTGGAGAACTACAGGTTCCACATCCCTGCTTGCATGTTTTAGCATTTTGCAACAGGGGAGGTTCTTGGGCACATTCAGAGGCAATCCTCAAATAGAGCACATTTCACTAATCCAATCTATATTTAATTAAGTCTTGGGTTACCCTGGGCAGATCTGACCTGTGTAGGAATGGTTACAACTGGTACACCTAAGCTGCACAAAAACGCTCCTGGTCTCAACTGGTCCTTGAGAATCTAGGAGCATTGCCCAACCCAGAAGTAGACCCAAAATGTTCATGCCTTGTACGGAAAACAAATCCACCTATTCAGGACCCTCCCTCCAATTTAACAAACCGTACACTGTTTATATATGCCATATACTGTTTAAACTATACACTTAGGATTTTTTAAGAGTTGTTTTTCCATATATAGAGT
>NC_137179.1:54662500-55045000 GCF_951804945.1 Podarcis cretensis
TAGATAAATGCATGTACGCGCACACACACAAACACATATGTTTTAAAACCGTCGTTTATATACTGAAAAGGACATGGTTTTATGCTAAATTGTTTATCTGTGGTTTGCCAGCATTGGCTTCATCAAAAATGCTTGTCAAGTCTTTCATGTTTAGAGAACCTGCATACATATTAAAAACAACAATGCATCATACCTAGGAAGCTGTGAGTGAACATGGGGTATTTCTGGCGTGGATCACATTCTCTTCACTCGTACCAGTCACTCCACTGCCTCATTTTAATTGCTTTCTTAGTTGTACCATAAGCATGAATTGTAGTAGAATTCTGAAAGAAATGGGAGGTTGGTTTTTGCCGAGTGACATAGCATATGGGAGCTCATGCTATATTTGTGAGTAGAGCAAATGCCCCTTCATTTCACAGTCCATCTAGACAAGTATTGGTAGAGTTAACTTGTGGATTTCCTTAACCCCCATCCAAGTTCCTCAGACCAGCACCAAGGACCCCACTTCTTAACCATGTAACAAAAACGTATTGAAATGTTAAAGATAGCAGCAACTACGTTGGCAGGCTGTCTACCTGCCATTCATGCACTAGCCAGCCTCATAAGTCAATTCTATTCAATTCAGAAGATTTTATGCCACTAACAGGGACCAGGTGTACAGCACAGAGTGAGACTGCAAAGCCACCAGCTCCACAATCAAGGCTTCACATTGGTGGCTCCACAGCTGTATTACTCGCTTCCTGTTCAAAACCAGATCTGGGCTAGCATTTAATGCAGGAGTGGGCATATTTAAGATGGAAATTAGTTGAGAGTTCCTTTCTTCGAACCTTGGTATTTTTGCATATCATATATTTAGAGTGTATTTTGCTTGTTAGTGCCGTAATCTTTCAGAACAGAGAATGAATGAAAATGAGTCCATAGGATAGCGGACCAAATTAATTTAAGTAATTAATTAAAATCCTGACCCTTCCCATTCTTTTTTCAGACACTCAATCCATGTCAAGGAAGAGCCAGTGATTGCTGAGGATGAAGACTGTCCAATGTCATTGGTGACAACAGCGAATCACAGTCCAGAATTGGAAGATGATAGAGAAATTGAAGAAGAGCCTTTATCTGAAGATCTGGAATGAACAGAGACTTTGAAACCTCAAAATGAAGGGACATATCACTGACCTTCATAACCACTCCACAACCATGAATATTTGACAAATTTTTACTGTGACTATTTATTAAGCATGGATAAAGGAGAAACAATCCTAAAGGAACTCATTAAACCAGCCCTTTGGGAATCCGGTTACAAACAGGCAAATAGCTTGTTTTTTCTTTCTTTTCTTTCTTTTTTTTAAAAAAAAGATAAACTGATTTTCGGGGAAGGGGGGGAAAATAAACTGTTTATATATAATGGCTTGCCCATTTAAAAAAATGTGGCTATCAAGAGTTCATGAAATGACTGAATATGAGGATACATGTTCTGTAGAAAGCAAATGGGCCTCATATACTGCCAAAAATAGTGTTAGTTTCATCAATGTGAAAATTCCAGCATACAGTAGTTGTAATAATGTTAGAAACAATTGCTGGTCAAGTTCAACTTGTTGCTATTGTTTTTAATTTGCACAGGAGTAGTATCAGAAATTAGTGTCACTGCTTGTATCTAGCTGAATTTTGAACAACAGAACATTAGTTTTTTATGTTGGTGCCACCAACTGTAAATGACATAAGTTAGTTATAAACAAACCACAGTAATTAGACTGTTGCAACCATCTAAAAACCTTTTTAAGCTTCCAGTCTGTGCTGTTAGTGTTAAGATGTAAAGTGCAATCCTAAGCTAACATTGTCTGTGCAAGCACCATAGAAACATTTGCATATCTGCATATTATCTTACAACTGTACTCTTTACCTCCTTGTGATAAAGCTTTGTCTACCTGCAAACACAGTCAAAGGCTACAGCTGCAAACCAAAGCCTACTCTAACAATGGCCAATAGCTCAATGACAGAAGCAGCCACATGCTTTGGTCAGCCTTCTGTAACTTTAATTAGTACAAAGGAACCTTTCCATGAACTACCTGCTGTTTTCTGACGACCTCTGGGATCTTTTCATTTTAGCCCTATACCAAGAAACAAATATGGGGGGGAAAGTCAATTTTGTCATAGTGTAATCTTCTGAGGCCAAAAGTCAATCTTTAAGTGCAGTGAAGATTTGCTTTCATTTTTAAGACAAAGGTGGGAACAAAGTGCGGGCAGAAGTTACGATAGAAAGCAACAAATATGGATCACTGACCAAAACAATTATGTACTTGATGCAAATGCAGATTGCATATTGTTATGTAAAATATGTTTTTTTAATTATGTTCCCTCCCCATTCAGACCGGTTTTCCCCCCTCCCCTGTGGTGAATACATGTTGTTAGAATAAGTCTTGTATGGTCTTAATCTTCGTTGTGTGCTATTTTTTATAGTCTTAAGTTATAATGACAAAAAAGTAGGAACCAAACATAAAAAGGTCTAGTAAAGCCAAAAATTAATTTCATATTGATTTAAAGTAATCTAGGTGAGTTTTTACACTGAAAGCAAAGATTATAGCAATTGTAGTCCATGGTATTTATTTTCAGTCAAACCAAAGTTACATATGATTCTGCCTCTGTTTATACGGGATACTAACACTAACAATACACTCCCTTTGGAAGACTTGCACAGGCCAAATTGTTGGAATGCTCTTTCTTTCTCTCTCTCTCTCTCTCTCTCTCTCTCTCTCTCTCTCTCTCTGCTTTCTCTTTTGACAACTCCAAACCCAAAAATACGACAATACATTAATGGTGTAGTTAAAAATAGCATAGTCTGATGTTTGCTTGAATCCTAGAAACTTTACGTATTGCTTTTCATGTGCTGTGCCAAGTCTTGATAATACTTTCCCCCCCAACCAAGGGACCTCATAACCTGATTATGGTTATTGCTTTACAAACAGTTTTTTCCACAGAAGGTGACTGCTGGAGCTTAGCATAGGTACCAGTTCCATGTGATGGGCCTGGGTCTTGCAAACTAAGCTCATTGTGTTCTTTGCTGAAATAGCAAATAGACTTAAAGAGAAACGCAGTCATCTATCACGCCAAATAAAAGGACAAAATGGCTTTCGAAAGGGTTTTCCCACTTACCCAAAAGGCTTTCTGAAAGCTTCTACCTCTGCAAAAGAAAACAAAAAAAACAAACAAAAAGAAATTAGAACAATTATGGCAGATTGCATGAATTGTGAGAGAAAGTCACAGTAACTGCTACTTTTCATTATGTTTGTCTTTGGGTCATGATAACAGAAGGTTTATAGTAATTACATCAAAAGAAAGATTTACCATGTGAATGATGGGGTTGTTGTTTTTCCAGTCGCCTAGGATCCCTAATGTGGGGATGACCTGAAAGGAACTAATGTTTCTTTCAAGTGTATGTTCAAAAGACTTTGATGGACTGGAAGTAAATGTGATAATTGGACCATCAAGGTGGTGGCCTAAGACTACAATGCTAAAGTATGCATACCTCAGTTACAAACCTTTTTGAAAGGAAGTCTCAGCCACAGAATGCATATACCTGTAGAGTTTTGCATGGGTTTTATATAAATACAATTTAATGAAAAAAATAGCTGCTTGCACATTATACCAGAAAAACCTCCAAAACTGCAATTGCTTTGAAAAATAGACTTTAGGTTTTTTGGAGTTTTCTGAGATGCTTGGTCTGTATTTTGATAATTGTGCATATTATGTAAAAATGTTGGTGGACCCATAAATGACCAGACTTTTTCTAAGAAAAATGTTGCTTTAATGCATTTCATGAATTTTTACTCTGATATCATTGCTTGCTAGTAATAGCAAACCTGCTTTTTCTGCATCTGCTTTGCGTAGCTATTGTAAGGCTTTGAACTAATGTATGTATTTATTGCTTGAACTTCTGTGCATACCTTATAAAGCATAATGTCTGACAATTTAAATGGCTCATGTATTCTTGCTTCTATCATAAGCTGATAATGGGGACTATGATCTTTTGTATACAGCAAATTTTAACTGTAGCACAAACATTTGTTTATGTATTGGTGGAATATACCTGTTTTATTTATCTTTTTTGAGGTAAACTAATTTTTGATACTTTTCATTACTGTGTACTGTGTTCATACCTTGAATTCTCTGACGTTAGAAGTCATGGTTGAGAATTGTAACAGCTGTTGTTCGTTCTGTATTCATGGCTCTCACTGCTGAATAAAATAAAGGACCAAACCTAGGATTTGAAAGAAAACTGTCTACCTCTAACACCAGGGAGTTATCAGATTTTATTTTACATAGTTTTAGTCTACAAAGACACAATTGCTTAAACCTAGTGGGCTTAAGGCTTATATTCTGTGTGGTTGAATTCATGGCACAGTTGTACTGTTTGAAAATCAATTAAAATTTCATGTGAATGTTACAAGCATTAGGTAGAATTACCACTAACTGGGTTTTCTTTGGATAACTCAGAGATGGGGAAGTGATCATCAGCATTCTGTGTCTACAGCTGCTTAACTTCATAAGAATGCATTTCTTTGTGATTAGGGAATCGAAGCATAGCCAGCTAGGAACAGAGCAACTGAGCTATACTTTAAAAGATAAACCAGGGTGGACTTTAATGTCCCCGGTCAGAATCAGTCGCAAGCTCCCATAGTCTGTTTTACTCAGATTCCTCAAATTGGGCATTCACATTTTGGAGAATTTACTTCAGGATTTAGACTACACATTCCAATACTAGTGTACATTTTTGGAAAGCTAGTGTTATTACGGCTTATAAAGCACACTTTCACCCTTGTTACTTCAAGAGTTCAAATCGGAATGGGTTTTGTCCATAAAAATCAGGCATATTTAACAAACAAAAAAAAGATGTAAATTTTACTATAGTATTAATGTAAACAGTGTTTTCACTGCTGCTGGATGTAAAAAATGTAAATGAAACCATTTCATTCACTTGCTTAAGTTTCTGGTGTATAAATAAAATGTCTAATTCTTTTTGACCCATTTATAACCCACAAGGTTTTATTTTTTAATTTTTTTTCTCCTTGGAAGTTCATTCTTCCACCCTGCGAGCTCATCAGTTCCTATGTGTTTATTTAGGAGTTATGTAATATTTGACAGATTTGTTACAGAGGTGTTTGTAGGTACCCCAAGGGCTCTGAAAGCAAGACTAACAGACAAGTTAGCAGAAAACCTATCTGCTTTATTAATACTACATGGGGCTTTTTAGGCTCATATTTACTCCTTTCCCTGATGTACACATAACATGCTCTGCCTTGCCTATTAAAGGAATGCAATGTGGGGAAATGCTCACCATTCAGCTTCTTGTATGCTTTTTATTCCGAGAGCAGTAGTCACAAAACCAGTTGGTCCTTTCTCTTACAAAATTTTCAGGTATCCACATTTTCAGTATAACTAAAAATTGAAATTCTGAAGGTGAGAAACATGGGCTTGCGAAATCTCAAGTTATACAGGTATACTTTGTCAGGAAGCCATGATTGGCTCCAATTCCCTGATAAATGTAGTAGCAAACCAAGGCTTCACTCTTAAGTAAAGTCTGCAATGACCCAAAGATATAAATATTGGCTGCAATGCAGAAGACTGCAAATGGAATGGAACTTCTTGTCTGCACAATATGCTTGTTTCCACATGTGGAACAGATTTTCTCTTGCACAAAAGTACACAGAGGAGCTGCTTGTGAGAAGCAAAATAGCTGCACTAGAGCAGGATTTCTGGATCATGGCCACCACCTGTGCTTAATCTCCCACATATATGTTGTGTGACCATGACAATGATTTCTTTCTTGGACCAAGTTGTGTGTTGTTCCTAAGTTGACTTTGTTTTTGTTTTATGGCATATCTATAGGGTATGCTGCCCTAGCCAGCTAAACTCTAAATACAAGTAGTGATTGTGATGACAGGGAAATAAGGAGGCAAGCCACAAAGGCTTGGTGAATTGGTCCACATTTATTTATGGTAGCACCAACTGATCCACAGTGGGGGGAGCAAGGGGCAGGATCTAACTGTAAAAAAGCAGTAGGTGAGCCAAGCCTGCCAAGCCTGAGGTGTAGCATATCCACAAGCTCTTCTCTTAATCCACACACTTTCAGGTGAGTAGAGAGGCCCTTCTTTTCCAGCCCCACAACTCCAGGCAGCTGTTATAGGTTGGTCCCAGGTGCCAGCAAATCCCATAGCCCTGAGGGCAAGTATCGGGACTACACCCTTCACCCCTAAGAGTGATCAACAAACTCTAACCACCTGATAACTCCCTGCACCACCCTGCCAGTGTGGCATTCAACCTATTTAAAGGCTACCCCTGCTAACTACACCCGTCATCAAATCGGTGATGGGAGTGGGGGTGGGATCCTGCCAGCAAGGCCCATCAGTGAAGAAGCCAAAAATTCCTAGTCTCAAAAAACAACCTGCCAATGCAGGTGGGTGGGAAGCTTGCAGAATGAAGGGGCCACAGAGCAGGTGGGGCAGACTTACAATAGCCCACATGCACCTTCCCCCCACAATTTTGGCACAGCATGCAACCACAACACCAAGTCTCCCTGTCCCCTATGGCTGATGCTGCTTTAGGTGCAATGGCAGTGGGATTCTTGGGATCGGCATTGGTGTGGGTGAAGATGGAGGCCTTGTATGCATTTCAATCTCAGTCCCATATCAGAATGCTTTTAAACTCTTGAAATTTAAGATGTGGGGCACGAACCAGTGAGTGGTTTCTATCTACCATAAGTGCACAGAGCTGTGATTAATTTATTACATTTAGAAGTGTTATCATCACTGTACAAAGAGAACAGGGAGGCTTCCACTGAGGTGCTGGCAGTCTGACCGGAAAGTGAATCTGTTGGACCAGAAATAATTTTGTGGGGACAGCATGCTGAGGACACAGTGCTGCTCAGCCTGAGAGAAGATAAATGCAGGGCATGAGAAACCTCAGAGGTGGGTCCCAGCCATCCAGAAAAGAGAGTGAGTGTTTGTATGTGAAACAGAGGAGGAGGGTGAATAAGCAGAGATGCAGGTAGTGAACAGGTAAAACCAAGTGAAGGTAACCAGAGATGGTAGGAAGATACTGAAGGAATAAGAGAAAAGGCCTACAACTGAATAAAAGAGGGTGGCAAACAGTACCAAGGTGGGAGGAAAGGTGATAAGAGAGGTTGGATGTTTGTAAAGTTGGTGGCAGGTTAAGTGCTAGGAGTATAAACACACCAAGATTAAGCCTGCTGATGAGAAGAGCCAAAACCTTGCAAGGATTGTGGCTCACCAAGTGGTTATGAACATAAGAGACATGCTGGAGCTCTGAAGGCACTTGGGACCTCAAGGATGTGAGGTAGGAAAATAAGGTTTTCATCAGGTTAGTGTCCAGTATTTTTATTGCATCCATCCCAAGAAAGCGCTATTGGACTGCAATCTCCCAACTTTAATAAAAACACATTTGCCTATGGTCTATTGTCTCCCCGCAATAGTTATGGATATAGATACAAATCCTCCACAAGCAACTACTAAATCCTTGAGAGTCATTTCCAAGTCTCAGTCTGAAATAGAAATCAATTTCCTTGTCAAAAAGATTCAATAATAATATTTGCATAAAACGATGGACAGCCCTGCCCATAGCCCTGTTCAGCTGAAGTGCTTCCATTTAAAGTGAATTAGTCCCACTGATTTTAATGGGATTAATCAGATGAAATTGAAGCAGTGTGGTTAGCTGGAATCTGGTGGCTTTCAGAACTTGGCACAAGCAATTAATGACCTAGATGAATGACCTAACATAGTGAGCAGGAAATAAATACAGAAGGAAAACTTCTTGTTTGGAGGTACTGAAACAACCACCTCGAGAAAATGTGTTTCTGGGCTGTTGTTGTTTTCCAAATGGGATTTAAGCAAATAACAACAATTTCAGATTGCATAATTGAAGCAGGCTTGGTACTGATGTGCCACATCCTCACTTCTTCTCCAGCAAGAGGAATAATAGGGAAAGGCGCTAGAAAGTGTGGGATTGCAACTGCTTGACCTGACATCACATAACTTACAGACAAGCAAATCTGAATAAATGCTCAAGAAATAGCTGGTGCTATATAATAAATAATAATAATAATAATAACCTCCCTGAAAACTTTGTGCAAACAAATCAAGTGCTGTAGTGTTGATGAAGTAGCCATTCATTAGACAGTAATTAGTGCTTCACAAACACTTGTTTGTAAGACTACTTTCTGTTTAAATGCTCTCCCCGCCGATTATCTTTGCACATCACATCTCCGTTCTGTTTATAACATCTGCAACAGCACTGTGCACAAGTTGACTAAGTAGAGTGTCTTGAAGGGTCAGCTCACACTGTCAATTTTGTCTCCACACTCCTCTTTTATGTACCCCTGTCACTGCATTGATACAGATGGAACATGTAAATGATCAACTGAGATCTCTGCAGATGCAGCCTCTGTTTCTGAGCAGCAGCTCCTGCATCATAGGGACACATCTGTTTTTAAGCTGCCACAAGCACAGCACTTGTCCCTGGGAAGCAGAACTTGTATTGGAAAAGAGCCTGGCTCATTCTTTTGAAAAAGATGTCCTAGGGAGGGAAGGACTGCACTGAAACAAAGTACACAGTGTGAACCAGCCCTTAGTTTAATTTCTTGAAGAGTATCCGCTGCCAAAAATAAGAAACCTCTGTTTGTAAACACTGCCAGTGGGTATCACTCCACGGATAAGTGTCTAAACTTTGACCTGCAGAGTATATACAGGCTGCCGTTGCAAAGCAGTAGCTGGTTACAGACATACTGCGCTCACATTCCACGTGCTCATTGCAGGGAGCTGCTGGTCCAAGGCGCAACAGGGCAAGAACTTGCCATCAGAATTACTTGAAAAGAATGCATCCAGAATGGGCATGTGTTGTGTCACGTGGCAAATTAAACCATATTGTTAGAGCAATTGTCAACTATTTGGAAACCTCATGATTTAATTCAGAATAAAGGGAAGGTGGAAGGGGTGAGCTACAAATGAAAGTATTAATGGCTTGTCTATATGAAAACATTGTTACAGAGAGACATGCCAATGTTCTGGTGATACTAGACATAGGGAAAATACTCCACAATATATGACTAACATATATTCCTTTTTTCTGCACAGCCCCACCTCAAACCCTTATATATGCCTCTCAAAATGTTCAAGTCAGCAAACATTCCTCTCCCTGTATAGTTCATGTTTTAGCACAAGGTTTACAGACAAGGGACTACAACTGGAAAGCAGTCAAGAGCTAGGAAGCCATTCAGGCTGGCTATCAAACTTCTACCAACTTGATTGTTGCAGAACTGATGTTAGGCCCCAGTAGATGTAAGTAGCTTATACCAAGATGCAGGATCAGCCCGAAGCAAAAGATCAGTGAATCAGCAGCAAGCAACGCACCACACACATTTGCCAGTTACACCTTAAAGTTTCAAATGCCAACAATGTGTGAATGATTGGTCAGCTGTTGGCTGATGCTGGGCACTGAAGTCTGCATACTCTGCTTGGTTTTTCTTCATGCATTTCCTCAGGTGCATGGCCAGTTGGTGGCACATCCACACGTAACCCCAACTGCAGGTTCTTCCTAGAAATATCTCTTGCACTCAGGCCAGCATAGAATTTCAAGAGGGGGAGGTGAATAGATATGCTGGATGATTAATAGATTTATAGAGAGAGATGATTCAAATCTAGTGAAATCAGATTAGCTGACATAGCCAACATGGTGGTCTCTAAATGTTGTTGGACCCAGGTCAGCATGCTTAATGGTTCGGGCTGACTGGAATTATAATCCAACAACAGTTGAAGGGCATCAAGCTGCTACCCAGGGCTGGATTAGATGAAGGACATTGTGTCAAAAATTGCTTTCTAAACCAAAAATGAAGGTTGTATTTTCGCTATGTTGCCAGAAAGTGCGAACTGGGTCTTTCATATACCTTTCACTACCAAGGAAGGGGGAATGCAGGACCCAGAAATGGGAAGAAAATATTTGCAGCCCTTGTCTATGAAGAATGGTAAACAGAGATGCCAAGTGTTATGGTGGTAGACGGAACACACTTCCCTGCCCTAAAAGCAAATGTGCTGGAATTCTGCCAGTGCCTGTTCAGATATTCATTACCACACTTTAGAAAATACATAAATCTGTTTTACTCCAAGAAGTACAACTGAATCAACAACAATATGAAAGCCATCTCACATGACTACTTGAAGTATCAAGAATTAAACTTCCCCTATCAAAACTTGCCTCCAGATGGCAACTCCTGGTACATCTGAGATAATGACCCATTTGTCAATAACTGATATGTAATTGCTAAACCATTATACCAAGCTGGTATACGTATCAAAGTGACTTTGAAATTCTAGGGAGTCAACTAGATGTCGTTAATGAAGGGAAAGCATAAACTAAAGACTTTAATAAGTAGAAGGAATTAGAAGAATATGCAAAGTATCAGCAACAAGTGTCTCAAATTTCCAGTGCCACTTCCAGAACAACTAGAGTGGGTGGGCGCAATGCAGGAATCTTTTTGCCCAACGTAGAGCTCAAACTCACGACCCCAATTAAGAGTCTCATGCATGTTTTTCTTTGTATCTGCAGGAAGATTTGGGACAGAAAAAAACAGTGATGGCCACCAACTTGGATAGCTTTTAAAAAGGATTAGGAAAATTCATAGAGTACAAGTCTATTAGTGGCTATGTTGTGCCTCCAATAATGCTTCTGAATGCCAGTTTCTGGAAATGGCAGGAGGGGAGAGTTCTCTTGTGCTTCAGTCCTGCCTGCAGATCTCCTACAGGCTGTTGGCCACTGTGAGTACAGGATGCTGGATTAGATGGGCCAAGGGCCTGATCCAGTAGGGCTCTTCTTATTTTTTTATCTGTTCTGTGGCTATCTCTGTGAAACCATTTTACTACTCCCATCATATATTGCTATACCCATAATATATGGTTCTACTATGATGCATTTGCAAATCTTACTGCCTTTAACATCTTGACTGAAATACAGATGCTGTGAGATTTCATATACTGTCTGCGTTAATTTTAATTCCACAGTAATTCCACATTAATGCAACTGTTTGTACCAAGAGTATTCAACTGCAAGTCAGTGTACTATTTGTGCTGCAGATGTATCCTCCCGAGGACCTGTTCTAGTGTCTCTGAAATTTGATTAATCTCACTTTTTATATATTACAAGACAAGCAATTTTTTTCTGATAATATGATTTTTAGGGATTACCAAAGTATTATATCAACACATGAGTCAACACTGTAGCCCAATACCTGGGTGTAATTAAGCTGGATGAAGCTATTTACAGACAAGACTTTCCTGGGCCCTCAAAATGGGTAGGATGCTTATTAAATGAAGCAAAAAGAAGGAAGCAATAGATTTAATAAGTGGGGCCTGCAGCAAAATGCTGGTGAGGAGCACTCCTGCTCCATGTCTACCTCCAGGATTCCCGATTATATTCCTCCTAACACCCTTTTCTTGTATATACATATACATCTCAGTCTGTTAATATTCCAAATACATTAGGATGGACTAATCAATAAATGTCACTTCCTCCGTTTCTCATTTTTCCAATCTTCAGTTTGTCCCATTTCTGCATTAATTTACATTTAAAAAAGGACCACAAACACTCAGGAATATTCACCAGAATTTTAGGGAGCATTTCTCTTAGGCAAAATTGCATACAAAAAAAATGCATTAACATTTTTACAACTTCCCCCCAATATAATGCATTGTTATATGTAATTTTCACTAAAATATATTTTTATGCAAGTTTTAGCCTAATATGCACATGTTGGACATGTTTTTTGGTTGGATAACAAAATTGCAAAATCCTGATAAGTGCAAATTTCAAGAGTTAGCTACATTTAGGTTCACATGCAAGTGGAATTGAATTCCCCCCCATTTCTGGTCCTCAGTGGACTGTTTTGGTGGTTCCCTCCATCCTTCCCCAAATACCTTCTGTAGTTCTGCAATCATAGGGGTTCCTCCAAGCCTGCTTACCTCTCTTTCATGAATGGGTGGCACCATTTGGGCTACATAAAGTTCCACACTCACCTCTGAACTTGGGAAAGAGAGGGAATGAAAATATCATCTAGAGATGAGCTGCCTATTGTCCAGTGTGTGTGTGAAGCAGTGTGGAGGCATCAGGTCTCTAAGGTAAAGGGAGGGCAGAAGAGGAAGAAATAGTAAGTGGCACCTTGAGACAAATGTGGACATTAAGACCTAGTTAATTAAATGGGCTGAGGCCGAGTTCATCAAGTGGAAGAAATTTCATTTATAAGGAAGCTGAAAAAGTCACATCTATTTTGTGAAGGCTATTTCTCTCTTCCTAAGGACATGTCAGAGAAAATGAAATTTTGAGGAAGAAAATACTGACTCTGGAGCAAGGAACTGATGACACACCAGTTGGAAGAAAAGAGATTGAAGTTTCTTTGAAGGAGGTATTCAATACATCTGAGCTTTATCTCAATGCAACAAGAGGGACTGGCTGCATCATTTAGAGCAGGGCTGGGAACAGTGTCCCCCTCCAGATGTTGTCAGGATTCAGCTCCCATCAGCCCCAACTAGCATGGCGAATGGTCTGGGATAACAAAAATTTGGAGAGCCACAAGTTCTTCATTCCTGCTCTATCAAAAATGCAGAGGGATTCAGGACCAACCCAAGACATTTTGCCTCACAAAACAACAGCACTGCATGACCCAAGAGGTGTACCCAAGGGATTTGTTACAGTGTCGCTGAGGTGCCTCTTCAGTCTTGTATGGTTTGGGGTAATATGTGCGCTCAGCTTCAGCATCCTCGACTGTGACCAGTGCAAGAAACATTGAACGTCTTGCATTTAGACCAAAGCCCATGTGATTGTGCATTCATACATGGTTGGGCCGTACTTGCAATTGTGTGAGCAAGGCCTAGTCATAAACAAATGTGCCTGGACTTTGAGGCCTTCTTCAGAGACCCTTCTGTAGGTGCCCTCACTGAGTGAGGTTTGACAGATAGCTATGGGGGGGATTTTTTTGGTGGTGGCATTTTGGCTATGGGATGCACTCCGCATAGATGCTCACTTGGTACCATTTCAGAGCCAGACTAAGACCTTTTCATTTTCCCAAGTTTTGTAATCTGTTTTTAGCTTTAAACTGCTTTGATTCTCTGTGGCCTCTGCTTTTATGCCGCACTATGCTTTTGTTATTTGTTATATTGTTACTGAGTTTTAAATTGCTTTATTTCTTGTTCTGAGCTGCCCTGAAACCTGTGTCATTGGCTGACCTATGAATACTGTTAATGAATAAATAAAGCAATACACATGTAAGGACCAGTTCACACAAAAAGGATGCCCGGTACTGTATATGCTGAAGTCCAAGGTTTCTTCCTACAGCACACCATGGTGCAAAGCATAGATAACGAGGCTGTGTGTGAACCAACCCTGAGTCCCACCCATGCCAGTAGAACTGTATTATCCAGTTAATATTCTTTTAGCACTAGTCTGATGCATAGCTAATACATCTCCAACATTTCACTGACTACAGTAGAGAAGAGTTCTACTGTAACCAATGCACTCTTTCCATTAGAGAAAGGATTTACACTTGCATAGCAGAACTCCCCCTGCAAACCCCTTGCAAGTTCCTCCACACCCTCCCTAAATCTGCCCTGGAAGGTTGTAAGAGCCCCCACAACAAATTTAGGGGATATATGGGCTAAAATTTCTGTTGCACAAATGCGAATCCTTTTTTTCTAATCGAACAGGTTTCTTAGCCCTTGTTTGAATACAACCCAATTTTGAATTGTGAGTATCAGCTGTGATGTCTGACAACACCTGCCCCTTCTAGTGTTTCATTTCTAAAATCAGAGGCCTGGAATGCCTCCTCGGTAGCACCTACTTCCTGATCCCAGCTGCTTGGGGTCATTCATTGGTAAAAGGAATGCATTCTGTGTACAGTGGTACCTCGGTTTAAGAACAGTCCGGTTTAAGAACGATTTGGTTTACAAACTCCGCAAAACTAGAAATAGTGCCTTGGTTTGAGAACTTTGCCTCGGTCTAAGAACGGAACCCGAATGGTGGAAGGGCGCCAGCAGCGGGAGGCCTCATTAGGAAAAGCGCGCCTCGGTTGAATATGTAAGGATGTGTAGAACCCAATGCTCTCTTGTTAATTTTCTTAGAGCAAGTTCACTTTTTAATCAATCAATCAATCAATCTTTATTACGGTCCAGAGACCCAACAAATCATTACAAATCAATACACAATTCAAACAGCCTACCTCCAGGTTAAACAAGCAGTTTGTTTAGAATATAGGGCTCATTTGTTCTTGCAATCACCGATAAAAACTTTGTCACTGCTAACATTCTAGCATTTGTCCGGTCTTCCAGTAGGAACCTGACATAGTGAGCCTCTGATTTTCCCGGGAAAGGTACCAGCAAGGGTAGTAGCAGTTCAGCCCTGGCCTGCTCATATTTTGCACAATGCAACAAAATAAGTTTTATGGAATTGATGTCTTGAGCACACGAGCAAAGTCTGTCCTGGTAGGGAACTCCTCTCAACCTGCCATCCAACACTGCAGAGGGAAAGACATTTAGTCTGGCTTTGGTGAAAAGCCTTCGGTAGTTTGGTACTGTCAGGTTTTTAATGTAAGATGTTGACTTAAAGACATACCCATATTGAACTCCTACTGCCAGCGGACTACAGACTGCGTGTGATCGAGATCGCAAGTCACTGTGTGCATTATCCTATAATCTTTGCTTTAAAATCTTTTGGGCGCCTTCATAACCCAGGTAATACAGTTGGGGGGGGGAGAGACAGACCAATAGAGGTAGCTTTTTTAGCCATGGTTTTCTGCCATTTGCTGACAAATTCCTCATTGGTCAGGTGTTGGTACAAACCCTTCCCTAGATTAAACACTGAAATCCTGAGCCAATGTTTTAGGGCAGCCCACTACGCTTTAGTTGAAATTGGGCATTCACCAGCTTCTAACAGAAGTACGGAGTTGGGGACCTGCAGCAGAGATCGTAGAAATTTTGCCTGAAAGCCATCTAGCTTTGGCAGGTCCCCATTATGCCAGACATTTGCTGCATACAGGAGTTGGGAAACGGGCTTTGCGTGGAAAACCCTTAAGGCTGCTGGAACATATTTGCCACCCTTTGTGTAGAAGAATCTATGTATGGCTAGCTTTGTAATCTCTGCCTTTTGAAGGGAGGTTAGCCAATGGTGCTTCCAAGCTCCTGTATAATGGAATGTGAGCTCTAGATAATTGAAGTATTTTATCTGTTCAAGGTTATGGCCATCCAGCACCCATTTAGACCAGGATTTATACGATCTTTCGAAGACTAAAATTTTAGATTTTTCATAATTAATGGATACGGTTTAATATTTTTTAATGGATACGGTTTAATATCTTTACTGCGGTCCAACGACCCATAACATGGATTCAGAATAAAATATAGATTTATATAGACAACCCCCCCAGGGAAGGGAGACTGAAGTGTTATTTGTTTAGTCATGGGAATGTTGATCTTTGATTTGTATGACTCCTGAAAGAAACTTTGCCACGGCCACTGTGATATCATTGGACTTGTCGTCCAGAAGATATTTGGTATAGTAGGCTTCAGTTGGACCCGGCTGATTTGCCAATAGTGATTTAATCAATAGTTCTCTGGCTTGATCATGTTGTCCGCAATGCAATAAAATATGCCTCATGTAGTCGACATCCTGAGAGCATACACAGATCCTATTTTTATAAGGGATACCTCTCAGTCTGCCATTTAACACTTCTGATGGGAATGTATTTAATCTGGCTTTGGTGAAAAGATGCCAATATGTTGGTACAGACAAATCTTAGAAAAGATATGCAGGTGTCTGAAAATCGAACCCATAGTAAATTCCTACTGCTAATGGGCCACAGATAAAATGAGATTGAGATCAGAGATGACTATGTGATATGTCCCAGAGCCTTTGTCTCAGAGATTCAAGGGTGGTATCATAGCCCAGATGGTACAGGAGAGAAGGTGGCATACCAATCAAAGTGGCTTTTCTAACCATAATTTTCATCCATGAGCTGGTAAACTCCTCGTTGTTTAGATATGGAAGTAACCCCTTCCCTAGGCCAAAGACTGAGATCTTGAGCCAGTATCTCAGGGCAGCCCACCATGCTTTAGTTGATAGAGGACATTCATCTGTTTCTAAAAATAGTATTGCATTTGGAACACAATAAGAAATTGTAGGAGGGACAGGAGAAACTTTGCCTGGAAGCCATCGAACCTAGAGAATGAGCCATTGAACCAGATGTTTGCGCATTGGTTTAAGAATGGTTTTGGTTTAAGAACGGACTTCCGGAATGGATTAAGTTCGTAAACTGAGGTACCACTGTATCTCAGAGCCACTGTTTTCTTGAGTACTCATGCACATGGTCCAGGTCTAGGTTCTTGTACTGACTAGAAATTTAGGCCTAAGGAGGATCAGCTATACCACCAATTGTGCCCTAATATTCTGGGACAAGGGCTGCTCCACAGTTTGGGAATTGGTGAATGGATCAAAAACTAATGCCATGGTTTTTCTCCCGTATAGCAATTTTTTCTACCCACATGCATTTTGTACTTAATATTTTGCTAATCTTTCACTTATGGTGAGGGCCATGCTATTTACAGTCAACAATCTGGGCCATAAGAAGAGTGAAGATATGGCAGTGTAAGTGGTACATATTCTTAGTGCATGTTCAAGAGTACCATGTAGGATTTATGCACTGGAAATAGCATGTTAACTAACCAAGCAGAAAGAGTATGATGTCTGATCACATAGCCATCAGAGTTTCATTTGTCTTCACCAAAGTGCTCCTAGACTATCTGTCCAATCATCACCTGCGACCGACTAATGCAGGAATTAGTCTTTCCCGTAACTTAACAGCTTTGAGACTCTCGGAGGCTCCTTTTAGTGCTTAATAGCAAAGATGGGTTTGGTCTATGAAACCATTTGTCAGCAGAGAATTGGCAAGTTGCAGAAAAGCTGGTAAATGCAAACTCCCTCTTTTCGCTTAGAAAAACATAAATTGATTACTATTATTCTTTTTTTAACAAGTGAATGCCTACTGACAAAGTGAGCTGAAAGCTGTCAGCCTGGGACCAAGAGGTATTCAGTGGAAGTTTTGCTATTCCCTGGGATATATTGCTCTTGTTTTCTAACCATTTACCATCTGCCGTTTGTTAAGATCTATTAATTCCTTTTATAATGGCCTGTCAAGCCCTAAATGCCTTGGGCCCTCAGTATCTACTCTATACACACATGAACTATCATGATCATCCTTAAGATCAACGGAGTTTCCTTTTTAAAATGCCATGCATGTGCTAAGTTTGAAAGATGGGGCAGGGGGTGGACAGTGGCCACTACTGTCAGGGTACTTCATAAAATATTGTAGGGGAGAAAATGTTCTTTCCAATGTATGTAGATCATGTGTATCTATTTCATAGGATGTACACCTTATGTGTATGTGTGTGAGTGTGTTTCTATTTTACAGGATATACATAATGGGAAGACAACAGTTTTCCAAGTGTGCATATGGCATTTCTTTCCTAGTAAACCAGGCACAAATAAGATAATTACTTGGGGAAGGTTTATAGCTCAGTGGTAGGGCATCTGCTTTGCCCACAAAAGGTCCCAGTAACCAATTCCCAGCATCTGCAGATCAGGCATGGAGAGATCCTTGTCCAAAACCCTGGAGAGCTGCTGCCATTCAATGTAAACAATTTTGAGTTAGATGGACTAATGGTCTGGGTCAGTATAACGAGGCTTCTCCTATGTTCTTATGGTTTCCTACCAACTGAATCTTTTGAATTATGGTGCTGGAGGAGACTCTTGAGAGTCCCATGGACTGCAAGAAGATCAAACCTCTCCATTCTGAAGGAAATCAGCCCTGGGTGCTCCCTAGAAGGACAGATCGTGAAGCTGAGGCTCCAATACTTTGGCCACCTCATGAGAAGAGAAGACTCACTGGAAAAGACCCTGATGTTGGGAAAGATTGAGGGCACAAGGAGAAGGGGACAACAGAGGACGAGATAGTTGGATACTGTTCTCTAGGCTACCAGCATGAGTTTGACCAAACTGCGGGAGGCAGTGGAAGACAGGAGTGCCTGGCGTGCTCTGGTCCATGGGGTCATGAAGAGTCGGACACGACTAAACAACAACAAAACCAACTGAATCTCCTTTTCAATCTGATCAATGCAGCTTGAAAGATTCCACACACACCCTAGTGCAATTCTGTGCAAGCTTGCTCAGAAGTAAGCCCCACTGAGTTCAATGGGACATACATTCAGGTAACGGTGTGCAGCATTACTGCTACAGATGCACATCATGGACTTTGAAATAATCACTTTCGCTCCAGTCCAGGCACACTACCTTCCTTGCAGACTTCCTTCCACACCCTTTCGGTACTTGTAAACCTCATGGCACGAGGGAATGCTAATTCTTTTTTAAATCCAATTCTTTCTCTCTCCCCCCCCCCAACCGGTAATCTTAGCACTTTAAATATACCCTGATGCTATCAGTTAATTTGCCCAATATTTTTCTTTGACAATAAGATGGCTATGTCATTTCTTTTTCATTGAATATTTCAGCATATTCTAAATATTTAATATTTGGAAAAAATTGATGATACCACGAACTTACAGATGGAAAGTGGGTTACAGGTAACAATTACTGTTACAGGGGTGGCCGATATAAATGGAGGAATGCCAAAAAGCCAGGCAAAATTCAAGCCTTATTGTTCGTGAATGTGGTTTGGGGTGGCAGTTTCTTGATACCACCTCTACAATGTGTCACAGTTGCTTTCAAATCTGTAGTATAGTTAAACTGATAGTCTTAATATTTAAAACACACAGTGGCTAGAAGCCAAAGAAACCGTTAGTGGAAAGGAACTGGTAGGACTTCCACTAGCTACTTCCTGGAGGGGCCCCACAGGCGCACGAGGGAGAGGAGGTGAAGCTCTCCAATCACCAATCCATGCCCCATGCCCGGCAAACCCCACATATTTCCTGTAGCCTGATTTCACCTATTTCTGGTCCAGCCTTTGTTCCATTCCTGGGGGAGGAACACCTTTGCATATGATGCACAACTAGATCCTTTCAAAGGGGCAGTATATTTTGAGTAGGTTAAATATGAGTTTTCCGTTGTCCCCATTTTGCTCTAGGCTGTATTTATCATCTACCAGAAAGCCCATATTCATATAAATTGATTGTGCCATGGCTGAGGTCTGTGCCCCACTGTGGTAGTTGACATTAGTTCAAACAGCCTTGTAGACATAGCCTTCAAAGCTGTTTTTGCTATTGCCTTCAAAACCCAGCGCTCTCTTAATCTGCTCTTTATTCCACAGAGGAGAGATCTTGTTTCCCCCACCTTTTTGAATAACTACAATCTCTGTGTCTCTGCAGTACTTCACTTGCCCTCAGCTGCACCTTCTGCATTTTTATTTTATCTTTCCTTTATAATAAGGTGAACAGGAGTGTGCCAAGCTCCTGATACTATCTCATTACTCCGTACATACAGAGTATTAATTTCCTTAGCCTGTTTATATATCATAGAATATTGATTGCCTTATGCATACACCACACCTAATTACTAAAGATTTCCCCATAATCTAGAGATTGGCTCTTCCTAAACATTTCCTATAATTTATTTCCTAAAGGGTGTTCTTCCCAGCATTTCTTTGTGGCATCACTGAAAGCAAATTCGTTTGGCAAGAGACATTTCTGTTGCAGAAATTCTCTATGTTCGTAGAATCATAGAATTCTAGAGTTGGAAGAGACCCTAGTCCAATCACCTGCAATGCAAGAATTCTGTCCACAGCTGTTCCTGTGGGTGGGTTCGAACCACCAACCTTCTGGTTAACAGCCAGGCGAACTGACCCATTGTACCACAGGAGTGTTGACATCAACTGACGGCAGGATCCATGCCCCACAACAACCCTGCAAGCACAGCTGTACACTTAACAACCCCCCCTTAACGCCAAAATCAGCCATGAATCAGAGGCTGATTGAGTCACACTGGGTGCAGAGCCCAAGGGGTGCCGCAGGGGATGCCACAACTATGATTTCGAATGGGGTGGAAGAGGTGGGGCGCCAAATTTTGGCACTGCACAGGGCGCCGCTGAAATTTTAGACCCCAAGGTCTGCCACTGAACGAATGTCCATATATAAAGCTGATAACCCAAAGACATGGATACGAGGAAACTAGCCAAGTTTTTTGCCCCAGGTGAAGCCTCCAGAGGGGTGCCATTGAGGCTCCCAGGCTGTGTGTATGTGTGCGCCAAACTGGGTGTTTGACCTGGGTGAAACAAAGCCTAGTTTTGCCCTTGGATAACCATAAAAAAACTATGCATTTTTGTCTCGCATGGGATAGGTTGCTTATTGTTTGAGCAAGGCCCTGTTTAGTTGCTGAAGTTGTCTTAGGGAAACAGCAAAATACAAGTAGGATGGTCCATTGTGAACATTTGATTTCCATAGCGCAGAGTCTTTATTGCTCCCTTTAGTTTCTTGATATTTCTTTCTGAAGCGTGTGTGTGTGTGTGTGTGTGTGTGTGTGTGTTCATTCATTCTGAGTTCTTATATAGAAAAAAAAATCCACCTTCCTTTTGGTTGTCAGAAGCATTATATCCTCTCTCTTTGCTTCACCCATATTTTAAAATAATGTGATGTTAAAAAACTTCATATAAGTTGTCTGCGGGGGCCCTTGGTGGGTATATCTTCATACAGCATCAGATGGGGAAGGTTTTGTTTCTCAAATACAAAGTTATACAAGGTCAAAGGGGTCACAGACAGAACCTTTCTCTCACTTCCTATAGGGATTATAAAGTCACAAGACCAGATGCCAAAAGTTCAAGCAACAATTTATGATGGAATTCACAGCAAAATGTCTCTACACCTGTCATTTAAGCATGACTGCTAAAACAGTGGCCTGGTGGGAATTGCTACCAAAACGCAGAGTTAGATGTTTTGGCACTAGGTGGGCGCAGAAATTACATTTTTCCACGTAAGTAACCCGAGGCAGTAAAAGGAATGAAGCCGGCATGTGCAATGAGCCTCAGACTGGGGATGCAGAACACGCGCCTGGTCACTTCCACTCGTTATATTTTTAAATGTGTAGAGCAGGGATGGGGAACCATTGGCCCTGCAGATGTTTTTGGATTACAACTCCCATCACCCCCAACCAGCATGGCCAATGACCGAGGAAGATGGGAGTTGCAGTCCAGTAACATCTGCAGGGCCAGTGGTTCCCCATCCCTGGTGTAGAAAGCATTAAATGTACACAGAAAATTGCAATGCGTTTTCCCATGTGTTAGCTGAGGGTTGAGATTCTCAGTTTGGATGCAAGGAGGCTAATGCACAATTCTCAGGGGAGCTCTCTGGATAAAATAGGGGGGTGTCTGCAGCTCCATGGTGGTGTGCTGATCCTTCCTCTGCCTGTTAGGTGATGGACCAGGGTTTTGTCTCTAGTGAGAAATGCATTTTGGGGAGGGCATCAGAGCCATGAGCTTTGCATGCAGAAGGTCCAAGGTGGAATTCCTGAATCCCTAATAAAAGAGTTATCTTGAGTAGCATGGCTGAGACAGACTTAAAACTTTGGAGAGCTGTTGCCAATCAGAGCAGAAAGTGTTTGCTAGATGGACCTTTGGCCGAAGAGCATACACCTACATGAAGCAGGGGGAGGTTCTAAAGAATCCACGTGAGAAGCCCACTCAGAAGTCTGTACAGTGGTACCTCGGGTTAAGTACTTAATTCGTTCCCGAGGTCCGTTCTTAACCTGAAACTGTTCTTAACCTGAAACACCACTTTAGCTTACGGGGCCTCCTGCTGCCGCCGCGCCACCGGAGCCCGATTTCCTATCTTATCCTGAAGCAAAGTTCTTAACCTGAAGCACTATTTCTGGGTTAGC
Source organism: Podarcis cretensis (assembly GCF_951804945.1). Lineage (NCBI taxonomy): Eukaryota > Metazoa > Chordata > Lepidosauria > Squamata > Lacertidae > Podarcis > Podarcis cretensis. The sequence continues at coordinate 54,684,419 of NC_137179.1, forward strand.
GGAGTCTGTAACCTGAAGCGTATGTAACCCGAGGTACCACTCTGTGTAGGTGTCTGAGAACAGGCACAGGAGGGGACAGCACAAGCCAGAGTTCCTGGAGTGCTAAGCAGAGTATTGAAACAGGTATGAGATGGGAAGTGATTGCTTAGTGAAAGTGACTTCCAGGCAACATTAGGCAGGGTAAAGAGCCACAGGAGTATGGGACCCTAGGGCCTTCTTCTGGTGTATCTTCTGATTTGTCTGTGCAGGGTGCAGGTGGGGTGCACACAAGAATTGCAATTCCCACCATGCACTGTTTCCTACTATAAAAACACTCTATGGTTGGTCACAGTAGTATTTTCTCTGGTCAGATGCACTGTCGGCCAATCACATTCAACACACTTTCCCAGACAGTGATACACTATCATGCATTTGGACGGTTCATAGTAATGGGTCTCTGTGATGAAGGCACAGCAAAACAAACAAATAAAAATTCAAACAGAGTAAGAAAGTGAGAGGAACCCAGAGAAAACGTCTGCCTGATCCTGTGCAGTAGAAAGGGCGAATTTAAAGTTTTATTTTAATGTTTTGTCATTGTTATTGTAAGCTGGTCAGAGGAGTTTGTTGCTGAGTGGCATATAAAAACTGTTGAATTGCTAGCAAGGAGTGTGGTCTGGGGTGAGGATGTGGCCTGAAGAGATTCCTGAGTGCCAGAGAGAGGGGCCTTCAGGTCTGTGGTTCCCCACTACTTTTTTAACAAGAGATGCTAAGGATTGAACCTAGCATCCCCCTGCACACAAAGCACACTCTCTTATCACTCAGTTATGTCCCCCCACAGCACTTTGAATCCTGGTCTGGAAAAAGTCTATAAATAACATAACCAACATTAATATGCTCAGCCAGAAGTATAAGCTCTGTTGCTCCTTCTCTCCAAAAAACACAAGTTTTGCGATATGGTAAAATAAATCCTATAAAGAAAATAACTGCTTTAAATATAGTCTTTTTACCATTATAATTCCTTCTAGTAAAGTAAATTCAGTGTTGAACATAAATGGATCATATATCATCATCATTTAAGCTGATTTTATTAGTTCAGTGTGAAATGTTAATTGCTCACATTACTGACAAAATGATGCTTGCAGAAATTACAAATTCATATTTTACACTTTGCAAATTAACAGGAAATAGAATTTCACCGCGAAAATGAAGCAACAATTAGTTTTAGAAATATGTTGCCCCATCTCTCTCTCTCTCTCTCTCTCTCTGTCCCTCACTCACACACACACAAATATTTTGTACAACTAATTTGAATCATTACTCCTAGAAATTTGGCAGCCTAGCTAGGTGAACGATAGGCCAATCCACAGAACGCTCAGTTCTTGTCATGCGACCCCTTCAGATCAATGTGTTTTTGTTACAACTTAGAGAACCAGGCTGAAAGAAGCCATCCCTTAATCCTATTTTGAAAAGCCACTTTAAGCCCTTAGGATCCTAATTCCCATTAACTTTTCACATTGGATTTATGTACTTCAAATTGTGCCTTTGATGCTTAAAATATTACTGTAACTGGCAGGACACCAAGGAAGGGAAAGGGGATCCTGGAGAGGTGTGGAGCCACAATTGGCACACACCGGGAAAAGCTGAAGAAGGGGAAGAGGAAAAGGAGGCTGGGGGGTTAGGAAGTACTCACAGGACATCAAAGGACATCAAAGGGGTAGCTGACACTTCACAGAAGCCAGGGGAAGTAGACACACCACCCAAACCAGAGGTGGTCCTGTCCCTGCGAACACGGTGGCCTCTGAGACATCAGAAGCAGCAGGAAATGCACTCCAGGAGACCAAGGCAGGCAAGAAAAAATAGCCCACTTTGCTAGTTGACCAGGTGAACATCATTAGACTCGTTAGGTCTGGGAGGAGGTTTGTGGCCACTCAGCTTGATTAAGCTCAGGGCAGGTGAGGATCACATGCTTCATCAAGTGTTGGAGGAAAGCAAGGCAAAGGCTCTGTCTGCTCAACTTTCACAGTAAATGGACCACGGCAAGAGGGTGGAGGTGTAAGCTTTGACAGCACTGATTATGTATTTGGCAACTGCAGAGATTGGTTCATCTAAAATTATAACGTTCCTAGTAAATTATAACTTTCCTAGTACTCTAGACTGGTTGAAATCCTATGTACCTTTCAGTAAGCTTCAATGAATGCAGTCAGACTTCTGAATAAAATACACACAGGATCCTGCTATTCAGAATACACACAGAACCCAGTCCACACATGAAATACAGCTACCAACGCTGCATTTTAACTTTTGAATATTTTGCTATAAATGCTGCCATTTCCAAATGGGTGACACGGCAATAATGCTGAAAAGGAATAAAAGAACATAATTTCATCTTGCCGTCATGTTTCTGACTGAACACAGTGGGGCATGCTTACAAGTAAATATGCACAGAGATGCACCGTAAAGAGAACCATATGCAAAAATGCAATGGGTTTTGCCCAATTTTGGGACCTGCTGTTCACATGTTAATGCAGCCAGCATGCTGTTACATTGTGGTATCTATGTATTCTGACTTGTTCATCAAAATCAGGTGGTGATGCATGCATGATCTTGTTTTATTTACTTACTCCATACTAGCTATAAAAACTTTGTGCACACCCAGCACCTCTACATTGCTGTTCTGAGTAGAAGGCACAGAATGATAGCATGAGGCTTGGAGGCTGATATGTATTCATATAGGAAGGAGGAAAGAAATAGGGCCACTATTCGGATCTGGTTGTATAGTGGTACCTCAGGTTAAGTACTTAATTCGTTCCGGAGGTCCGTACTTAACCTGAGACTTTTCTTAACCTGAAGCACCACTTTAGCCTATGGGGCCTCCTGCTGCCGCCGCGCTGCCGGAGCACGATTTCTGTTCTCATCCTGAAGCAAAGTTCTTAACCTGAAGTATTATTTCTGGGTTAGCAGAGTCTGTAACCTGAAGCGTATGTAACCTGAAGCGTATGTAACCTGAGGTACCACTGTATTAGGTTGGTTGTTAACAATGTCTAAGGTGTTTTGTTATTAATGTTGCTCTGTTAAATTTCTGATTTTACAAATCTCTTAATTTATGTGAAATTTTAGTGATGGAATTTTTATGATGGTGGTGTTTTATTGCATTCTTCATTTAAAAACTTTTGGTTGTGAGTCACTTTGGGAGGACATTTAGTACAGTGGTACCTCGGGTTAAGAACTTAATTTGTTCTGGAGGTCCATTCTGAACCTGAAACTGTTCTTAACCTGAAGCACCACTTTAGCTAATGGGGCCTCCCACTGCCGCTGCGCCGCCACCGTGCGATTTCTGTTCTCATCCTGAAGCAAAGTTCTTAACCCGAGGTACTATTTCTGGGTTAGTGGAGTCTGTAACCTGAAGGGTCTGTAACCTGAAGCCTCTGTAACCCAAAGTACCACTGTATTTCAAAGTGGCATGGACATTATTATATTTATCAATAATAATCTATCAAAGTTTAAGTCTGTGTAAATGCTTTTCTCCCCATTATTCTTTGTTGGCCTTACTTCTCATTCATTTTTTCTTCTGGCTGTTTTGTTACCCTGGATCAGGGGTAATGAATGTGATGCCCTACAGACTATTGGACTCCAACTCCCATCATCCCTGACTACTGGCAATGGTGGCTGGAGCTGATGGGAGTTGTAGTCCAACAGCAGCTGACTACTCTGGCTGTTCGCTGATGTTGCTAGAGAAATCATTATTATTACATAAAGTGCCCAACAAACATTCAGTTTCATCCAGGTATTCTGTAACAACATGATAATACCTGTCTATATACAACTCACTTGGACATGCAGGCTTCTTTCTGCCTCTGTCACTGTTCTAACTGTCCCTGCTGTGGCCAAACACATTTTGGCAGTTCCGATATTTTAGTTATCTGCAGAAGATGTCTTTCACAGATCTTCTGCACCCTGGCATATAAAGCTTAGTATGAACCTTGGGGCGTCAGCTTCATGATACTGTTTAGCCCTCTCCAGGCAGTAGCTGACTGAATCCTGTACTAATAGGGTGTTCCTTCTATGTTAACGACTCTGTTAATGGTGACCCATTACACTGTAATATGCACCTATCTATCTTACACCTATCACCATAGTATCTAGTATTTCAGGATGTAATATATCAAATGCATTGTAAAATAGAGTGCCACAGCTGGCTGCATACAAACGGAGTAAATTAATTTTCTACTCTTCCAAGGATAATGCCTTTCTTTCTTTCTTTCTTTCTTTCTTTCTTTCTTTCTTTCTTTTTTATGAGGTTTAATATAATCTGTTGTGAAAGTTCTCTTGCCACCATGTTGCCTTGTCCAAACCATGCCCATATCTTCTGAATTCTCCAGCCTGGTGTGACATCGCAGTGAGTGCAAAACTTGTCAGGCTCATTCTGAAATTAGGAAACAAGCTGCTCTGGAGGAGGTGACATTTTTCCACTTTGCAGATTTCATACGGCTTTTAACTTTCTCCAGAAACATCAGGCACTTCACATACTATCTGTAGCGTCAGTGCAGACTGCTGAGTTTTGGGAGTGGGGTGGGCAGCTTTCTTGGGTGCAATGCTTGAAACTGTGAGGTGGCATACAATGAATCAGGAAGAAGATTGTCAGGTGCAGGTATGCTAAATGTGAAATCAACACCTGTGATTTTGTTTTCCTCCATCATTTTATCATGCAACCTCCTGTCGTTTTGTTTAAACAAGATTTTGCATGGGATAGCAACTAATAAGACACAAAGATGGACTTCTTATCCCCTACAATGCCTCTTCCATTGCTAACCTCCGTTTAAGATATTGACAGTGCCTTATGTTTAATTATAATAACTAGATCAGAGTTTCTCTAATTTAGGTCTTCAGCTGTTTTTGGACTACAGTTCCCATCATCCCTGACCACTTGCTAGCTAGGGATGATGGGAGTTGTAGTCCAGCAGCTGAGAAACTATATGCTGAAAGTCAAATTCTATTCAAGTTAGTGTGAAAACAAACAGGCATTGACTTTGAATGGGCGGTGAATTTTATCCCTAAACACATGTAAAGTAGGCCAAGGTATAAGTCCTGGTAGTGACAAAAAAACTGCCTTTGTTTTGCTTGTCCACTGATCTTTGCTATGAACTAGTCACAAAATTTTGCAACTTTTTCTTTCCCTTTCCCCCATACAATCTGATTTTGGCATTACTTTAAGTAACTAGTAGTGAAATCCTATGAATGCCTACTCAGAAGTAAGTCCCACTGAGTTCAATGGGGCTTACATTCAGATAAGTGAGATTATTATTTTTAAGTTGAACGGTATGGTCAACAAATTGCTCATGATTCAGATAAACATTCTGAGAATGCAGCATAATTGGAACTGAACTGCAATGATATCATGGAGCAATACTGGTTAGTACAACTCTGGTTATTATTATTAGGAGTGACTGTGGATGGTTGCAAATAGTTTTCGGAAGATAATTTGCTTATATAAGGCATTGGCTTGGAGGAGGGAGTAATGTGTCTCTAACATCTAAACTCCTGGCAGCCAAGATTTTGCTTGTATCTTACACCCTGTGCTGCCAGTACTGTGCTGGTACCGCAAGCTTTACATCATGATTTGTCATTCAGTCATCTTATCTTATAAGACCCCTGCCTGATTCTCTGTCATAGCCAGGGCTGGCCCTACTGTTAGGCAGAGTGAGGGGACTACTTCAGGTGGCAGATGCAGTTCCTCCTAAGCCATTGGAGGAAAGAGTTATGTGAACCACACAGTCTGCCCTGAACCCCCCTAAAGGAACCGGCTGCCCTCAGCTGTGTTGGAGGACACTATCCTATTGCCAGGAGTGAAGTAAGCTTAAACTTTCAGCCTAGCCAGATTCTGTAAGCTAAATGGGAAAGCACTGTCTTGTCCTTGGCCTCAAGCAGAAAAATGTCCTGGTCTGAGCAACCCACAATGCTAGAGAAGATGCCACCCTGCTAAGCTCCTCCTTCCTTATCTCACACAGTTGCTTGGGGAGTATGAACTCAGGCCAACTCAACTGCTTTCAGTCCTTCTGAGCTGTGACCGTAGCTCATGGGAACTTGGCCTGGTCTGCTCAATTAGCCATATCCAGCGGTTCTCACTTTTTTCTCTGGGTCACACTTTCCAATTAAAAATTTGCTCGCACCACATCAATTTTTTAATTCATAATAAATACATTGGAAATAAAAAAAGAAACAAACTCCTAGCAGTGCTTGATTGATATCACAGAACACAAGTACTGTATAATATGATCATAGGATATCCAGAAAGTATAAAACAATGCAGCTACATAAGAACACGAATCATTCCCAAAATATTATAAACAAGCCTCTTACATATACAAACTCAATGAGAGGTGTGAGCTTGCTTTTGCTATGTAATCTCATTAATATTAAATCTAATTTGAGACAAACAAACTCCCATCTCCTCATCAGCACAAAGAAGCCTGTCTCTTTTCTGATCTTTTATATTTCTCACAGTTGAAAATCCCTGTTCACAACAATATGTTGTGGAGAACTGTAGAAGAATAGCCAATGCTATCGAAGAGAGGTGTGGATACTGTTCCGGCTATATATCCATACTTCCCTGAAATGTTTAAATGTATCTTTGATTGTCCTTGATTCTTCACACCACACTTGCCATCCTCTCCTGCCACATCAACGTGGCGCACCACACACTTTGAGAACCACTGTCCTAATAGGACTGACAGCCAGCCTCCCAGTGCATGCTGAAAGTTGACTGCTTAGTAGGCTCAGCTCCAGATTTGGGAGAGATCTGGGCAGGCTGTCCTCACTGGGCCCAATCCAGGGGTGAGCCCTTGAGGCCCCTGGCAGCACTCCTTCTACAGTCGACAGCCTTCCACATGCACTCGCTTGCCTGCTAATAGGCTGGGAGCTGAGCAGCCATTTAGCTCCCAGTTCCCTACAGTGCTATTGCTAACAGGTCAACAAAGGGGAGGGGTGAGGCAGCCCCCAGTCTGCCCCTCAAGTGTTTACTTGCACCCAAAAAGCTGGGAGCCGAGCAAACAGTTGGTGGTGCCTCAATATGCCAGGGGCTGGCGCCAGGCCTGCCATTTGGGAATCAGCCTCTGTCAGACCCTAACAGCTTGGCATAGGTTTGCGGGTTGCTACAGGCACACATTGTGGGTACAGCCTGGTGCACATAGTGCAGGATTGCGTGGGGCAGCGGTGCTGATGCAGCGCTAACTGTATGCTGCACTGCAGCCTCAATGTTAATTCCTTCCTAGTCCCCACGCTCTTCAAGGTGACTGTCATGGTCAGATCAGGTAGAAAAAGAATGCTATTGTAAAAAAAAGCAAGAAAATCTATAGAGCTACTATTCAGTTTATAAACTTCCTTGGAAATAAGAAGAAACTGAAGCTCTGAAAGCTTTTCTTGATTCATCTATTATGAGCTACCCGCTATGAATATGCATAAGGTTACCTCTTTTGAACTTCCTTGAAACAAATTCTCATAAATAAACAAGGAATGCTCAGTACCAACTGACAGAGTCACTTAGACTTAAATGTATTGTGCTAATGGAGTGAAAAGAATAAAAAATTTCAAGGGCTTCCTCTCTCAATTTTAATAAATTTCATGGAAATCGGATCAAGTCCTAATTGTTAATTCATCTGAAATTATTAAAAAGAGATTTCAATTACATCCTACCATTGAATTTTGACATACCAAATTAAATTAGGACACTAGATTATATCTTTTTTTCCTTAAATCCAGACCCGTTTAAAAGCCTTTTCTGTAAATTCTGAAAGGGAACTTTGTGTTCGGTTATGTTGTAAGAAGAAGAAAAAAAAGAGGGGGGGGGGAATTCAACATTAGTAAGAAATAGTAGGTTAAATCTCTTACTGAAGATTTTTAATGACATTTCAGTGTTCCTCTTATAATTACTCTTCATCTAAGATATCCCATAATGATGTTGGACATTCTTGGTTCAGGCTCACTGGCTTGCTTCATTAGCATGTCATTCCCATTCCACATCATAAGATTTAATTGTAATGCCGAATATGTGCAGCTCTCCACAGAAGTCTAATCAAAGTGGATTCACTTGTATTATTAATATCAAAAATCAGTCCACTTGCTATTTTTATAAATAAAAGAATCCAGATACATAAATCAACTGTCATTTATTAGCATGTCCCTGGCATATCTGCCAGACATATGAGCAGCCCTATCACAATTCCTTAGGATTATTTTCATCAAGATTAAAACCCTTCTACATTAAATATACATACTAATTCCTCCATAAAGTAATCAGATTACAGTTCAGGTGACATTGTGTGCTGGAATTCAAATGATTTGCAGTAATGAGCTGGAAAGGTGTACTTGAAGACAGACGAGGAAAGAGAGAGAGACGAGGGGAAGGAGAAGAAGAGGAAAAATAAGAATTTGCCTTTAAAAAATAATAATATTGCACTTGTTATAGCTGCTGCTTTATTATTGTTGTCCTCCTCTTGTTCTTTTCTGATAAGTAACAAGTCATAACAGTCGTCAACAGAGACTTGACAAATGGATGTGTCAGACAGCCCAGCAGTTGCTTGAAAGCGGCTGCTTTACTGCTGGAGGAAACCAGCAGTTTCAGGGAGCCATTCCTTCACGCTATTTAAGGCTCGGCTGTGTAAATAGATATTCATTTGATTGTGTCCTCCAATGTACTACCTCCAGGGCTCCCCCCCTCCCCACTTATGGTCTCATTGCCTCCTTTGATGTACGGGTGGAAATATTTATATATTTGGGTTGGTGTGTTTCATATGGATTTAGGAGATGAAATGAGGATACTTGATAGGAGAAAGCGAAGAACTGCACTAAGGGCAAAACGCAATCTCCTTTATGATATATGTGCATACCAGGCTCTCCCATGACCACAGTGGCCCTAGATTACGTGGGGCTGAGTTTTGCGCTGTATGCATTCAGACGGAATATGTAGCAACCATAGACTGAGATGCCATTTTCATAGCAAAAAGATGCCTCTTCAGAATCACCACTTAGCTGATTTAATACATGGCCACCTACTTTTCATATATGTTCACAGCAAGGTGCTGTAGCATGGCCAATCGTGAAGGAGGATGGAGCTGGGATCCAGCAACATCGGGAAGGCACTCCATTATGTATCCCTACACCAGAGTTTGCCTCAGTTAACACAAGTAGCCTGTCTCCAAGCATTTAGGCAATGTGTGTTGTCCCTTCAGGGCTAGCCCCAATGTACCCAGCCTATAACTAAGGATTTATTTACATGAACAGGGTGCAGAGCAATCTTAACAGGTGGGAAGAGGCGGTGGCAGAGGAACTGCCATAGATAAGGCCTGCCAGGCTTGGGCCCAGCTAGGGATGCAGGTGGCGCTGTAGGTTAAACCACAGAGCCCTAGGGCTTGCAAATCCCTGCGACGGGGTGAGCTCCCTTTGCTCAGTCCCTGCTCCTGCCAACCTAGCAGTTCGAAAGCACATCAAAGTGCAAGTAGATAAATAGGTTCCGCTCCAGCGGGAAGGTAAACAGCATTTCCGTGTGCTGCTCTGATTTTCCAGAAGCGGCTTAGTCATGCTGGCCACATGACCCAGAAGCTGTATGCCGGCTCCCTTGGCCAGTAAAGCGAGATGAGAGCCGCAACCCCAGAGTTGTCTGCGACTGGACCTAACGGTCAGGGGTCCCTTTACCTTTAGGCTGTAGGCAGAGCTGGTGACATTATCTAGTACTCTTGTGGGCTTTTCCCTTATACAATTTCTCTCCCATTGGTTGCTATAGGAGGGAGATTCACTACACCAGCCTCAGAGCCACACAGATTTCCTCCCATTTATAAGGAGCATGCCAGGAGAACAAGGGGGCTCTGGATCCTGCAGATCCAAGTCATATCTTGATCTGCCTTGGCACACTAATTTCCTCTTCCCTTATACTGTCACAGCACTAACAGTGGAAGAGGAATGGCCACACAGCTTTCCACAGCCTCAAAGATGAGACCTCCAATGGTGGACTGTAAGAATAAGATTGTGTCCTGAATTAGAATCTCAAGAGAGTTCATGAATGAGCTGCTGGACAGTTGGGATAGTTGGAAGGACTTCGGCCAGATTTTGTTAAGCTTGGTATAAGCAAGCAGTTAAACAATGGGAAAGTTGTTGCTTAAACTAAGAAATTAAGTAGATAGATACATGGTACATCTGCACAATGTTGATTTGGGAAAAATCCCTCAGTTAATGTAAGATATCCCTGGTGGTCCTATAAAAACTCCCCAATTACTGCACTTTCTTAATATCTTTGTAACATTTACATATTTATTTTTAACACTGTTTGAAAAACCCACAATTCTTTGATTAAAACAAACAACTTCAAAAGGATGTTTGTTTATCAAGCCCCTGGGGATAGGCTTATTTGGGGAAGGCTGACAATTTTTATGTGTACCCAAGATCAAAAAATAATGTTCAGCTATTTGGTGATATTTTTATTTAAGTTGCATGCTCTGTGTAGAAATCATGACAATGCTTTTGTTACAGAAGATAACCCGTTAAAAAAATTAAAATACTTCCATGCATACATACTAAAGCGGTCAACAATTTGGGGGTGGAAAAGATTAATTTGAAAATGCCCATTTTTCATGTTAAATCTCTTTGTTAATACTTTTGACCAACTTTCCTTCAAAGTACCAATTACTGTAAACCTGGCGTTAAAGGCTTAAGTGGCTACTAATATCATACAGAATAATTTGAGTAGCTCATCAGAATGGAAATGATTTTTATCTTAACATACAGCTATTCATCAGTCATCCTCGCTATAATGCAGGCTCCATAGTTATTGCTAGTTGTAAAATAAGAGTTTTGCCTAGATGACTGCAGCTATTCATTTCAAGACCCCATGCATTTACTTCCAGTGGAATCAGATTGTATAGAATTTTTTTGACCTGTCCTCCTATTATGAATCCATGTCTTTGTGGGACATGCACTCTGCCCAGGATTACAGTGGAGCAAAAAAATACAAATAAATAATATATATTAAATTTTGTTTTCAATTCCATACTGTTATGGACACCCCAAATCTCCACGCAATGAGAAGCTTCCTGGGTGAAGCCTTAGGTTTCCTCTGGTGTATTGGCATTTCATAATATTTCTGCTTATTTCCAAATGTACAGACTGAGAATAGGTACAGGTAAAGCATTAAACAGTCTGGCCAGTGTCACAGCTCCCACATCAGATCTGGGAATGGGGCAGACAGCACCCTAAGATGCTTCCAGAGACATCCCAGCTCTCCAACCTGCCCTTTCTTCACACATGTGGTTTGATTGTATCATCCCCAGCCAAAGCAGGGAGGAGGCGGGGGAAGAAAGCCAGGCCCCCTTCTCCACAATGACTCTCCTTTTTCGGCAAAGCCTCTGCCCATTTCCTTAGCTGTTGCTAAGAGCTGCTATTGAGAGCCATCATCTGGTCTCCTCAACAAAGGAAGGGTTCCAGCAACTTTGCCAGGACTCTTAAAAAAACCCCCCAGGCAACCTGCACTAACGGAAGAAGCCCCATTCACAGAAACCAAATAATTGCTGATTTGAAAGAGACTCAACCTCAAATAGCAGGGCCGGCTCAATTCCTTTTGGCATCTGAGGCGCACCACAAAATGGTATTTCTGCTGGCCAGGGAAGAAGGGGTGAGTGAAGACATACATTGGAAACAAGGGTGGGAAGAGACCAGTAGTGCCTCTTATTCACCACGAGGCTGCATGGCCGTGGGCTGCTGAGGAGGTGGTAGATCCAGCCTTCAAGCAGTGCGCCTGGGGTCAGCATGTGAGGCTATGGTATCATTAGCTGGGTTGTCTGGATGGAGAGATTGGTGTGGGTGTGAACAAGCTCTGCCTTTTGTCTGGCCAGAATGGAGTCTACCATACAAATCTAATTGCTTCAGCTTCTGGCTCCACCCCTGGCTCCTGGCAGGTTGCTTACAAGGGAACACAGCCCTCAGCTGGCCCTGATATATTGAGTCCAAGCAGGCTTATTCTCAGCTAAATGTGTATAGGATTGCAGACATAGGCACAACAATGACAATGGACACTTATGTCACTATGGGGCTGTGTTCTGCATTTGGTACTCCAGTGCAGTCATTCAAGTACTTGACACATACACACTGCCTCTAGTGTGAGTATGTGTAAGCTTTGCTTGATAGCTACTTCCCTGAGCTTGGCAATCCTAGAAATGGCCACTTTCTTGTGCTATGTTGCAGTTTCCCTGGGCAAGCAACTAAATGGCAAATGCACACGCCTTTCCATTAGTCACCCACTTGCCACATGTTATAGTAATGCTCTCTACTTCTATGACAGGTGAAAAGCAGTAGGGTTTGTTTTGCAGATCATACTGCTTCATTCTTGTTTTTCGTTAATTTTCCCTGCCAGAGAAAGGAATATGTCTGCACTTGGGGACTTCTCAGTATCTTTCCATGTGAACTGGATTTTCTCTCCAATCCCCTTAAGTGCAAGGAGAAGGAAGTAAAGTCATGGGTTATTGCCCTTCTTGGTGAGGCTGGGATATACAGGTAAGGGAACGTTTGCCCTCCAAACCAAAATTTGGATTACCATTCTTTGAAAAGCAAATGAGCAATTATAATGCTGAAGTTTCCATTCCAAATAGGATGGCTGCATGAAATTCCAGGTGGCTGTGGTTAGGTTTACTTTATACCATTTCCGATAAAGATTTAGACATGACTCAGAGTGGCAAATTGAAGCATGCCCATGTAAATCACACTCATATTTGTGGTTTACCCTACCCTTTCATAACTTATTGAATGTTTATTTTGTTTCCATTGCTGGTAGTGATGAGATTACTTAGATCTACTACAGGTATGAATGTCAATGGTGAAAAGATATGACTGAAAGCCATTATTAATAAGACTATCTGGTAAATAGATTTAAACCTGCATGGCAGATATATAAATAGCATTAAAATGTATTCTTGGCAATCACAGAGTTCCTGGCTTTTTATTAGGTATAGTGGAAAAAAGCTCCATGTGTGTTTATTAGAGTTATAGACTAAAATACACCTACGGTCTTTTTCGCTGAATTCCAGAGTCAAATGCTGCAATTCTTCACCTAGTTATTCATGCATAAGTTTTGTTGAAAGTCAATGGACTTGCCGAAGCAGAATTAATAGGAGGATCACACCTTAAAAGAAACACAAAATGAAAAGAATTAGATAATTATAGGTGTGGAAAGACCCATAAGGCAATTTCATCCAACCCTCTGACCCCAGAGAGAATCCTCTACCTGTTAGCTCCACCCTGCTAGATTAACCCATGCAAGCTAGACCAGGGATTCTCAAACCATCTATCCCCAGGCCCCACTTGAGACAGCTGAAAATGACTGAAGCCCACCAGACACAAAATGGTGGTGCAGAGGCCAGGGCCAGATTTAGGTTTGATGAGGCCCTAAGCTACTGAAGGTAATGGGGCCTTTATATGTGCAGTTGTCCTTTGTCAATGTAAAAGGTAAAGGTAAAGGTACCCCTGCCCGTACGGGCCAGTCTTGACAGACTCTGGGGTTGTGCGCCCATCTCACTTAAGAGGCCAGGGGCCAGCGCTGTCCGGAGACACTTCCGGGTCACGTGGCCAGCGTGACATCGCTGCTCTGGCGAGCCAGAGCCGCACACGGAAACGCCGTTTACCTTCCCGCTGGTAAGCGGTCCCTATTTATCTACTTGCACCCGGAGGTGCTTTCGAACTGCTAGGTTGGCAGGCGCTGGGACTGAGCAGCGGGAGTGCACCCCGCCCCAGGGATTCGAACCGCCGACCTTTCGATCGGCAAGTCCTAGGCGCTGAGGCTTTAACCCACAGCGCCACCTGCGTCCCTTTGTCAATGTAGGCACCCTATATAAAGAAATGAGCAAACCAGTGATATTTTAGGGAGCAGGCTAGCAGGCAGGGCCCATTACTTACATCATAGCAGCCTACACAACACAAAACACTGTTGCTGTATGTAGGTTTTATTTTATTTGTTTTTTATCTTATATTTTGGAAATGTACATCCAGATTTTTTTCCTCCAATTTTTTTTGGGACCCCCAAGAGAGTGGGGCCCTAAGCTATAGCTTGTTTAGCTTATACGTAAATCCGGCACTGGCAGAGGCTGAGCCAGACACAAAATGATGGCAGAGGGAGGCAGAGTTTGGCAGTTACTGATATCATTTTCTACTCCTATCTAATCCATCTTTAGAAATTGCTAAATTCTTTGCCACAGAGTTTTCCTTGCGGCAAAAACGGTGACAGTGATAGGGCTGGGCAATATATTGATATACATCGAAACCAGTTTCAAGTCCATATCGATATTGGTTTCATAATTTTTGAACTGGTAATATATTATGACTCATGATGTGTGTGCGCGCGTGCGTACACACAAAAATCACAATGAGGGAAAAACCGTGAAGCCAGCCAATGCCTCTACATAGTTCCATCCTTATTTCAGACATTGTGATATATTGGTAATGTTTAGCTGGTGATATATTGCTGTGTTGAAAACCAGGTATCGCCCATCCCTAGACAGTGAGAAATGGTTTGCCTGGCACAGTTGGGCAAAAACCACCCCAATCATTCATATTCTAGAAGGGCTTATTCCCTGAATTCAGAAAATTCAGAATTCAGACACACATCTCAAGAAAGCATGGAGCATTGTTGTAACCCAACCTGGTGAAGGGTGGTGTAAGAAATCAATAATAATAATAATAATAATAATAATAATAATAATAATAATAAATGCACAACAACTGGCTGCTGCCAGAGCCAGGATGCTGGACTTGATGAATGAACAGGTAAATAAGGAACTTACTAAATACATTTTTAAAAGCCATAAACTGCTGATTTACAAGATGTGATAGATATCCTTGAGTGACATTAGATCAAGTGCCAAATATTGTACCTCATCTTGGCACTGGTATGTGGATGTCCATCATGGAAAATTCAACCTGGCAGTAGATTTTAGTTTATGTATATTCAAATCCTTTAATAAACTGCAAAAGCACTTCACCCATTGGGACTGGGTCTCCCTTTAGTGATCTGTTTCCAGCAGAAAAGATTCTGCAGGGTGTGTAAGGTCTACGGCAATGACCCTGGTGAGTTTATATGATGCTTATTTCTCTCCTTCATTATGCTGATGATTGAGACTGAACTCTTTTAAAGACCACTGGGACATGGGGAGAGGAGGCTTCATTAAGATGCACAATATGCATTCACCAAGAAAGCATACAAGAAAATTGAAATGAAAATGCAAGTTTGTCAGGTTGATGTTTTAACTGGTGGAGATGCTGCTGGCTGAGAATGTTGACCAAGACACTGTTGGTTGACGATGGCTGTCAAGCTGTGTGCCTTGTCCTCAAAGGGTATAACATTCTTTTAGGTTGTGCCTAGAGCACAGACGTGCATTATTGCAGCAATCCAGGGGGTGATATTGCCAGGAGATATTTTCAGGCAGTACATTTTTTGAGGACAGCTCTGTGGTGATAACATTATATGATTTCTTGAGACTATGAGAATGAGAGAAGGAAAACAACTATAGCACACAACATTCTTTGTAAGTGTACAAAAGATTTGCCAAATGTGTGGATGAGAGGTGATATAATAGACATTAAAAAAACCCACAACTTTTGATGAAATCCCTTGCCAAAATTTCAAAGCCTCAGAAGCAGGGAAGAAGACAACATTTGTCAAAATGTGCAAGGGGACAAATTAACTGTTATGAGAATTGAGACGGAGTAAGTAGGTAAAATTCCATGTAATGAAACCAGTGCTGTTTAATTTAGAAATGATTTTGGGTGCTTCCAGATGACCTATATATTGATTTGTTTGCAAAGATATGACAATAATGTTGGCTATTGAATGAGCACATCCTCAGATGTTTGTGGGGTGGTTAGATGATGTTGCACCAAAACAAATGTTAGCTCACACATTTCTCCAACACTTTCCTTGTAATAATGATAATAATAATAATAATAATAATAATAATAATAATAATAATAATAAAAGTTTATTTATATCCTACCCTCCGCAGCCAATGCCGGGCTCAGAGTGGCTAACAACAATAAAAATAGCACAGTTTACATAAAATCACAATCAATTAATTAAAATTGATTCGCTCCTTCCTCCTGGGCCGTGTTCAGAAAGTGGTGGTGGGGGATGAGTGTTCAGACCCTTGGGCCCTCACTTGTGGGGTGCCTCAGGGTTCCGTCCTCTCCCCCATGCTTTTTAACATCTATATGAAGCCGCTGGGAGAGATCATCAGGGGGTTTGGACTGGGTGTCCATCAATATGCAGATGATACCCAGCTCTACCTCTCTTTCAAATCAGAACCAGTGAAGGCAGTGAAGGTCCTGTGTGAGTGCCTGGAGGCGGTTGGAGGATGGATGGCGGCTAATGGATTGAAGTTGAATCCTGACAAGACAGAAGTACTGTTTTGGGGGGACAGGGGGTGGGCTGGTGTGGAGGACTCCCTGGTCCTGAATAGGGTAACTGTGCCCCTGAAGGACCAGGTGCGCAGCCTGGGAGTCATTTTGGACTCACAGCTGTCCATGGAGGCACAGGTCAATTCTGTATCCAGGGCAGCTGTCTACCAAGTCCACCTGGTACGCAGGCTGAGACCCTACCTGCCCGCGGACTGTCTCGCCAGAGTGGTGCATGCTCTAGTTATCTCCCACTTGGACTACTGCAATGCGCTCTACGTGGGGCTACCTTTGAAGGTGACTCGGAAACTACAACTAATCCAGAATGCGGCAGCTAGACTGGTGACTGGGGGTGGCCGCCGAGACTACATAACAACAGTCTTGAAAGACCTACGTTGGCTCCCAGTACATTTCCGAGCACAATTCAAAGTGTTGGTGCTGACCTTTAAAGCCCTAAACGGCCTCGGCCCAGTATACCTGAAGGAGCGTCTCCACCCCCATTGTTCTGCCTGGACGCTGAGGTCCAGCGCCGAGGTCCTTCTGGCGGTTCCCTCATTGCGAGAAGCAACGCTACAGGGAACCAGGCAGAGGGCCTTCTCGGTAGTGGTGCCCGCCCTGTGGAACGCCCTCCCATCAGATGTCAAAACGATAAACAACTACCTGACATTCAGAAGACATCTTAAGGCAGCCCTGTTCAGGGAAGTTTTTAATGTATGATATTTTAGTGTTTTTGGTTTCTATGGAAGCCACCCAGAGTGGCTGGGGAAACCCAGCCAGATGGGCGGGGTACAAATAATAAATTTATTATTATTATTATTATTATTATTATTATTATTATTATTATTAATATTATTATTAAAATACATTCTAAAATCAATTCCGAATCAAATTAATGGCAACCATTGGGCTAGAGTTCTATGAGGATTACAGAAGGAGGGGGTCAAAGGACTGGTGGAACAGCTGTCTTGCAGGCCCTGCGGAAAGACGTCAAGTTTCGGCTGCCTCATCTAAAAAATGGATAACATAGAGCTGGAGACTGTGCAGACAAAATATGCTTTTAAAAACAAGGACTGTATAATTGTATAGCATTGTATAGCTTTTAATAGGCACCTAATTCCACCCACCCACCCCAATAAATACGATTTCTGACTCTTCTCGGCAGTGTCCCTCTAGGGGATAATCCCTCTGGGTCTGTTCAAGGTAGGGGGAAGAACCATCCATACTTAACATATGCTAATTCATCACTACAAGATGTGATAATGGCCACTAACTCAGTTTTAGATACCTTTTTAAAAGGGACTAGATAGATTTGTGAAAGATAGTTCTGTTGATGACTTTTAGTCATAATGACTAGTCAAATCTCTATATTCAAAAGTACCAGTTGGTGGGGCGGGAGGGAATAATAGTAATTATTCAAAATATAACAGTCATGAAGAACTAGGAAATTAAAACTAATAACTAATTATGTGGGAACCCCACAGAATATGGTTGCTTGTGGTTGGCTACTGTGAGAACAAAATATTGGATTAAATAGGCCACTGGCCTGATCCGGCAGCTCTAAATGTTCATTTGTGAGAGTGAAACAGGCCCACTGCAACAAAGATACACAGTGCTATTTTTTTAAAAAAAAATACGTATCAGGCAGAAAAAAATCTGGAAGGTGATCACAAATATGTCTTTTCCCAGCAGCCTTTGAGATTGTCTGATCTTGATGTCACCTCTTCAGAATTCGTTGATGGCATGGAATCTCTCAAAACAAATGAACCAATCAAAGTAAGGTATTTTGTGAGCAATGGGGGAGGGGGTACCATGCTACCAGGAGGAAGGCTTTGATGAGCATCTTAGCTTGTCATACTTATAGCCATTTTAGTATATATGGAATATATATTTGTATGGGCTGAGAGTGCCTTGAGTAATGTCTGAAGTGCCCATCACCACCATTAAGCTGTCTCCTGATTAATGGTCAGCCTGCAGCAAAATAAATACCGAAGTGTCAAAACAAGCAAAAAAGAAAGAAAAAAAAAAGTCCCTGCAATCTGTCCTGGGTGATATATGGACAGCAACATACATGCCCTGCTTATATGAATGAACATGCCTACTTACTGAGTTTGATCTCCCCAAATATTTCTAAATCTTCTGCCCAAATGATGGTTAGTTAAAGCCGAACAGATTTTTATGTAGTCTCAAACTGCAGAGCCTATTGAAAACTCATTATCTTCAAATAGGATTACACTCTCTTAATATGAGAGCATGCACATTAGAATATCTCATAAAAATCAAAAGTTCCAATTTGCTCACCATATATAAATCCAATTCAAAATATTTCCATAACATACATCCTGCTAGATGTTGCACTATTTGTATGTCACTCTAGAATGGATTAATGCCATGACAGTCTAGCCTGAGTTTTCCTGCATTTGGTGTTTTTAAACAGTTTATATTTGTTATCATATCAAAGACAGGCTTGCAGTTTTCAAAAGGAAGAAGAGAACACAGCGCCCAAGGCTCTTCCAGCATTACATTTCTTATTCCATTTTATCTTTCTTGGTTTTGACTAATGTCAGTAACAGCTACTGGTAATAAACTGCTTGTTACAGCTTGCTCTTGCCTTCAAGCAGTGGCTTTGATACATTGTCAGCCAATTGGAAGCATTTCCTGATTACATTTCCAAATTGCTTGTTTATTGATCGAAAGTTAATAAAGCAAAAGACAACTTTATGGGCTTAAATTAAATGAAGGTTTCCTTTGATGTTCAAATTATCCAATCAACCGATGTGCAGTGAAATGTAAGCATTTGAAAGTTGTATCTGGAAAGGAAGAAATGTGCTAGATAAAGGGATTCTAGCAAAGGCATTGTATTGAAGGGCTAATGAAAAATAGTCTTCAGTTACTAGATAGATATTTCACTCATTTTCAGTCTAGGAGGGAACTGTGGATTTTTTAAAAGCAGAAAAAATGCAAAATGCACATGTAATTTGACTAATTATGATTCCTGCATCTTTGGTTAGCAGTCATAAATAAAAATGTTCTCAAACAAAACCCTGCCAGACTAATGTGCTAATGACCATTTAGTTAATCCAGATAAGTAAGCCAGGTGATGAGAGGAACACACCAAAGAGAGGTGCCCCCTCACACTGCCTCACAGGGGCCTGGGACTTGTCTGACCATTCCCAACAGCAAGTGCTGGTGGACTGGCTGGCTGGGCTCCCTCGCCTGCTTGCTTGCTTACGCCAAGGCTGTCTCAGCTCCTGGCAACTAGCACCCCCTGGCCAGCCCCAGAGGCACCATTCATCCGTGGAGCTTGTGGCCAGGGCTGCAACAAACAGCTATGCAAGCCTTTGGGAGGCAGAGATGCGAGAGGGCATCAGATGAGGGAGGGAAGGAAAGAGGGACAGAGGCCAGTGCTGCCCGCGGCACCCCTGACCATCATTCAAGGCACCCAGGTGTGCCACAGCACACTGGTTGAAAACCACTGCTTTAAGTGGTTATAAGCACGCTAGGTTGCAGCTTTGTAGTGGTCATTTAGGCTGTGATCCTGAGCACGCATAAGTGGGAGTAAGTCCCATTGAACTCAATTGGATTTACTTCTGAGCAAGCAGGGGTGTACTGTTAGTGAATTCATTTTTTTAAAAAAGTTGGAATTCAGCTGAATTTGTGTGAGAGCCATCAGTTGTTAGAACCCAAGTGAGATGAACAAAATAGAGGTGTAGCAAATAGCAAGGTATGTATTGTGAAAACTCTGCCCAGTGAAGTGTAACTTTACCTACCAACAACTCTTTGCTGTGGGTAAAACTGTGTGTCATGGGTTCAAAACTACTGGGTGGATTCAACTAATTGGTCCTTCCAGCAGAAGCCCATGCAAGACAGGAAAGCAGAAATGTTTGTGCTTACAAAGAGATCTCCTTACATCTGGAGTTAGGGTTTGGCAGAGTGCCCAAGGCTGGGTCCAGGAGAATGGCCCAATAATTATGGGATGCATGAAGGGGACCAGGGTTATGCATGCCTTCCTGTATAGCATGGTCTATTTTCTATCTTGACATTGTGATGTCAACTGTGTGGCTGAAAAGTAAGCCTCAGCTATACATAATTTAATGTCACCTGTACATTAAAAAGACTGAACATGGCTCGAATTGCATTTCTAGAATCACACTTCTTCAAAGACCTTATTTTCAGTATCAGTTAAATGTTTTGCAACAGTATACTGTATATACACATTATATACATTTAGGGCACAAGCTGCAGTGGGTTATGTTTTACTGAAAGCTGGACAAATAAGAGTGACAGGTTTGATGTGGCACCTATTCTATAGCTCAGTCTAAAAGCAAAATATTAGCAGCTTAATGCTGTGATTTAAATGCATATGACGAGGATAATCTTAGAACATACACTTTCTCGGAAAGTGTATAATTATGCCAAAGCTGAATACATTATGTGTTTTCTCGGCTTTATCCTCCACAGGAGCGCACAGTTCAGACAAAAGGGGCAAGACTGACCAGAGAATAAAAGTATACAGCTTCAGGTAATTTTCCTAAATTCACTACTAATGGAACATTTAGAATATATGCCAAAATCATAAGAGCAAAATCTGCTGGATGGCAGGCTAGCAAAAGTACGTTCTTGCTATGCTCCTGTTGCTTTTATGGATTTAGCAAAGAAAATGCTTTGTATGTTACTTTCATGCCTTCCTTGCAAGCCATGTTATGTACATGAGTCTGTTTGGGTGTGTGCATATAGAATAGTAGAATTGTAGAGTTGAAAGTGACTCCGAGGGTCTTTTAGTCCAACCCCTACAATGCATGAATCTCAACTAAAGCATCCATGACAGATAGCCACCCAACCTCTGCTTAAAAACCTCCAAGGAAGGAGAGCCTACTACATCTGTTCCACTGTTGAACAGCTCTTACTGTCAGAAAGTTCTTCCTGATGTTTGCTCAGAATCTCCTTTCCCAGCTCTCCGTGGTTAGTGGTAACAATTCTACATGAGTTTGTCCACCTGTCTACGTTTTCAGGAATTTATTTGTATGAAATGGCCCTTACCACTTGTCTCAGTGATTTAGCAACTAAAGATACAAATAAGAAAACCATGCTGCGGGCCCAGGCACAGTGACCTCAAGGCCACTCAAGTCCAGGGTGCAGGAAGCAGTAAAAATGACATAACATCATGGGATTGAAATGACCACTACTTTATCGATTACAGATAGGCATTGCGTATGTATCCTGAATCAACCAACCTAATTGCTGGTTGATTACTTCATCAGAGTTGATCCTGGGTTAAGGATCCTCCCAGGATGCACAACAAATACAGCAATCCCTCCAGGATGCCATTTGGGGAGTTCTATAGCCTATTAGCCCCCAGCTGAGCATTCAGACAGAGACCTTCCCCCTGTACTCCTTTTACCGGGGCACCCTGATAACTGGATCATGAAGGGGGGGGTTAGGGATCCTTCTGATTCCCCTTGTTTAGACTAAGGATCTGGCCCAATGCTGAATTCCACCAGCAAGTTGTGACAGTAGCTATGAAGTAGGCAAAACTCACAGACAGGCCCAACTGGTCTGTAGGCAATTCCTCCCTGGCCCTGAATACGGTGACCAATCAATTCCATGCACAGGAACAAAACACGCAGGGTGGGTATTTTGCTGACTGTGGTGCTGACTTCAAGTTCAGTCAGTTAAATGAGTTGGAGGTAGATGTCTGCCCTACATCTTACCTTCTTTTATTGGCCATGATTGGCCCATTTAATTCAAATTGCTGCAGAGTGCCAACAATCCCTGCCACCAGCTGAGGCTGATGACTCCGTCAGCCAGTTGCACAGGAAAGGATTTTGGCTCTCCATAGCTGTACCAGGCTGCAACAGCTGCCGCCAAAATGATAAGTGGTATTTAGAAGAAATTTTTGTGCTGGAATTGACACAGGAATAGGGAGACAGAAGAAATTTGATTTCGCTTGCATTTTAATGAGGAATGAGGACTGTCCCCTAGTCACACTTCAAAATTTGCACTTCTGTGAATTTTGTGATGTAGTTATACATCTAAACAATGTATACAAAAAAATAATAATCTGTTGTTCCCAGTTCTTAGACATGAAAGCAACTCTTGAAATAGTTTTGTTGAATCAGGCTCAGTCTGATCAAAGTTTCAACTTAAACTGTTTGTCCTTTTGATGTAAGTTCATGCAATGTCCACATATACCCTGAAGTAAAACATAGCTAACAAGTCAATCCTAGGCTTAAACCAGGGAGGGTGGTAATCCTTTGAATGCTATTACAGTATTTGTCACAGAACATGCTAAGCAGACTTACCATTTCCTCTATATACCAGGGTTGGAGAACCTGTGGGCTTCCAGATATTGTTGGACTGCTGCGCCCATCAGCCCCAGCCAGGATGGTCAATAGTCAAGGATGGTGGAAACTGTGGTCCAGCAACATATGGAGGACACCAGATTGGCTACCATTTCTAAAAAGTCTTCCTGGTGTACTGTATCAGCCTCTCTCCTTTAAATGACTAGGCAGACAAAGCAGGCACTATTGCACTAGTGTCTGAAAGACATCTGATTGTCCATTGTGGGAACAGGATCTTGAGACTTTTGTTTGATCCAGCAGGGCTCTTCTTTTGTTTTTATGTTCTCTAAAGAGCGTGAGATTCTTAAGCAAATGGAAATTAAGCACCTTAGCTGAAATGGGACCAATATACACCAAGTAGAAATTTCAGGGACTTTACCAATTTACCATTTTTTTCTAAGTCATATATTTTCACAAACTAAGCTACCGATCTAAGCATTTTAGATACTGCTTATGCTGTTCCCTCCCCCTCCCCAACACATTCTTTTTCAAACAGCAGATTAAAGCATTCAGTCCAGAAGCAATTTTTCATGTCAAAATCTCTGTTAATTGACTTACTGAATATGGGTATGAGGCATGAGCCTTTTTTTTTTTTTACTTAATTGAGCCCTAAGCACCCATTTTTAAAATAAAAAGTAAATATCCCCCGTGACTGTTTAGCTACCAAATAGCATTATTGTTAATAATTTCATAGTGGCAGCTCCGCAATTAAAGAAGACACGCCCGTCTTTCTTCGTGAAACTGTAGGTATGTTTTGCATGCCATTAGCTGCGCTAAATTGCCATGGCCTTGCTGTTACCTTATGCAGCTTTGGAAATAATAATCAGCCATCCTTAACGCAAATTTTCTCTACCTGTTCTCCGCCACCTTCTTGGGTCATTTTAAGTGGGCAAAAGCCCTCATTGGGAACATTAGCTTTGTAACGTTTGGACTTTCTTTTCTAATTGGTAGTGCTGTGCTGAAGAATTTTTCTGTGTTTTTTCCAGTCATTCTTCATCAATGAATGAAAAAAGAAAATTATATATTCAATTATCAGGGAGGGAGGGGGAAATGATGGCAAAATCCTTGTGGGTAGGGTATTGGGTCTTCTGTTTACCTTTTGAGGGGTTTTGTAAGTGTCCTCTTTTTCATTCTACAAATCAGCTCTCTGGTGGGCAGCTTTCTGCAGGTTTGCCAGAGCTTCCTGAAAACCATATGATGTCTTCAGAGTGGCTTTCCTAGAAGCACAGGAAGCAAGGGAGGCTATCTAACATGCTCTTGATAGCTGTTGATTGCCACTCTTTTTTCAATGAACTGAAGTTTTGTTTTGTTTTTAACTTTAAAAGAAATCAAGGTGACGCAAACCAAAACCAGTAAGCCAATCTTTGCAATGCATAGCTGAACTATGGAACTCACTCCTACAGTAAGAAGTGATGGCCATCGACTTGGATAGCTTTAAAAGATTATTGGCCAAATTAATGAATGATAAGGAATGACTACTAGCCATGATGACTATGCTCTGCCTCCACAGTTAGCAATGCTTCTGAAAACCAGTTGTTGGAAATCACAGCTGGGGAGAATTGCTGCTGTGCTCAGGCCCTACTGATTCAGCATTCTGAGCATGCTCAGTCTTCATTGGGCTTTTTTTGAGATTCCCCTTTTAGAGTTTTTTCTAAGGCTTTGTTGTAATTCTGCAAACCCTGTGGTATGTGGGGTGACCTAGGCAGAGCAGTGTTGTTCACCAAGCTTCCAAGTGCCATGTATTGCAAATGGTTACCAAAAGGGGAGGGCCAAAGCAGCAGAGAGCTGGCACGGTGTAGGTGTGGTGGTTGGGCCATCAGGTTTGCTCTGTTGCTGAGCCCACACTATGCCCAGCTCCCCTAAGCCTGCTGACACCTCCCTCTTATAGATATGGATGGAACTATTTTGGTTGCATAAGAATCTGAACTCTCAACTGAACTTCACAAATATTAGTTTATACAATGTCTGGGTTTTTTGCTTTCATTTTTCTCTGTCTTGCCCCAAGCCTTTAGGATAGGATGGAGTGGATCCAGAAAAAAATTGAATTCAACAACTTGTCCTTTGAAATAGTAGAATAATAATGTTAATAAGCATGCCAAAGGCCATCTCGTTAAACCATCTAGAATGAAGCCATTTCAGTATAATCTATTCCTTTTCTCAACTCATCCAGTAGGAAATTGGTGGGTTAAAAAAAACACTTCTTTTTTATATTATTATAAACCAGTATTATTTTAAAGCAATATAAACCTATTGCTATTTACATTTCTCTGGTAAATCAAATTTTTATTGTCATCTTTACTGCTTTTTGTATACCACAGATTAGTATTAAATATGTTTATATCTTAATTATTTACCATTTTAAAAACCTTTTTATTTACATGAAACTGTTTAAAAATGGCAAATTATGTCTATTTTTCCAGCCAGTAAAGTTAATAATGATGAACAAAATCTTCACTTTTAACTGCAAGTCAAATGTGCATCATAGTCAAGACTGTAGCTATGTTTAATTTTAAAACAAGTGAAATACCAGAGGCAGTTTGAAATTCAGACCATTAATTGGATTCCAATTTTGTTTAATTTTAGCGACAGTAAACTGGTGACAGAAGCTATTGCATGCAACATTAACCTTTCGCCTCTTACATAACAAACTCGCCCAGGGTCTCCACTTGAAGGTATTTCCAATTACAGTATTGTCAATATAACTTTGCCAGGCTAGGCCACACACAATACTGTATTCTCTCTGTGTGTATATATCTCTCTATATATAGATAGAAGGGAGTATTCTGATGGCTGACCCATGCTGGCTAGAAATCTTTCATTGCTTCTTTATGCCATATCTAAAAATTATTCTTACAAAACAATTCACTAGCAGTGGTGAAGTTGGGTAAATTTAAACCCTACGCTGAATGGTCATGCTGTTGTCTATCTGTTCCCCATGTTTATATGGTAATACGTATTACATTACTTTCTTTGGTATGAGGTGAGTCTGTTGGCTGCATTCAGGTAGCTTCCACATGAATAACAGCTGTTATGTGTGTAGGCTCTTCTGCCCATTGATGAAGCCGTAGAATCACATGCCCAATGAAATCCTAGTGAGTTAGCAATATCTACCTTCATCAGCTCTTGCTGGCCCTCAATGAAGATTGGATGTGAGTTAATTTCAAGTCAGAAAAAGAAAAAATGACCTGTGGTCAGGCATTAACACAGGGTTCTGCGACCTCGGAGGACTGACTGGTCACTTCAGTCTCACATTCACGGTAGCTCTGTACAGATTGCCAAAATGGGTAGTAAAATGCATGCAGAGTGGTGATAAAGGAAATCAGGATTGTACCTCCTGGCAGTGTCCCCAACCTTTATGTGTTGACTGTAACTTCTGTATAGAGGTTTGCTCATGTCTATGCCAATGGGCTTAGCCTCTGAGCTATATATGGATATAATGTACAGAGTCTACATGCATTATGGGGGCTGGGGTTGCGATCATAGGCCTCTCTGTAATATTTGTGTTCAGTGCATGGAGGGAGAGCCAAGCAGCCCAATTTCTGTATCCATGCAAACCTATCTCCCCATTGTGACCATCTGTACAGTTATTAATGAGCACATTTGAAGATTTAGGGATAGGGTGTTCCTGGAGCTTAGCCCCACATTTAGTTCGGCTTTCAATTCATTTTAATTACAGACTGAAACATGTACATATGCTTTATAACATATTGTTAATCTATCAGAAGCCTCTGTAGCAGGATCAACTATAAATTTAAATGGGTAAATAATGAGTTGAAATAAAATAAATTATGCATTGAACTTTTCCTTTATACCTGGATTTTTGGATAATCGGCTATGAAAATGCAAAGTATGCCTGTTAAATATACACACTTTGCTGAAGAATGTGCAAGTTTTACCATAAAATACCATAAAATGAAAAAGCATTGCCTTCTTCAGAGAATGAAGACACAACATAATTAATAACAATAAATTGTAAAGAGAACATTCTGTGTTGTTGCTGTTGTTGTTTTAAGAATGTTATGAGGGGAACTGTTGTACTTAACACACACTGCCCAGGCTTCAATTAGATTTTATGGTTTGGGGATGTCAGATTATTCAGGGTTATTAAAAAGGTTCATACTGATCCTAGCCATTGTTTCCTTTCTCCCACCCCCACCCTTCTCTAGATTTCTTCATGGCGCCTCTGCTTTTCGACTCAAATTGTAGAACACAAGCAACATCATTTGCTGCTGCTCCATATGTTTGTAGTACACGTCTGTTAACCTTAGGCACATAAGCGTGCTCCATACTGGCACAAACAGAGAGGTTTGTCAGAGGCTAATTGACAGTATCGTTGCAACAAATCAGCCTTAACAGCAAACACACGTGATTTAAGCTCTGGCATTTCTGCACTTTGATAAGAGACATATTCAGGCTCTCGATTATGATGGATGTGCCCAACAGGGATAAATTACCTCTCTCCACAGCATGACTGTGCTTCCGAGACAGATGCTTTGCCTTGTGTACTTTTATCTTTGGCTATACCAGCTAGTATCATAACAGAACAAATATTCATGTCTTCTTGCCATATACAAAGCAAGATGTTTCACCCTAATCTCTTTTCCCACTGATCAAGGAGCCATTGGACTAAAGCCTAAATTTGTGGGCAGGGGCACAGCTGACTTCATTCATCTTCATAGAAAGTGGTCTTATATTGAGTCAGACCCTTGGCACATCTGACTCAGGATGGCCTATGGGATGATGCTCACTGGCAGTGGCTCTTTGAGGTTTCAGACTGGAGCCTTTTCTAGTTCCGTCAGGAGATGCCAGGAACCTGACCCAGGAGTACTGTCTGCATGCCCATAGAATCATAGAATTGTAAGCTCTATGGGAAAATATGCTTGTTGTTTTTGTCCATGGAGTTTTCTTGGCAGAGATACTGGAGTAGCTTGTCGGTTCCTGTTCCATGCTTAGTCAAAACTTCCACTATGACCTGTCTTGGGTGGCCCTGCACAACATAGCTCATAGCTTCTCTGAGTTATTCAAGCCCCTTCACCACGACAAGGCAGTGATCCATGAAGGAGAAAGACCCTGATGCTGGGAAAGATTGAGGGCACAAGGAGAAGGGGACGACAGAGGACGAGATGGTTGGACAGTGTTCTCGAAGCTACTAACATGAGTTTGACCAAACTGCAGGAGGCAGTGGAAGACAGGAGCCATGGGGCTCACAAAGAGTTGGACACAACTAAATGACTAAACAACAACAAAGGGAAAATATGGTGTGTATGTGTGTGTTTTCAAGCTGAAATACTCTCTCAAGGACAAATGAGTGTGATCAGAAGTCATCCCATCTCTGCTGACCCACAACCAAAGTGGGTCAAATGTGGCTTATACAACCCAAAACAAGTAAAATGTGGGTTGATTTATTTTTACAATATTCAATGTGGATCTTCAGTAGTTTCACTTTCACATCTATGCCTCCTACTTCATTTTGGAATGATCCACTATAAATGTGTCCCTTATGTTGTTGATTATGTAAGCCAGGAGTGGAGAACAGGAGTGGGTAACCTTTAGGGGACTACACACCAGTGGTGAGTAGGGTCAGATGTGAGCCACAGGTGTGACTCTTATCTAGGTACAGTTGGCTACACTCCAGACATGCGAAAACAAACAAAAAGAACTTGGAGGTTTCTACATGCCTATTTTTCTCCACCCAAGCAAGCAAGAAGCATGATGAGAGATCAAGAACACAACACAACCAGGTGAAAATACTCAAGGAGAGTGGAGAGAAGGACTAGTGGGAAGTGTCCCAAGGGCCAGATAGAGAGGCTGGAAACGGCACATCTAGCTTTCAGCTCAGAGGTTCCTCATGCTTGATCTAGGGTCTCCTCAGTGGTTGTTTAGCTGTGGTAACAAACATGTAGTGATAGAAATCACACATATACAGACCATGTGTGTTTGACAATATCATGTAGTTACAAACAGAAGTGTATGTTCTAGTTTAGGCAACTAACCACATAAACACCAGTCACATACTGAATATATGATTTCACAGATGACCAGGATTAAAACCGAGATGGCAGCTGTGTCTCCTGCAAATTACAGTAGAATTTTCCAGAAAACGGTCAAACTTCATATTGTTTTATTACTCAGAGTTGTTGTGAGATTAAAACAGAAAGGAGGAGAGCCTTGAGCTCCTTAGAGAAAAGGTGGGATGTAACTGTAATGATAGATAGATAGATGATAGATTAGATAGATAGATAGATAGATAGATAGATAGATAGATACAGATGCATTACTGGGCTGCTTTTGTAATAAGAGCTCCCATTTCATATTTCAGTATATTGACACAATCAGTGGTTGTTTTTTTAAGTCCTGGACTATATGAAATGGGAGCCAACCCAGCAGTGGAATATTCTGCAATCTTTGTGCCAAGATTAACCAGGCATAATGAAAGTTTTCATTTCTTTTGTTTTCAATGACATGTCCAGAGAAGCTGATTAGTGTAGGAATGTTATCCCTGGACATCACCCTACTTGCTGCACCACCATGGAGAATAACATGATCCTGTATAATCTGACATTGTTGAGCAAAGTTCCACACACACTCCAGCTGGGAACATGTGTTCAGTTGTTTATTAGCAACAGGTGCCTCGTGCTCCTGTTTTTCCAGGCTGTTTGCTCAAAGATGATTTCATTTATTGGCTAGCAACCTGATTCCACTTAATGGAGCTTTAATTTTAAATGCTTTTTTGGGTCTAGCAGTCTTAAAATGTGCATCAGTCTTTAGTTCAAGCCTTCAGTGCAGTTCATGTCACATTCTTCTATCAGAAGCTGGGGCAGGGGAAGAGTTAAAAGACAACCACAAATAGGACGCATTGTCATGGCCTACGGAGTTAGAGTGATCCAAACCCCTGATCTGCCACAATGAACAGGGTCTCCCTCTGCCCAACCAAGCTCTGCTGGCCTCCATCAGTGAGATATGTTCCAATGTGTCCACTCAAAGGGCAGGTGAGCAGAAGCTACGGATAGTGTTAGCTAGTGTAACCCACCCTCAAAAAAAACCCTGGGCATTTCATGGGTGGGAAGGGGGTGTATTTGGGCTACTATAGAATTGGCTCAGGATTTATCATAAATAAATATTTGGGACTTCTATTTATTTATTTAAATTTATTTACCGCCCTATGCCCAGAGCTCTCAGGGTGGTTGACAGAACTTACTACTAGTAGTAATAATAATAATTTTAAAGGATGTGCAAATAGAGTTGCTGAACAAGACTTATAGTCCAGGGTTTCCCATACTTGAGTCTCCAGCTGTTTCTGGATTACAACTCCCTTCACCCCTAGCTAACAGGACCAGTGGTCAGGGATGATGGTAACTGTAGTCCAAAAACAGCTGGAGACTCAAGGGTGGGAAAGCCAAATATAGTCCAAGGGTGGGTTACCTATGGCCTTCTTGATGTTGCTGGATGGTATTTATCATCATCAATGGCCATTTGCCATGCTGGCTGAGACGGGTAGGAACCAGAAGTCCAAGAGCAGCAACAGTGAGTAGGCCATGGGAATTGGAGAGCTATGTTCCCTTGGACAATAGCTGAGCAGCTTCTTGTGTTATGTGGAAGCATGAGTCCTACCACACAAAAGCTCTATGGAACTCTTGCACACTCTTGCATTTGTGGAAGAGCACTGGAGTCTTTTCCTTTTGGCCACATGTTGTGAATCCAACCCAATGTAAACAACCACCAGCTATTATTTGTCCATAGGATCTGGTGACCAGAAATGGGTTATCACTGTATATGGAGGAAGAGGAGGAGGAAGAGAATCTACTCTGAATAATATCCACAATATTGCTCTAGATAGATTTTGAACTATGGCAATGTGCTGTGGGTGGGACAGGTCTGATATGCACCTGGTGTCTCCTAGCAACTACTTGCTTCCACATTCCAGCCAGCAGAAGTCACAGCTGCTACACACCTGCATTTGTGTAGGCGGAGGTGCCGTCCTGACTGAAGTAACTAGGAAACGTCTGGGGTGCATAAGAGCTCTGGGTCAGGGTGACAAACACTTGGAGCCTATTAATTTTGCTTAGAGGCACATCTACTTGAGAACCATTGAACCAAGTAAACATGTTTAGGATTGTATC
Organism: Podarcis cretensis; assembly: GCF_951804945.1. Taxonomy (NCBI): domain Eukaryota; kingdom Metazoa; phylum Chordata; class Lepidosauria; order Squamata; family Lacertidae; genus Podarcis; species Podarcis cretensis. Next base: position 54,715,275 of record NC_137179.1, read on the forward strand.
AAAATCCTATACATGAGTTCACTGGGGCTTACTCTCCGGTAGGTGGATATAGGAGTGCAGTTTTCATTTTCATTTCCTCCCATTTTAATTTGGTAGGTGGAGTTATAATAATATTAAAAAAATACTTTGTGGAAGAGACAGTAGTACCCGCCACCCCCGTTTTCAAAGCCCTTCTTATTGGTGGGAGAATGCAACATCACCCAGATTAAGCTCTGGTATATAGTTGGGTGGAGAAATACTTGGAAGGCAGAGATGTGAAACAATTATAGCTTTAGTTATTGCCTTGGTCATAGCACATTTTAATGACACCCCCCCCACACACACACACCAAACTGGAAGAAGCTCAGCAAAATTCTAATTTCATTAATAAATAATTAACTGTGTATTATTTCAATAAATACAAGAATGTTTATACAGTAAAGAGTACAAATGTTTTGTGCATACATGCTGACCTACTTCTCTCAGTCCTCCTTGGCTTTTCCCAAAGAATTGTTTTTAAAAATTAATAACGTCAAAACATTTCTGTTTATAACATCTTATCAATAGCTGTTAAATCTATAAAATAATTCAATCGTCTGCCTTAGGAATGTTTAATCAAGCTTGATATTTGCTTTAAATTAGCACTGTCAAATGTACATTTTGCAAAATCTCCCAAATCATGAAAGATTTATCATTCAAAATATATTTGGATTATTCTCCAGCTAATCATCAAGATAAAAAAAGAACCCCAGCAGTACAGTTAAGTGGAACAATTAACTGGATTTAAAAATGATAATTTTCATATGTTATTCAACAGAGTAGGAAGAAGCTACTTCATTTTTGGGATATATTAGGAACATAATCTAAAGAACATCAGGAGATTATTTCTTTGGGGCCATTCCAGATAATCAGTTCTTAATATGATAAACACATGCTAACTTGTCATTTATGGGGTAAGATTTAAATATCACCTCTCAAGAAAATGCCCATTTTGCTGCTGGTCAAAGGCCATGTTTCTGTCAGCTATCTCTTCCACTACTATTTTGAATGCTTTATGGAATGTGGTGATGGGACCTATTGGACAGTGTCTGTGACATCAATAATGATAAGTAATCTACTTCTGTGTCCCATGCATGCACCCTTATGAATGCTCCCTGGTTGGCTGTTGCTATACAACACTAGCCCTGTGTATGTGTTATGTGTGTGTGTGTGTGTGTGTGTGTGTGTGTGTGTGTGTTTAAGCCAAGCAATGTCCCTTAGGAATGTTTTATAATTGTTGGAAGCTGCCCAGAGTGGCAGGGGCAACCCAATCAGATGGGCAGGGTGTAAGAAATAATTTATGTTGTTGGTGGTGCTGGTGGTGGTAGAAGAGGGGTGGGCAGGCCTCCACTCCTGTATCTTTATCATTACTTCAAGGAAAAGCACTTTTCATATTTCAATTACAACTCTAACACTGGAAATAAAAAAGCAAGGCTAACAATCCTAAGCATGCTTACTTAGAAGGTAACTCCATCAAATTCAATAGGATGTTAATATGATATATGCCATTCATTTCCTTCAGAAATCTAACGTGTGAGAAAATCTGACATTGCTAGAAATGCACTTTGTACGCTCCTCCTCCCAAAGCTGTTGTTAAACTTTCTCAGCCTCAAACTACACAGGACATTAATCATGTGCACTTGTTTTCCCTTTTCAACTTTCCCTTTTGAACTCAAGCATTCACCCACATCTCTGATGAGGAACTGGGAGAGGATCGTTCCTTTCTTCTCCTCTGATTTTCTATCTCCATTTGACACTTCCCAAGCTGCTTTTGGCCTTATGGAGAGAAATGATATGGCTCTGCAGCTTTGTTGTCAAGTTGGCTGGAAAACCCCCTCTTTCTTCAATCCTTTTTCACCAGCGAGCTGGACTTTCCAGCTCCGGGAAATGTGGTGTAGAGTCCAAAATATATTCTGGGAAAGAGGTGGGTGTAAACAGCTTGCACATGAACATTTAATATTGTTACATTTCTATTGTAAACTGATTCTTGTTGGAGGATTAAATATTGTTCCTATCACGCCCAAGGCTTACTAAGAAGAGGAGCAGGAAAAGGGAGAGTCGTACTAAAGAAACAGGCCCATGTCCTCCAGATGTACAGAAAGGAGGTTTATGGCATTCAGATTTTCAGAAGGGGAAAACCAGATCTTCACAATATTACGACATATCTTTTGCACACGTTTCTTATGTGAAACTGATCAAACTCACTACTCCTGCAGTACATTGCTCTCTACTCAGTGTTGTGTTTCCTTGGTGGAAGCTATATGATGGATGGCTGAGCTGTAAAGAGGGATGTGCTATGGCCAGGGTTTATGGCTTCTCGGTCAGTGGCGGCGACACTGAGGTGCATTTGGCAGTGCAGGACAGCACTTTCAATTTCGTATCAAGTAACAAAATGGGATGTGCAGTCCCATCATAATATTTACTTTTGGTGTGCCTGTCTATACTTTTGGTGTGCCTTGTTTCACACACCTCATATACTTCTGTCCTTCTTGGTTAAATAAATTCTCTGACTTTTATCCTGCATTCTTTCTATGAAAGGTCAACTTTTAAAGGAGGGTCTTTGGGTTCGGAGCAGCGAATTGAACAGTCTATCATTTTCCTGCAGGTTTTCTCACACGTTGTGGGGAAATGTGAAATGGATACGCAAGTGGGAGTACATTTGCAGTTCTTTTGTTTCACCACCCAGGTTTCCCCCTCCCCTCCAGCATCAAGGCTGGCGGGAGAAGAAGGGTTATACACATTTCAAACTATGAAGACAAATCTAATTTGCACATTTAACTCAAATGAACAATTGAATAGGTTTGATCCAGACTTGGTCATACTTACAGTAGACCCATTGAAATAAATGAGATTTAAATCAATCCGGATTTAAACCTAGGCATGCATCAGTGCACAGTTAGATAAATCAGTTTCAGGTTACATCTGTTGAACATATGGCATTTATTCTACAATTGTTAGTCCCAAATAACTAACTCACAAATGTGGAAAATTTGGAGTCAGAATTGGATTCCATCAGTGATTAATGATAAAAAGGGTAGGAGCCTATGATGTTTGGAAAACATAATGCATGTGGATGTCCTTTCACTTGACCAACATATTTCCAGGCTTATCTCCACACTTAGGGGTGAGGTGGGACTTGAGACATGTGTCTGTTTTTAATAGCTAGTTTTTTCAGGTTTAGCAAAAAAGAGTGAAAGTCGCACAGATGGTCTCTAGACTGCATGTGACCCATAGAAAGTCATGGCAAACATTGGGGGGGTGTTTTAAGAGGAGGGTGGTTTGTGTTGTATGACAGTTGTGGTGGATTAACTAGCACAAGATGGTATAGGGTGCATGATGATAGTATTTCTGGTGCCTTCTGCTTTCTTTAATGTTGATAAAATCACTAATGAGCTGTGGACTACCAGGGAGAGCAGAGCAGACTTGGTGTGCCTTTGGGCATCTTGATAACAGGCTTAGGTTCCTTTTCTTGTGGTTTGTTTTTAAAGCATGTGGTTAGAGGGGCTACCATTAAACGGTGATGGAAAAGGAGAGCCGTGATGTGTATAGTTCTGATGTGTATCTCCACCCACATTGTCAAGCCCGGACACTGAGATCCAGCTCCAATGGCCTTCTGGTGGTTCCCTCACTGCAAGAAGTGAGGTTGCAGAGAACCAGGCAGAGGACCCTTTCAGTAGTTGCATCCGCCCTGTGGAACGCCCTCCCAGCAGATGTCAAACAGATAAACAGCTATGTGATTTTTAAAGGACATATGAAGGCAGCCCTGTTTACTATTTTGAGAGCTGCCCAGAGTGGTTGGAGCAACCCAATACCGTGCCAGCTTTATACTCAACAATTCTGCTATTCCAATAAAAACAATATTTCTGAATGTACATTTTTTTATAAGAATTAACTCTGTTCCAGACAAAATACACCCCCATAGTCTTCAAATAAAAGCATTATAATGCAATCATTTTCCTCACATGATTTTATCATACCATACCTCTGTATTTCTTTTTAAGATCATTGACAAGATACTTGGAGGACTGCAGAGGACCATGTGCTTTAGATCCATAGCTGTTATAGGAAGCCAAGACTTACAGAGAGAGGCTGTCTTCTGTGTTTATTTTGTAAGATCTGTTAAGTTGAGATTACTTTTCCAGTATTTACTGGAAATTTGCCATAAACAGTTAAGGATTCAGTTGTGGGATTTGTTTGTTACATTGCATCATCATCACCATCCTTTATTATGGTAGTTGTAGTAACAGTAATATAGGCAGTCATATTTCTGGTGCTCTCAAATACATTACTTCTTGCTCTAATGGATTGAATATAAATGCTATTCCCTTCCTTCCATCTTCTTCCTTGTAGTCCAAAACAATTGCAAGTCCCTTGATTCACAGCTGGGTGTGCTTTGCCGATCCTAACAGGCTAGCTAAGCTTTGCACTTTTAAATTATTTAGATCTGCCAGAGAACTCTGAATCTGTTTCATCTTAGCCTTATATATTACACTATTTTTTCATCATACAATCTTTCCATTAGTCATCACAGATATGCTTGTGGGCTAACACATCCCCCTCGTTCACCTTATGGCACAGGGCTTCCAAAATTATAAAATGTCCGCAGGGACCTTGATTCCTCCAGACCTGCTCACAGGATTCCCTGGCTTGCCTGGAGAAACAAGAGTGTGCCCTGATAGCTAAGATTATGGACATATCGGATTTCCTAAATGAATTACATATGAAAGTAAAAGTCTTTCTGCTGTTGGAACTACACTTTATGTTATAACAAGCTCCCAGTCTTTAAAACAAATACATAGATACAAAAGGAAACAATAAAAAGTATGTGCCGTGAAACATGAAATAGTGTCTGAAGGGAAAGTTTGGATTCCTGTACATCAGATGCAGAGAAATTTGCTTATACTTCATATACATTTCTTGTGGATTGAGATGCTATTAGTATATTCAGTGGCAAAGTGAATTGTATTTGCAAGGAACAATACTATGTGTTTATACATGCAGACAGTGACCACTTTAGGCACATCCAATTGAAGGATGACCCTCAACATGCCATCCTCAACGCACATGTTGTTTTGGACCCGAAAGATAGAGGAAAGGGAGCATAATGGGGTGTAAGCTAAATGGTAAAAAATGTAAAGGGCACCCGGATGGTTAAGTCCAGTCAAAGGCAACTATGGGGTGCGGTGTTCATCTCGCTTTAGGCCAAAGGAGCCGGCGTTTGTCCACAGACAACTTTCCGGGTCATGTGGTCAGCATGACTAAACTGCTTCTGGCGCAACGGGACAGAGAGACAAGTGCCAGAGAGCATGGAAATGCCGTTTACCTTCCCACCACAGTGCTGCTAGGTTTCAAACTGCTAGGTTGGCAGAAGCTGGGACAGAGCAACAGGAGCGCACCCTGTTGCATGGATTTGAACCACCAACCTTCCATTTGGCAAGCCCAAGAGGCTCAGTGGTTTGAGGGCATAATGGGGCAGGCTTATGTGTGCTCGACCGATGCATGCTTTGACCTGGAACACAACTCCCACAGAAACAGGGCATTGCCTGTACTCTGCTTTCGGAAGAGATGGAGGGGAAACTAGTTAGCATTTTAATGCAACTCTATCAAACTGGCCCCCTTCATGGATCACTGCCTTGCCGTGGCGAAGGGGCTTGAAGAACTCAGAGAAGCTATGAACTATGCCGAGCAGGGCACCCAAGATGAACAGGTCATAGTGGAGAGTTTTGACCAAACGTGATCCACCTGGAGGAGGAACCGGCAAGCCACTCCAGTATCCCTGCCAAGAAAACTCCATGGACAAAGACAACAGGCATATAAAAGTTATGATGCTGGAAGATGAGCCCCTCAGGTCGGAAGGCGTCCAACATGCTACTGGGGAAGAGCGGAGGGCAAGTACAAGTAGATCCAGAGCTGATGAAGCGGCTGGGCCAAAGCCGAAAGGACGCTCAGTTGCGGATATGCCTGGAAGCGAAAGGAAAGTCCAATGCTGTAAAGAAAAATATTGCATAGGAACCTGGAATGTAAGAACCATGAACATGGGTAAGTTGGAGGTGGTCAAAAATGAGATGGCAAGAATAAATATTGACATCCTGGGCATCAGTGAACTAAAATGGACGGGAATGGGTGAATTCAGTTCGGATGACCATCATATCTACTACTGTGGGCAAGAAACCCGTAAAAGAAATGGAGTGGCCCTCATAGTCAACAAAAGAGTGGCAAAAGCTGTACTGGGATGCAATCTCAAAAATGATAGAATGATCTCGATACGAATCCAAGGCAGACCTTTTAACATCACAGTAATCCAAGTTTATGCACCAACTACTGGTGCTGAAGAAACTGAAATTGACCAATTCTATGAAGACTTACAACACCTTATAGAAGTGACACCAAAGAAGGATGTTCTTCTCATTATAGGGGATTGGAATGCTAAAGTAGGGAGTCAAGAGATAAAAGGAACAACTGGCAAGTTTGGCCTTGGAGATCAAAACGAAGCAAGGCAAAGGCTAATAGAGTTCTGTCAAGAGAACAAGCTGGTCATCACAAACACGCTTTTCCAACAACACAAGAGACGACTCTACACATGGACATCACCAGATGGGCAGCATCGAAATCAGATTGATTATATTCTCTGCAGCCAAAGATGGAGAAGCTCTATACAGTCAGCAAAAACAAGACCTGGAGCTGACTGTGGCTCAGATCATCAGCTTCTTATAGCAAAATTCAAGCTTAAACTGAAGAAAGTAGGAAAAACCACTGGGCCGGTAAGATACAATCTAAGTCAAATCCCTTATGAATACACAGTGGAAGTGAGGAACAGGTTTAAGGATTTAGATTTGGTGGACAGAGTGCCTGAAGAACTATGGATGGAGGCTCGAAACATTATACAGGAGGCAGCAACGAAAACCATCCCAATGAAAAGGAAATGCAAGAAAGCAAAGTGGCTGTCCAATGAGGCCTTACAAATAGCGGGGGAGAGAAGGCAAGCAAAATGCAAGGGAGATTGTGAAACATACAGGAAATTGAATGCAGATTTCCAAAGAATAGCAAGGAGAGACAAGAAGACCTTCTTAAACAAGCAATGCAAAGAAATAGAGGAAAGCAATAGAATGGGAAGAACCAGAGATCTGTTCAAGAAAATTGGAGATATGAAAGGAACATTTTGTACAAAGATTTCCATAATAAAGGACAAAAGTGGAAAGGACCTAACAGAAGCAGAAGACATCAAGAAGAGGTGGCAAGAATACACAGAGGAATTATACCAGAAAGAAACGGGTGTCTCATATACCCCAGGTAGTGTGGTTGCTGACCTTGAGCCAGACATCCTGGAGAGTGAAGTCAAATGGGCCTTAGAAAGCACTGCAAATAACAAGGTCAGTGGAAGTGATGGTATTCCAGCTGAACTATTTAAAATTTTAAAAGATGATGCTGTTAAGGTGCTACACTCAATATGCCAGCAAGTTTGGAAAACTCAGCAGTGGCCAGAAGATTGGAGAAGATCAGTCTACATCCCACTCCCAAAGAAGGGCAGTGCCAAAGAATGCTCCAACTATCGCACAATTGCACTAATTTCTCACGCTAGCAAGGTTATGCTTAAAATTCTACAAGGAAGGCTCAAGCAGTATGTGGACCGAGAACTCCCAGAAGTGCAAGCTGGATTTAGAAGAGGCAGAGGAACCAGAGACCAAATTGCAAACATGCGCTGGATTATGGAGAAAGCTAGAGAGTTCCAGAAAGACATTTACTTCTGCTTCATTGACTATGCAAAAGCCTTTGACTGTGTCGACCATGGCAAACTATGGCAAGTTCTTAAAGAAACGGGAGTGCCTGATCACCTCATCTGTCTCCTGAGAAATCTCTATGTGGGACAAGAAGCTACAGTTAGAACTGGATATGGAACAACTGACTGGTTCAAAATTGGGAATGGAGTACGACAAGGCTGCATTTTGTCTCCCTGCTTATTTAACTTATATGGAGAATTCATCATGCGAAAGGCTGGGCTGGATGAATCCCTAGCCGGAATTAAGATTGCCGGAAGAAATATCAACAACCTCAGATATGCAGATGACACAACCTTGATGGCAGAAAGTGAGGAGGAATTAAAGAACCTTTTATTGAGGGTGAAAGAGGAGAGTGCAAAATATGGTCTGAAGCTCAACATCAAAAAAACGAAGATCATGGCTACTGGTCCCATCAGCTCCTGGCAAATAGAAGGGGAAGAAATGGAGGCAGTGAGAGATTTTACTTTCTTGGGCTCCATGATCACTGCAGATGGTGACAGCAGCCACGAAATTAAAAGACGCCTGCTTCTTGGGAGAAGGGCAATGACAGGCCTAGACAGCATCTTGAGAAGTAGAGACATCACCTTGCCAACAAAGGTCCGTATAGTTAAAGCTATGGTTTTCCCAGTAGTGATGTATGGAAGTGAGAGCTGGACCATAAAGAAGGCTGATCGCCGAAGAATTGATGCTTTTGAATTATGGTGCTGGAGGAGACTCTTGAGAGTCCCATGGACTGCAAGAAGATCAAACCTCTCCATTCTGAAGGAAATCAGCCCTGAGTGCTCACTGGAAGGACAGATTGTGAAGCTGAGGCTCCAGTACTTTGGCCACCTCATGAGAAGAGAAGACTCCCTGGAAAAGACCCTGATGTTGGGAAAGATGGAGGGCACAAGGAGAAGGGGGCGACAGAGGACGAGATGGTTGGATAGTGTTTTCGAGGTTACCAGCATGAGTCTGACCAAGCTGCGGGGGGCAGTGGAGGACAGGAGTGCCTGGCGTTCTCTGGTCCATGGGGTCACGAAGAGTCGGACACGACTAAACGACTAAACAACAACAACATCAAACTGGCATTCCAAAAATAACACATGAACTAAAACACTTTGAAATGCACTCGCCTCCATATTTTGTGATGCAGGTCTCCAGCCAAATACTGCATACAAAAGCAGTGTGTAAGTGAAAATGCATGCAGAAATGTGTATATTAGTAAAAAGAACATGCACAACTACATTCTGTTATGTAAAAATTACATATATCAGGCTGAATTTTATATAAGCACACAAAATGCATATATATATCAATTGCATGTGGACATGAGGCAAACCAGACTCACTATTGGAAAAATGAGAAAATGAGAGGAATTGAAATGGACACATTCATCCACCACCAGTTTTCAGTCCTGCCAGGAGGGCTCAAATTGTCCACATTGTGGGGTGGTTGTGAATCTCTTTGCTTCCAGTCTCTGGTCCCCTAGGATTCAGAAAGTGCCTACTATAGAAAATGGAGCCAATTCCAGATAATGCTGTCAAAAGTTTTTCATATGGTATCTGAAGTTTGATGCACACTTGACATTTCATCACTAGATGACTTGCTACTCAGTGATACACAGCTGAAAGAGTGAACTGCCTTCTATGTGTGTGGGTGGGAGACTAGGTGATATGTAGACTGTTCATGATGTTTGATCTGTGATAGTTGTTTTATGCATGCAAATTATGACTTGATGTTACAGACAATGATTGATGTACATCCATGGATGGATGGATCATCCTGACTTGACTGACTGGATTCGGACAATCCATTTAGATTTCACAAAATTTGATTTGTTTTGCAGTTACCATGAAATGTGACATGCACAGAACTGAATGATACACATCAGTTTGGGCAGGTTTCACAAACATGTTTAACCAAAAATCATGGTAAGCCATGTGTTTGACCCCATCCTATAAGACTATAATTGTTTTTTTAAACAACCACCACCACCACATACCCTCTATTTCCAATGATCAGGCTCTGGGTGCCATTCTTCTTGCAGCCATGGAGGGCAAGGCACATGACACACCGATATGTTCTCCAACAGAAAGGAATGTTCAGGGAGCTCAGGAGCTTACCAGCATATGCCGCCTGAGGCAGTCACCTCACGCTGCCTAATGATAGGAGGCACCCTGGCCTGTGGGGTGGTGGCCTGGGATACTGGGAAGGTGAATCAGAGGGTGCAGGGTTGTTTAAGCACTTCTCCCTCTCATCTATCGATCCTACCTTGTACGTTTCTTGGTCAGTGTAAGGCTGGGACCACACACTTGCTGAAAACAGCTTGTTGCATCTTATGGATGAGGAAAGCTGTCACAAAAGTTGCAAGGTGGAGATTCTGGAAACATTTCTGTTGTGAAATCACATCAGACCCACAGTACCTCACTGATACTGCGCAGCAAGCTTAGCTCACCCTTTTCATTGAGGAGTCAAGCTGATCTTGCTCAGTATTTTGTCTGTCATTTCAAGTCAGCTTCAGCATAGATTTTGGCTAAAGAATTGTGCAAGGGGGAAATGATGGAAAAATCACCCTCTCACTTTCTCCTTTATGAAATTATGATGGACTCAATTGTTTATACTTTTAGTACTCAATCTGCTCATAAACTAACAAACATGGCTACAGGATTTCAACATTTACTGCTCTGGGAGGGCTGGGATTAAGGACCATCTGTTTCCACCCTTCTGGCTGATGAATGTGACGTTCTTCATTCACAACAAGGGACACTCAACTGTATAAACATTTCTTTTCACCATGGAAACTCTTAACACACCTTTATGGCTTTGTTTCCACAACCTGGACGTTTCTGCAACTTCTTGCCTTCTTGGGTTTTATTTTATTTTGGAAAAGAGGATTATCACAACTGGTTGGCATTTTCTTTGCAGTCTTCTAAGCCACCTTAAATATTCTGCATTGGGTATTATTCATTTAGTGTTTAATTATTAGCATTTATATCTGTTTTCATATCTTTTGCATATCACTCAGCTGTTCAAAGGCAGTATTCCCACACTGCTGGGCTGAAGAGCTGCTGTTTGAAGGCACAAGCAGCGTAGGGAATCCTTCCATGTGCTGTTTGCAGCAAGCCAAATAGTTGGTGATTGGGTACTGTCAGTGTATATTAAACTGATGCTATTTTGGAGCCTGCTCTATTTGTAATCTTGAAATAATGAGCTCAAGCAGATTAATTCAGAGTCTTCTCAGCAAATTAGGCTCACTAATACTTTCTCAGTTCTTTTCACATGGCACATGTCCTCTGCAACACATTTGCCCCTTGAAAAGCTGCACCTTCTCTGCACATTTGCTGTGTCAGAGATTACCCTGTAGAGGCTTCTTGAGAAACCTTCTTTTAATACAAACAACAACAACTACCCAGCACTTGCTCTCTATGAAAGCTAAGTTACTCAGCAAGTCTCTCTCCACCTTGGAGATGGTTTTGACAGACTTTCCTCATGTACTTGACAAGATCTTCTGGATAATGGAACTATTACTTGGGTCCTGTAGCAATGCCAGGTTGCAAAAGCAAGACATAGCTTGGCACCGATATTTTCCCTCCTTATAATTTCAGGTTTGTAATGTTAGGAACACTTCTTACAATGAGCAGTGTGAAATTTCTCTGAAGAGGTCAGGGGATAAAAAGAAAAAGTTATCTGAATTAGAAAAAATATTGTTAAATGCAGATATGGCTGTTTGACTAGCTATGCTTATCAATGGCAACCAATCACAATACAGTGGTGCCTCAGGTTAAGAACTTAATTCGTTCTGGAGGTCCGTTCTTAACCTGAAACTGTTCTTAACCTGAGGTACCACTTTAGCTAATGGGGCCTCCTGCTGCCGTCCCGCCACCACCGTGCGATTTCTGTTCTCATCCTGAAGCAAAGTTCTTAACCCAAAGTACTATTTCTAGGTTAGCGGAGTCTGTAAACTGTAACCTCTGTAACCCGAGGTACCACTATAACATTAATGTGGCTCAGATTAGCCCAAGACTGAAAAGAAACCCTGGAATTTAACTCTCCATTGAGAAGCAGATTTAGGGGAGTGCGACCGGTTCAGTAGCACTGGGCACTGCTGGGGACACCACAGCTGATTTAGAATGGAGAATGAGAGCAAGAGGGGCACTGAATTTTGGCATCAAACAGTGCTGCTGAAATTTGAGACCCCAAGGTCTGCCACTACTCCATTCCAGCTTGCCTTAAGCATGTTGCATTATATCAGCTAATTGTAGAGCTGATTCACATACTCATGTTCATTGTGATGGGAATGTCACGTTATCCTGTACATGTGTATGTGTGTGGGCATGTGTGTGTATGGGTTACCACAGTTCAAGGACATAAGAACATGAGAACAACTCTCCTGGATCAGACCTGTGGCCCATCTAGTCCAGCACCCTGTTCTCACAGTGGCCACCCAGACGCTCATGGGAAACCTCTAAGTAGGACCTGAGCTCAATAGGACTCTCCCCTTCTGTGGTTCCCAGCCACTGATATCCAGAAGGCGATTCCCTCCAATAGTGGAGGTAGAACATAGCCATCATAGTTTGTAGCCAATGATAGACTTATGCTCCATGAATTTGTTATATTCAGCGGCCCCATGGGTGGGTTGCTCCGTGCCCGCCACTCGAGGTACCGGAGGACCTGGCTACGGCCAAGTGCACCTCTGGTCCAGTAATTATTTGGGTCTACTCTGAGTAGGACTAGCATTGGTTAGTTAATTTATATACCACTTCACGTTTCAACAGATATCTCTAGCATTTACAAATTCCAACAAAAAGGAATCAATATAAGAAATACAATACACATTCCACATTCAAAACAAAAAAATACTACTGCAGATTATAATCCCACAGGGGATACTCATTCGGTTTCAAGTTAATATCATTCAACTAGTTTGAATTCAGTACTGAAATCCAATTGAAACAGAAAAGTTGGGACAGCATTCTCAGAATTCAGCACTTTCCTAGTCTTCAAAACAAATCACACCTGTGAGAATATTGTAACAGCATATGGCCACAGACGCTGCAGAAAGTTCTGGATCCCTGTCAGTTTCCTCCTGCCAGCGCAGAAAATGGTTTGAATGCTGCCTGTCATCCAGATCTTTATATTCTCCATTGATTCAAGCAATGGTGCTGATTCAATCTATATAGCAAAAGCTACCTGCATTTGTTAAGCGCATGGCCATGGTTTTTCTTCTTTATCATATGCCATGGTTAATAAATGCCAATGCAACCGTGCCTGATCCAACACTGGGTGGTTAATTTTTAGGTAATTATTCAGATGCAGAAAGATTGAAAAAATACGGCCAATCGAGATGGAATAATCAGAAATCAATGGACATTTGAAGAGATAATGGGGAATATTGAATTCAACCTACTTTAACATCCAAAAGAATTTGGTGAAGGAGGTGTAGGAAAACTACTGAGAACACTGAAACAAAACGGCACGCAAAGTAAAGAATTATTCCTAAAAGGAACTGCTACACAGGAATAGTTTTATTTGCCTAGTTAACTTACTAGCCCTTGGAAAGCCTGGGGAAAAATGTGATGCACACCATCAAAAAAATGGATTTCTTAAATTACACTTGTATTCTAATTACTCATTTTAGGCCGTGGTTTGGTTGAAGCAGTAAATGATCCTAGACCTTTCTGTCTCAGTAAGAAAAAAATGCCAAGCAACTGATCTGTTGGGGACTGTTAGTCACCGGTGCAAGAATAGCCACTTTTCTAAACGCTGGGTAGAAATGAATTCAATAAAAAGAAAGATAATGACAGATTTATAAAAGTAACGTTCCTTATATAATGGATTTTCTATTCTAATGTTTCTTTACTGTAATCCTTTAAAATTATGCAAAAAAATTATTATTTAAGTGATAGTAAGGAATTCATTAGAAGATTAATAGTTCTGGTTTACCAATTCGCTTACCAGGTCACTTAATTATTTAGTTCATTAATTCTGTAAATGTCAGGCTTGCCATGAACTCTGGTGATTTGCATAAGTAAGGTAATAGTTCTACCAGCAATCATAGTCACACTGAAATTTGGTATCATTTACAGATCTCAATGGAGGGGGGGGTAAGACTATGTATTTGTGTGTGTGTGCATCAATGATTGAATGCACTGATATAACAAATGTGAGGATTTTACCTAGACATTCAGATATGAGCTGTTTTTGTTTCAAAGGCATTGTGAAGAAAACAAGATCAAAGGGTTCTAATAAGGAAAAGTCCTCTAGGCTTTAGGCCACAGGTAGAGGTGCTGTCATCCTCCAGATTTTGCCACTCCCATTACCCCTGAGTATTGGCCATGCTGGTTGGTTGGGGCTGATGGGAGTTGGAGCCCAACAGCATTTGGAGTGCCACAGGATCCCCTTTAGACTAATACCAGGAAGGAAACAAGGCCTAGGAATAAATAATATTGAAAACAATATGGGTGTTCATTTGGGCTGTTAAGGAATTAGTGTGCTGACCATGGAAAGAAAGGACGGAATGCCTGTGGGACCTGTTTGCAGAGGTGTTCCGTAGGAAAGTGACAGCATCCAGTAAGGCACAATTGTAGTAGAGGTAAATTCTGAAGTGCAGGAGGTCATTATTATGGCCCTCATAGCCACGCCCCCAAGAAGAGTTCAAAACTGCAGGCAGCTGTTTTGATCTAATATATACCCAGTACAATCCTCTCAAAGAGCATCAGCACATAGCATAATAAAAGTCATAGAATAGATGTTTATAGAATAAATCCCACTTCTAAAACACTTTGACAAGCTTTGACAAGAAATCTTCAGCAAGCTGACATATAACATTTAGCTTTTATTCAGGCATGCAAACAGTACTGCAGTGAGGTGTTACTAGTGTGTCACTAGTGTGAAGTAGGAACCCCATCAAAGAAAAGGGAAGATGTATCCAGCCTCTGCTTGACTATTTTCCTCATTCTATGACTTTCTCTGTGCTTATATGTCACCCCAAAACTTGAAATCCTCACTACCATCTCACCCACTTGCCAGAGCAAGAAGAGTCGATCAGTTGCCCTGGCACTGAAGCAGATGGCGTCATTGCTCCTGTTCTGAAAAAAAGTCCCTGAGCTGGACTCCCCCACATTCCCCTTCCACTACACTGTTGGTAAGGAAGATAATGATAAAGATAATGATTATGATAGTGGCTGGTGAGGAAAAATGTATTCAGGATGATGAGGAGCGAGAAATGGGAATGGGTGGCTTCATGACTACAGTAGGCAGTTGGGGAGGCATAGGTAGTGGTGATTTGAGTTGCAGTCCTCAGTCATAGAAAAATGCTGGAATGAGTTATCAAAGCTCATATCATTGGTCATCTTCAGTTATTTAATTGTAATGTTGGAGAAGGGATGGAAGGAAGCATTGTCCCCTTGGGAACATAGTGCGATACAATATTGTCTAATTATTTCATTAACTGTAATTAAAATGGATTTAACTATATGGTGTATTTTCAAAAAATACAGCTCCCTTTAAAAAAACCCACCCACATCCTATCATTTAATAAAATATCACATAATCTAAAAGTGCCCATTTTATTTTATTAAAAATGGTTAGTCTCTGGAACATCTTCTAGAGAAACATTTCATTATCAAAAGGGTCCCATTGAAAAGCTGACAGTTCGTATAAAAATGATCATCATTTACATCCTGCTAATGACCTCGCATTACTCACACTTAAATTTAACGTATATGATCCTATACAAGCACAAAATAGGCATGTGATTAGCTCTTACAATGGAATTAGTCTAAATAGTCGTCAGATTTTATTTAAAACTCACCAGCAGTTATAAGAGGGGGAAAGCACTATTCTTCAGTGTTGGAAGCACCTCCTTTGATACGTGAGTCTTTCTGCCTACTTAGCAAGCCTGAATGAAGAACATCAGAAGCTGGTCATTATGTACCATGTAAAATAATTTGATGCCCTCTGATGCGTACAGGATAAGTAAAGGCCATCTTAAATAATTTTTATTGTGGAAAGATTTTCTTCCATTACAGATTCTATGCACTGCTAAAATCCCTAGAGGAGTGTGAAATACTCATAAAAGAAAGTGGACTCTTCTATCATTCAGGGGTGGGGGAAGAGAGCGAAGCAAACTCTTCAGTGGCCAGTGCTTCCTATCCATCTCTCATGCCGTTCAAAGAGTTGCCGCACTGCAGACTCTGTATAACTTAGATTTGGGGTGGGGCTGAATTTTGAAAAGCTGGTGTTCCTGGATCTTTTTTTGTAGGGTGGATATGTGTTGTACTTTACAGAGGACAGTCTTATGTTTGACAGGGACCAAGACCTGGAGTCTTGTTGAGATGCTCTTGTAACTCTCTAGTACCAAAAACAAAAGTGGTGATAGGAATAATTCCCAACATAGGTATATGTCCAACACTGCCATTCCATTCACAGAACAGAATTCCACTTGCACGGTGGAACTTCCCCCTTCTCTTCCCTGCACACCTTCAGCAAACACTCCAGTGGGCTGAGAATCCCTCTCAAATCAATTTGGCCAGCGGTGCAAAGGTGAGGAGTAGAAGGGGAAGTCCTGTTGCACAAATGGAATGCCATTCACACAGCACTGGATACAACCCATAGTAAAAGGCGAAAGATTTATACAATCTGAAAAGAAACCAGGGTATTATGCACAGATGAAAGCAGCTTAAAACAGCACATGTAAAAATGGGAGCTAAAAGCCTGAGAAAAAAAGAAAAAGTTTGCCTAGCACTGGAAAACTTCCATATGTGCCCCAAGGCAATGGACAAAATATAAAAAAGGCAGCTAAAAATGGCACAAAAATAACAAAAGAATTTAGAAGCAATACAAAGTGGACATCCATGGCAGAGACCTATTAATCCAGCTGGGAAAGCTTGTTGGAACAAAAAAATTTCATCAGACTGGGCACCCCGCAAGACTTTCTGGTAAGAGCATAGCCCAAGCACAGCACTACCACCAAATAGTTTCTTTCCTCACTCACCACTTGCTTCACCTCAAAAGGCTGAGGCTTCCCAGGGAGACCTTCTGAAGATGGTCTTGTTGTATGGACAAGCTTGTGTTGGGGAAGGCAAACCTGCCAATAGGGCTTGAAAGGCAAGCACTGCTGCTTTGTATTGCGACCAGAACAGGGCTGCAGTTGTTCCTATTGCCTGATCCTAGTTAGTAGCCCAATGGCTATAACATGCAGTTTCTAGACAGTTAGCAAGGGAAGTCCCATTTACAGCACATTACAGTAATCTAATACCAAAGTACTGATAATGGTGGATGGTCCATCTGACCACTGGCTCCACCTGAACTAGTCCACTGATGGCCCTTCTCTATATTCTGTTCAATAACCCAAATATGTCTTTGATTTGTTCCACGCTATTGTTATATTCCTAGTCACCGTAAAGAACAACAACTAAGAATAATTTATATTCTGATCTCCCTCAATATGACACCTTCCCACTGCCCAATATAAGGAATAATAGTCAAGAAAGGGTAATGAAAGCGAGAAGATCAAATGAGAACCATCATGATGCTGCTGGGTCAGCTGTCTTGTAGAGGCAATGTAATCTGTTACTCCTTAAATCTCACAAAGCCTTCTGCCTTATTGGCTCTGCATTGTTTTCCCCTGACTGTACTTATGGTAAGTGACCTCTGGCTCTGACCAGCTTAATGCCTGACCTTGCTCTTGATATCCATGCAACCACCTGATCTCTGGCCTTGGGCAAGCACGGAAGTCGGCCTAACATTCTAGTAATTTACAGTAGGAAACAGAGGGCCTGACAGTGACATAACAAGCTTTATTCTGTGCTAACCAGACTACTATTGCAAAACTTTGGTGGATGCAGGGATAAATCTCTGCCAAGAACTTAAAGACATTCTTGCTCTTCTGAGCAATGATTCATAAATGCATATAAGGTGTTAGAAAGATGTAGAAAGCCATCAGTATCCCAATAATTATTATTCTGATGATGCATACCAAGTTCTCACTTAAACACACACACCACAGAGCAATATGTTGCCTTGAAGATGTTAATAAAACAGATCATTAGTGAAAGCTGAAAATAGGAAGAACTAAAGCCTCTGTAGCCTTGAAATGTCCCCACACCCTATTTAACATATTCACCTTCTATTTATCATCATTATAACATGCCCACTTGTTTTACCATGCATTCCTCCTACCTTATTTATTCCTAATTTAACTGCATATTAAAATCTCAAATAATATAATAGTTGCCCAGCACATCAGCATCTATTAATCATTACATTATTGAGTTAACGTTCTTTATATCAGAGTCAGAAGCCCTGTCCAGGGTTTTTTCTTCATCCTAGAAAATTAACAATTGGATCAATGATTATATATTCACTTTAAGATTTCAAAACAATTCTAGGGTTGAGAAGTTCTATAGAAAAGAGATGTTGAAGGGCCTTGCTTAGAAAATTGTCTTGTCGCTGCCTAGCCCATGGCTATTCCTCCACTGCTCAAAAGAACATCCACTCACAAGGCTTTTCCACATCCTAAGGACGCCTGCAGTCATTGCCACTACAGTGGTACCTTGGGTTACAGACACTTCAGATTACAGACGCTTCAGGTTACAGACTCCACTAACCCAGAAATAGTACCTCGGGTTAAGAACTTTGCTTCAGGATGAGAACAGAAATTGCGCGGGAGGCCCCATTAGCTAAAGTGGTACCTTGGGTTATGAACAGTTTCAGGTTAAGAATGGACCGCCAGAACAAATTAAGTTCTTAACCCGAGGTACCACTGTATAGGATTTCACTCTGCAATCCACCCAAACAATGCAAATGAAAGATGTAGACTCTCTGTGGCAGTTTTGGATCAATTTTAGGGATTGCCTCCAACATGCCGCTCCAGGTAACAACCAAACAGGTATTGTTCCCCTGCATCAAACCCCATTTCTCCTACTCAGAAATGAACAGATGGTCCAACATAGTCCACCCCACCCATCCACTACAATTTAAGGCTACATTTAGCTGTTCTCTAAATCTAATAGGGTTTATGTATAAATACATAATCATGGCTCAATCCATTCACTATTTAAGATTAGGAGTATTGTCTTTTAGTGTTCACCATCCTCACTCCATTCTGCTTACATTCGGGTTTTCCGGTATTAAATTTTTACATTCGGGTTTTCCAGTATTAAATGGGACTTGCCTTAGTTTGCATATTTTTGAGGGGCACAGGAAGGGTGTTTATAGCACAGTCCCAAGCATTTTAAGTACCACTGAGTTCAATGGAACTTACCAGCGCATATAGGATTGCAGATCAGGTACATATGAACAAAATTGAAACAAAATTGAAATAAGGGGATTTTGAAAATATCTGTGTTGAAGGGGACACACACACCCTAATCTAACCTCCAGTTCACCTTTCAGAAACATTTGAACTATTTTCATTCAAGGTAAAATACAGAACCACCACTTGTCTTTGATCAATCACCATTCAGAACTGCGTTTCATTGAGATGGAAGGGGAACGAGAGTGGTCCATTGTCAGCTATCATCCTGGAACTTCTTTGCTGCAATGGATATATTCTGTGAGATTTTTTTTTATAATAATGATTGATTAAGAACAATGTTAGTAAGTGTAATACAGGAAGATCCTTTTACCAACTTGCTGGGATATTTCCCTCTCAAAGGGCCAATGAATATTAGTTTTGGCTCTCCAAACAGCAACATTCAAAGCAAATGTTAAGTAATGCATAGCTAAGTGGAGAGGAGAATGCCAAGGACAACCTCAGTTTACAGTGTGATGGCAGAATTTCGGTATTTGATAAAGGATGCTGCTCCTTGGATGTAACATATTTGTGAAAACTGGAATAAGCATGTTTTAAGCCAGGCTTCTCTTTAATTATTGTCTGAGTTTCACATAAAGTCTGCTTCATCAACTGGATAAATATTTGACTGCTGTTCAGTAAATTGCATTAGTTTACTTTAACTGTATGCTCAGCCTTATTCAGGCATCCTACATTAGGCAATGTAGTGTGTAATGCATCTCTGCAGGTGACCAGAGCTATTCTCTGTATGAGGTAAATTAAAACTCATATTTTAAAAATTAAACATTCTTGCACTTCATGATTTCAATATTTAATTATAACCTGTGTCAGGGCCTAATCTCTGACTGAGTCAGGCATGAAATTAATCAAAAAAAAAAAAAAAAGGCAAAAGCTTAGCAATCCTTCTACACTGTAAAAATAATGTGATTTTTGTGGCAGCTCTGTAATTCTCAGAGGAAGAATTCGGGGAGAAAGATACCAGTTGGATGGCAAGTTAGAGCAATTGCCAAGAGCTTTGCAAGCCAGGAAATAAGTGATATAATATGGTGGCTACTTTGCCTGGGAATTGATGGCAGGTTTGAGGTGGCACTTGAGCATCTTACTACACCCTTTCAGAAGAAAAGGGACTGATGGCAGTCAGAAGCCTTTAAATGTGTTGGCAAGCAAAAGAATAAATCAGAGTTGGACAACCTCAGGTCCAGGGGCCAAATGTGGCTTCCAGACCTCCTTGTTTGACCCTTCAGACTGTGCCCAGGCCATGCCTCCTCTGCAACCCTGCTTGCACCCTCCTTGGATGTTTTTGCCTGGCTAAAGTGTCCTGAACTCTGCTAATGTATTTTGCTTACATGGATGGAGGCTAGAGAGGAGTGGGTATAGAAACGAGAGTATTGTACAAAGGTGATACAGCCATTGCTTCCCCCACCTTAGCTTCTGTGAGCCCATGGAAGGTTGCCCAGAAGGATATGTGGCTCTCAGGTTAACAAAAATTGCCCACCCCTTCCGCAGGCGGCTTCAGGCTTGGAAGCTGCGAGTGGGCTGCATACCATTGCCCCACACTCCCAGGCTGTTCTCTGGAGGGGGGAGCCACGCCACTTTGCTGGCGGTCTTGCCCACTTCCCTCTTCCTTAGGCAGCTTAGGGGAGGCTTGGGAGTGGTGGGCAGGCTGCACACCGTTGCCCCGCACTCCCAGGCTGCACTCTGGGGAGGGGGAGCCATGCTGCTTTGCTGGCGGCCTTCCCCCCCTTCCTTAGGTGGCTCAGGGGAGACTTGAGAATGGCGGGCAAGTGGCGGGCCATTGCCCCGCGCTCCCAGGCTGCTTCCTGGGGGGGTGGGGGGAGCCATACCACTTTGCTGCCTGTAAGGTCACAAATATAAGTAACACTTTAACTTTTCACGGTCAGAATTTGGAAAAAAAAGTGCAGCTTATATTCGGACCAATACGGTAATAAAATCTATACAGTGGTATCTCGGGTTACACACAGGTTACAGACGCTTTAGGTTACAGATGCTTCAGGTTACAGACTTCGCTAACCCAGAAATAGTACCTCGGGTTAAGAACTTTGCTTCAGGATGAGAACAGAAATCGCACGGCGGCGGCGGGGCGGCAGCAGGAGGCCCCATTAGCTAAAGTGGTGTCTCAGGTTAAGAACAGTTTCAGGTTAAGAATGGACCTCCAGAACGAATTAAGTTCTTAACCCGAGGTACCACTGTACTCCCAATACATAGGTATGAAGATATGTATGTCTACCATAGGTATGTCTACCATATCAACAGAAACACTGGGGAAGAAACAATTTCTGTATGTGGTAAATACCAGCTGTAAAAAAATGGAAGAAAGCATTATTGCCCTTGTGGAGGGCCAATAGCTCCAGACTGTCATGCAGAGGAATGGTAGGAGGGCAGCAGCTGTGGAACTCCAAGGGAGAAGGCTCAGAGCCAGGGGATTAATGGTAGGACGACAATGAGTGGTCAGAGGGAGAAGAAGGAGCAGACTGGGAAGAGGAAGTGTCAAAAGCAGAAGAGGTAACAGGGTTTAGTGAGCAGGAAGAGGCTGTGGCGGAGAGCAGTTCAGACTCTGAAGCTGAAGCGGAGGCTGGAGAGGAGGGTGGCCAAGAGACAGAGTTGAGACAGGCTGCTGAAGAATCCAGGGAGTCTCCCCTTCCTGTTGCAACCAGCTCCCCTCCCCTCTGGGAGGGGAAATTAAAAGAACACAGATTCGTTGTGTGCAGACCAAGTTTGTGATTCCTTGGGAGACTCTGGAGAGAAGGATCCTCAGAGAGTGGTGGGAAGGCAGAGACCTTCAGTCCTCTAAACTGCCTCACTGGGACAAGACCTACTGGGAAGAGTTGCTGGGATAACTAGGCCTGTGTTGTTTTGGTTTCTTTGAATAAAGAGACTGGTGTGGGTGAGGTGGTGCTTCATCCAATGGTTTAATCCAATGGAAAAGGCTGTCTCTGATGTTTAGTGACACTGACAAGTGGTGCTAAGCCTACCTTTGAATCAGGCAATAACAGATTGCTTTTCTTTTTCACCTAACAGTTATACAGGGGAAGGCATTTTAACCCTTTCTGTATGTGTCAACTTCCAAGAAGCTTGTGTAGTTGCCAGAAAGGGAAAGCAGTATGCCCCCTCCATGAGCTGTAATCCCAAACCAGATCAAATTGCTGTTACTTAAAGAGAGAGGTGGAGAATCCCAAGCACATAATTAGAGATGTGTCTCAAATCTGAAACAGGAATGGGAAACCTATGGCACTCCAGATGTTGATACCAACTCCCATCACCTGGCCATCTGCCATGCTGGCTGGGGTTGATGGGAACTGGAATCCAAGAACATCCGGAGGATCACAGATTCTTCATCTCTGAGATAGTGTCCCTTGTAATTTAACTCTTAGGTACCACCCATTTTGGAACAGCCTTATTAAGATTAAGCAAGCAATAGCTGGCTTGAAAGTGCTTCTGGTCTACTTGCCTACATGGCAAGATCTTTGCTGGGCATGAATGGCTTGCTTTGAATGGAGGCAGATGTTGTAGAGGGAAATTGAAGGACCTTAGCTTATAACCAGACTCAAATGGAGAAATCTGGAGACTAGAACCAAGTTTGACCTTACAGTGCAATAAGAAAATACCCTAATTGTTTGCACTTGAGAGCACCAGTTCATAAAACATCTGAACTCTTAAGCTTGGGCTTAGATCCATTTCCAGCGCAATATACTGTGAAAGGGTGGGGGTCTCATTCTGTTTCAGACAGTGGATGAGATCATATTCTGAGGTGTTATGGCTGCAGGCTATCCACACTGGAAAGGAATTACATAATCGTATTTGTCAAAGACGGCTAAAACAAGTGATCATAAATTATACAAAGCGGTGCACAATTAGAATGACAAGGTTTTTCCACCAGACCAATCTGGTGGCTAAAAAGCAGAATTAGTTGTGTTTGTATTAGAAAGAAAATCTTGCTTTTAAAGTATTTTCTTAAAAAATACGGTATAACTCAAGCACCCGTGGTTTTCTCAACACCAGTAAATTGGATGACACAGAACATCTGGCCAAGACCATTCTTCTCCATGAGAATGGCATTCATCTTTCCAATTTTTTTGCTTCCTGGATCTCATAGTGTGAAGTGAGCCTCTCCTAAATAAGCCTATGGTCTAATCCTATCATCCTACTACATTGGGCAGTCACTACACCAACATCAGTGCCAGAGTAAGGTAATCATGTTCCTAAGCACTACAAGCAGCAAATCGGAGAGAAAACAATATTGTTGGAAACAAAAACTTAACCACTAAATAATGATAGCCACTCTGACAATTCCTGGCCTAAGTTCCCACCACCTACCAGTCAGCTTCCTAATGAACCTATCAATGTGGAGCCACTTGCCATGGAACTCAACCTTCACACACAATGTCATAAGTGCATCCCCGACAGTGTTTCCTGAGGCCCAGTGAACAAGACAGAGATTTATAAGTAGCAGTAGTATTTGGTGGGGTGGAACATGGGGGCTGAGGTTGCTCACCTGGATTCCCAATGTGGAGGTCACAATCATTAACTGAGAGGGGATGGCAATGGGAAGGTCACTGTGGATACAGTAACCTTGCCCCCCACTTCATTCGTAGTAGTGACCTCTGGACTGTGAAACCAGGTTAGCAACACCACTCTACCAACTTGTACTAATAGGTAGGCTTCCCAGGAGAAGGGTTCTGCTAGGATGCCCATTCAGCCACACAGATAATATTAATGATTCACACAATGTGTTTTTCATTGGCATCTGTCTGAGAGGAACAACCACTTTGCAGATATCTGGAGAAAGTAGGACGTTGTGTTTCTAGGACTTCTCTCTTCATCCTTGTTAGTGCTCCGGTGGCAAGGCCATAACCCAGATGCAGACCCTCAGTTCTGGCGGGGCTTTGTAGTCAATAATCCACTGTTACCTGCATCCTTATGGGTTCTCTGTCATAAACAGAAAAGGGGTGAAGTAGCCTTCTCTAGCTGTGTAGACACTATACCTTTAAAGCACATTTGAAACATATTCTTCCCCTCAAACAACTCTGGGCACTTTCCCATAGACATCTGGTTGACTACTGTAGGAACAAGATGTCATGGTGGAATAGATGGGTCTTTGGCCTGATCCAGCAGTGCTCTTCTTATGTTCTTAGGGAAGTTTTTAATGTTTGATGTTTTATCATGTTTTTAATATTCTGTTGGGAGCTGCCCAGAGTGGTTGGGGAAACCCAGCCATATGGTGGGTTATAAATAATAAAGTTGTTGTTGTTGTTGTTGTTGTTGTGTCACTTCATCAAATCCTGAGTGACCGCTCACGCACACTTCCATTTGCCCCATGATTGCTAGGCACGGGTCTGAGTTTTTTCTTTTGTCCCAACCCTTTTCCCAGGAAAACCTGTGGTTTACTATTGAATCGGAACAAACGTCAATCTGGGTTTCTATGGATTGATATTTGTTCTGATTCAGTAGTAAACTGCAGGTTTTCCAGGGGAAAGCATCAGGACAAAAGAAAAATCTCTCAGACCTGTGCCTCGAAATCATGGGGCAAAGGGATGAGGCCTGAGGGTAGGATTCTGACTAGCCACTATTCTTCACCTCCAATGCCCCCAACCCTTTTGATTTTTGCCATTTTCGGTAGCAGTAGCTCCTGTTGATGTATGGCATATTTAAATAAATTTTGCACCAGAGTAGTTTTGTGCTATGCCAGAGCAAGGAGAGTCAAAATCAACCCTTCCCACCCAGCAG
The DNA here is from genome assembly GCF_951804945.1 of Podarcis cretensis. Taxonomy (NCBI): domain Eukaryota; kingdom Metazoa; phylum Chordata; class Lepidosauria; order Squamata; family Lacertidae; genus Podarcis; species Podarcis cretensis. The sequence goes on from NC_137179.1 coordinate 54,740,094, forward strand.
TTGTAGGGTGGGAATAGTATTGAGGTCTTAGAAGCCTGTCATATTTAATCATTAATCTTAATTTCATAGCTCTTTTCAGAAATGGTTTGCTTTTATGCAGTCACACACAGGGCCATCTTTAGCATATGCACCGCCTGGGTGCAAAGATCCACCCAGCACCCCCAGATTTACTATTATTGAGCTTTTTTTGGGAGGGGGGAAGTCAAAGTTGTTGACTTTTTTTAAGGGGGAAATTGCTCACCTGTAACGATGACGCAGCGGGAAAAAACTGCTTTTGTTTCCTGACTCTTCGGGAATATTTGACACTATGGAGTAACAGAGTGACAGAGGACGGGGGCAGGGACCTTTGCTCCACTGCTTTTCACTGCTGTCAATTGAGAGGGACCAGTATACAGTAGGTATACATTTGGCGCCCTCCGGAATTTGGCGCCTAGGTGTCCCCGCACCCCTTGCACCCCCAGGTAAATACACATATTATGAAAGATCCTGAGTTACTCCCATCAGACAAATTTAGACTTGAAGGATATAACTGTACAATTTAGCCTCTAGGACAAAGATTCAAATTCCTACTCTAACTATTAATTTTACAGCCTTATAGACTTCCAGTGTAGACCATTCACTTCTTCAGTTATAGAGATTCCATTTCCCCCACTGCTGCTGATAGATTTAACAGTGTAAGCAAACACTTCCCTGGTATACCATGATAAAAGACAATCTGGGAAGGTACTAATTGTCTAATTAAATAATTAGACACTAATTGATTGGCTAGCTTCAGACAAAAAGTGATCTAGATTCTGACATGGCACCTTATTGCAGCAATAGTCTGTTTAATTGAAACTAATGTGAATAGCAGTGTTCTTTGGGTCTTGAGCAGGTCAGCTATCCAGATGAGGCGGACCGTCTATGTGCTCTATCAATTGAGTAAGGGCATTCCAACTCTTTCCTAATATTTTCTTCTCTAATAATAGAATTGGACAATTACAGTTCCAGGTCTCCTGTAACCGTCTTTGCTCTAGTGGTTTTCCAAATATTTTCATAATGTGATAGAAAATGTATTTCTGCTTAGTATACCATATAAACCTGGCCATGAAGTAACTTCCTTGGGAAAGTGGAAGGTGTTGGCTTGTGCTTTTATTGCCCTATTTATGGAGCAATTGTTAAACTAAACATTACCCTGTAACCTCATGAATAAGTCATAGAATCAATCTCTGTAGTTAGAAAATGTGTGGTTTGGGGGGTGGGGTGGAGGAGGATAGGGGAGTTTAGTATTTGAACTCCTTTTGGTGACTGAAATGCATAATTAGTGAATGGCAAAGCAAATAATGAAATCAACAGAGCAGCTCAGCAAGCCACAAGAGAGAATGATGAAAGTCAAGCATATTCAAATAATCTACCTGTGTTTTTTCTATTTCTTAGAAACACAGGAAGTTGCCTTATACCAGGCCAGGTGATTTGTCTACCTCGACCAGTTTTCCACAGAATACAGAGCCCATTTTCTCAAATGTATGAAGTGCTGAGGCTGCTAGATCAGTCCAAAAGCCCATCCAGTCTAGCATTCTGTTCTCTCTCCCTCTCCACCTGCAGCTGTCTGAGTAAGTGGAAGCAACTGCTGACTAGAGGCTAGGTGTGTGGCACCACCCCTCCCTGCCAGCTGATGTTGACCCCCCCAGTGGCCAACCAAGATGTCTACAGGAGGCCTCCAAACATGATATGGGCCCAATAGTCATTTCCAGCTCATGTTCTCTAGCAACTGGCATTCAGAGGCATACACACGAACCAACAAGACAGTGTCTAAAGGGTAAAAGATCCAATCAAAGTGGGTGGGACTTACTCCCTACTAGTAATGAATGAGCAAAGAAGGATGAATAGTGTACATAAACATTAATGAGACAATTACTCTCTGTAGCAAGCTGGATTAAGTCATCCCAACCATCTACCACTCCCCAATTTAATATTCTAATATGGCTCAACATCCACAACAAAATGGTGAATCTATCTTGATGATATTTCCCACCCTGTACAAGGCTTGTTCTGAACACAAAATAACAGTTGCATGAATACAGAAGCAATTAATCTGTGCTACAGTGATAGAGAGCTGCATTGTGTCCATCTAGTTCAGTATTGCCCACATTGATTGGCAGTGGCTCTCTGGGGTTTAAACAGGAGTCTTTCCTAACCTTGCCTGGAGATGTAAGGGATTCAACCCACGATCATTCGCATACAAAACGTGTTCTCCCACAGAGCTATGGCATATGGGCAATATACAGTGTCAAACAGAGGACAAGACAATGAAGTCAACACTCGTTCTACAGGAACATTCATCTATATGACCTAATCTTCCCACTAGTTTTTCAGTTGACTATGAGGCCGGAACTACATGTGACGGATGGCCCAGGAATACTACTGACACTTTCATGTGTCAGTAGACTGTGTCCAGTTCTGGGTGCCACAATTTGAGAAGGATATTGACAGACTGGAATGTGCACAGAGGAGGGCAACCAAGATGATCAAGGGTCTGGAAACCAAGACTTATGAGGAACGATTGAAGGAGCTGGGAATGTTTAGCCTGGAAAAGAAAAGACTGAGAGAAGATATAATACCAATCTTCAAATATCTAAAGGGCTGTCATGTGGAAGATGAAGCCAGCTTGTTTTCTCCTGCTCTAGAGGGTTGGACTGGAACCAACGGATTCAAGTTACAAGAAAGGAGATTTTGACTAAACACTGGGAAGAACTTTCTGACAGTAAGAGCCATTTGACAGTGGAACTGACTCCCTTGGGAGGTTGTGGACTCTCTTTCCTTGGAGGTTTCTAAGCAGAAGTTGGATAGTCATCTGTCAAGGATTCTTTAGTTGAGATTCCTGCATTGCAGGGGGTTGGACTAGATGACCCGTGGGTCCCTTCCAACTACATATTGTATCTGTGATTCTATGTCAAATTCTCTTCTTCCTCTGGTATGAAGAGTAATGCTTTTTGTGACATTGTGAGCTTCTCTTCCCACCACTTGAATTAACAGGAAAGGTTGTCAGGTAGAACTTTACTGCACCTTCAGCAGTGAGCTGCAGAAGCTCTTAGAAGAGTCTGGTTATCTAGTCCCATTTTGGCTGAGTGGGGAGTTGAACCTCGGACTTCCCAGTCGTAGTCTGGCACTCTTAACCACTATAGCACACAGGTTTTCACCAAATCTAAAAAGGTATAGAAATGTTTTAAGAAGTATTTGCCTGGTGCTGAAATTGCATCAATGTAGGCTTAAAGAAATCTACAATTCCCCTGACTCCCCTCCCCAATTTTAGCCAATTCGTGCTCCCCTGTAGATGGCAATTAATGGGTCATCAGAAAATATAAGGGGGCTGCCCTCTTCTGCCCCTGTTATTTGAACACTATCCTCCCCCACCCGCTGCACAATTGGATGATACTAATTGGGCTGGGAAAATGGCTGTGTTAATGATGTTCTGTCATGGGGTGAACATCCTTACATTTTTTTAATGGCATCCTCATATCAAGCATACTGTGTAGTTCCAGCCAAAGGATACTTGGATACCTGTAACCCAGGTACCATAATGTCAATGCCAGGTTTTGAAGATGTTTTTTTTTTAAAAAAGCTTTGCTTTCTATGATATGCTATGCCAAGCTGTACAGAGCCACATGTGGATAATAGACACTACAAACATGAATACAAACTCTAAACAGGGAACAGACATATCAACGTATATAAAAGCAAAAAAGGGAATTTAGCTGATCTGCTTTGAAAGGTGTGTAAACATCTTCATGCAAATTGGGTCATCCTGGGATCCTTATAGAAAGGCAATATGAACAGAAGGCATCTGCAATCCAATTGAATGATGGCAAAGTGCTTTGACAATGCCTATCTGCTCCTCCGAGAGATCACACAAATGATTTCACTCCATGTCTGACTTGCCAAGTAGAATTCCCTATTCATTACAACCCCTGCCTCTTGCATTGTTTCACACAGAGTTCCATTCTATTTTGGAGCGCTTTGTGTCTTGTTACATACTTTTGTTGGGCATTGCTTCCAGGCACTTGAAATATGCAGCACACACTTTAAAAAAACGCATTAGCATGTGAGAGATCCCCCAAAACATTGTTTTAGCGCTGCTGATAATTCTGCTGAAATCAGATGTTGCACTATGGAAGTGTAAGAGCCAGCATTTAGCCATTTGCTCTAATGTTATTACTAATTATCTTACCTTCTTTGCTTTTATCATGACCAAGACAGCTCTTTCTTTCTTTTTTTGATGTGGCAAAAGCACCACAAGGGTGCCTTTTATTTATCCTTTTTAAAAGGTGCATTTTTCTGAAAGTGCCCCCATAGGCTGAGACCTACAATTTCCCATGCATTGGTGAGCCATCCAAAGCTGAAACTCTTTCTAGGCTAGGAATGAGGAACCTGTGGTCCTCCAGATGTTGCTGACAACATTTTCCAGCACTGGCTATGCTGGCAAGGGCTGATGGGAATTTGAGACCAACAGCATTTGGACAGGTGTGACCATAGTTCTCCATCTTTACTGTTGGTTGGCATCTGTCTCGGGAGACAATGGAAGAGTGTGCCTTTGGGGGTGAAGTCAAGCTGCTGGAAGGTTGCAGCGCCTGCTGTGGCTATAGAGACTGATACAGGAGAGATATGTTTTGTTGCAGCTGGGGCAGAGGATGGAATTCAGTTTTTTCTCTCTGTGCTCTTCCCAGCAGTCATTCCTCCTCTGATCACTGCTATGGATACATGACCTGTCTCCAGGCACTACAGGCATCTGCAAGGGATTCCCACACGACAAGGTTGATGTTGCCTGCCTTCATGTCATGTTTGGAGACATCCAGAGTTGGTCTGCCAATGGGCCTGATGCCTAAAGCTAGCTCCCCATAGAGCACATCCTTGGCGATCCTGCCATCTTCCATTCTGCGAACATCAGCAAGTCAGTATAGACATTGCTGAGACAGGAGTGCAAACATGCTGGGAATGTGGGTTTGGGAGAGCACATCTTTGAAAATCCATCCTGCCATGTGATACCCAATTTCTTCCTGGCACAGAGTATGTGGAAGGCATTGAGGCATTGCTTCTGAAGGTTGTAAGTTGCCCACAATTCACTTCCATAAAGCAGCATGCTCAATATGCAAGCCTGGTAGACCTTCATCTTGGTATTGGACGTTAGCACCACACTCTCCCATACCCTTTCAGAGAGGCGAGCCATTTCCATAACTGCCTTGCAATGCGCTTATCCAGTTCAGTTGCTGGTGATGGTGGAACCCAAGCAGACAAAATTGTCTACCACCTGAAGTGTGTGATCACTAATGTTGATGCATGGAGTGCTGGTAATGTCCTGACCCAGAATATTGCATGTGTGAAATCTCTGATTTCAGGTGAATGTTTCTCCTGAATATACCACCACAAAATTCTGTCTATATTTACTAAGTCTACAGGAAAATCAGCCATTAGGATGGAGGCAGTGGGGTTGCTAAACTTGGGCATTTAGTGTTGCTTGTGAATATCTGCTTTCTTGGGCATGGGAAATAAAACACTCTGGCCAGGCAACTCCCAAGTAAGGAGTGGGTGGTAAGGTATGCAAATAAATGTATACGCTCAAGTGCAAAGATTGCGGTGCCAATGTGAAGTCATATCTGGCACAGACAGCCAATGTCACCAAATGGCTGCTGCTCTTGTGCTGCCACAGCAACATACAACAAGGTGACTGTGCCAACAACAATCCTCTCTGGTATATGTGGTTCAGTGACTGCACACAAAACAATTTAATGGATGAAGAGATACTGCAGATGAGGCACAGTCTAAGATTTAGGATGAAGTAGATGGATAGGGGCTGGCCATCAGATGGCTCACTTATGAACCATACTAATGACTCTTTGGCAAAATAACGACAACAAACCAGTTACGTTAATGCAGCTTATGAAACTGAACTATAACCCTATATACTACTAGCCAGCACATTTCTGAATGTGGACCCTTATATAGATCAAATGGGGGGGGGGAATGGTGGCATAAGTGGAATCTGGTGAACACCAAGCCCTGCAGAAATAAAAATAAAATAAAAGGGGGACCCCCAAAAACAGCCCAATGAAGACAGAGCATGGCAAGTGACTACAAAATGCAGAAAGACTGTTGAAAGGGAGGGGTGGAAAACTGGGAAGGGGGAAAACAATGAAGTAACCTGGAAGTGAGCATGGCTGGCCATCTAACAGGAACAATCCATAAGGGACTACAACAAGGGATAAACCATGGATACAGCTTGTAGTTTTTAATGAGCAGAGAACTTAATCATGAATCCCAGTTCAAATAACATGCAAACCCCAAACTCAGCTTAATTCAGTGTGGCATGGTGTGGTACTGAAAAGGACCAGCGATAAGTAAGGCAGCTGTGAGCTCCCTCCTGGGACAGAGTTGTGTGAAGCAGGTCACTGTCACAACCTGTTTCCCCCTGATTCCTTCTTCCCAAATCATTTCTCATCTTGTTCTGCAGGCAGAAGTTTTCGCTTTTGGCTAACCCCAGGGTTATGTGCTTGCTTTCTCTTTGAGACCCTGGCAACTTACCAGTCATCATCCCAACCAAGTCCCTGCCTAGCAGAAAGCTGTGTTGCTGCTGTAAGAAAAGCAAATGAAACATTTCATGTGTAATTCATACAATATGCTGACATTCCACACCTCAATCTGTGAGCACAAGGTAAGGCTTTTCCTGAAGAAATGCACGAAGAATGTGACACCTCAGGAATATTTTTTCCATTAAAAAGGAGAAATTCATAGCAATCAAGAAGTCTGCCTAGAAGAGTTCATGGTCAGTTATTGTTGCAAGGACAATATATTCTAGGGGAGTTAAATCAGGCTGATGACTTTTAACAGGTCAAACAACTGATTGCATTTTGCAGCCCAGTTTTTCCTTGTCATTAGTTACAAGACTGTGTGGTTTAAAAGTCAGTTAGTTATCTATGAATAGAGATAACCTTGCATTAATCATAAAGCGAAGCTGAGTGCTATCTCAATTTGACTTATTGTCACATTCTGTGGTCAAAAAAGAGAGCCAGAAATACCTCTTTAACCTTTGCTACTCTCCACCTTTTCTCAAGACTTAAATGCACAGTCATTTTAAATAATAGGCATTAAAGAGTATGAACAGCTGTAATAGAAAAGAAGTATTATAAGCTATGCAAGCAGTGGTGTTTTGCCTCCTCCCCAATGGAGCACCAATGGATGTTAAAGTGCACAGATGTGCATATGAGTGCACACACAGAGAGAGACTGCCCATTATTCAATTGTAGATTAATGTGACAATTTGGGATGAATGTGTGGGAAACGCAAGATGCTAGAAGCCATTTTGTCCAGTTTTGCCACCAAGTGTACACTCTATACAAAATTCTCTTGAGATATCCATGTTCAGTGAACACTTGAAGTAGACACTGGGATTCTTTTTGCCCTGATGGCAGGATGTTTGGAGATAACTTCCAGACGTTAAAAGTTGTGTTTATTTAGAATCTCTAATACATTTTCAGGACACACCCTATTCCTGTGGCTAAAATTTGTTTCCACTGTTTTAAATTCTGAATTTTAAATTGTTGTGACCTGCTCTGGGACCTGCTGATGAAGGGCAGGTAATAAATCTAATAATGATGATGATAATGATAATAATTGGGGAACTTGCAGTATTCCAAACCAGACTGAGAGAGCCTATGCACATGAAACATCTTAAATCAGGAACTACTAGTAGATGTCTAGGTGATTTTGGGTAGATTTGAAAAGATTTCTGACTTTGAATTGTCTAACTATGACCAAGAACTGAAAAAGCTCCTCCTAACCCCAAGTTAGGGTCGCATTTATGCCACACATTTAAAGCACCCTTACACCACTTTAACAGCCAAGGCTTCTCCCAAAGAAGTTTGTTAAGGAACTGCTGGGAACTGTAGCTCTGTGAGAGGTTGCCTAACAGCTTTCAGCATCCTTAACAAACTATGGTTTGCAGGAATATTTGGGGGAAGCCATGACTGTTAAAGTGGCATGAGAATACTTTAACTGAATGATGTAAATGTGACCAAGGTTGCTGAAAAATAACACATTTGTGTGTGGTGTTATGGGAGAACCAGAAGTGGATTTCTGGGCTACATGTCTATAGCCGGACCCTTAATGTTTGTCCAGCTGACTGAGTCACTATTTGGTACCTGGGTCTAGTTGGTGGATCTCATAGTCTATTGGAATCAGATCAAAGTACTGCCAGTACTATCCCCAGATTGCAAAGATTCTGGTAGTAAGTTCATAACTGAAGCAACATTTGAATCATAGACGTCTCAGCTCATTCACTTTGCTGGAGCATCCCATTTTTATTGGAATATTGCTGAAATAAATAAAGGGACCAAATTTGGCAAACATCGACAGCATCAAGACTAATTGTATTCCTCTGATTCAGATGCAGTTATGAACCTCTTTGAAGGAAATGACACTGCTAGTGAGTAATCGGGGGAAATTGTTTATCTTTCAGTTGGTAACAGTGTGACTTGTTCCAAGTAAATGCTCACAAGGTGTGCAGAGTATTATCAAATCATCCATCCTTCTCTGTAGGTGGTGACATCCCTCTTAAGCAGACCCAGTGTTAGCCAAGAGATATCTGGAACCTAACTTAGGCAATAAGTGCACATCAAATTTAGCAACTTGCAAGAATCAAAAGCTTCTGATAATCAGATAGTTAACCCTTTCACACATTCTGTTTCTTTCAAGCAGAAGAACTGAAATTGTGTAATGTAAAGAACACGAGTTGACTGCAGGCCAACAGGAGGTAGATTGGTTTGGGGATAGGGAGCTACTAGAAAAGTGATAATCTTAATGAAAAATAAGATCCATTTGATTTCAGTGATAAATGACACTGAAACAAAGAACAGGCTAATTCTATGGAAAGATTTCCCTATGGAAAGATACTTTTGCAATTAGCTTTTTAAACAAGCAATATTATTTCTGATTAAAAAATATTGAAGAAAGAAATCATATTTGAGACATTTGTCCTACTGAATGTATAAAAAGTGGATGGGCAAAGCAGTCCTATACTCAGTGCTATTTTTTTCTAGAAAAAGAAGTGCCAGAACTCACCATGAACACCTCTCTTGTTCTCTTAGAATGCCAATGGTGCCCACCTGAGAGGTGCTGAACCCACCTGAGAGGTGCTGGTACTGAGTTCTGGTGTGTTCTGGCTGAAAAAAGCCCTACCTACACTTAGTATTTACATTATGGCAGGGATGGGAGATGATATTGTTATGGTGCATCTGGCTTTCTACCAGCATAGTGGAGCTTCTGCCAAATCCTAATGCCTCTCAGCTGCTGTAGCTCCAATATAGGATTCTGCCCACCAAGTGTTTTAAGTTTGTTCATAATTTAATGCTTTTTTGACCTACCACTTGAACATCTTAAAATTCAATTAAAAGGTGCTCTTGTATTATCCTTCTATATAGGACACAAAAAGCTGGTAAAATCCATAGATGTTGAGGACCACCCATGCAGAAATGAAATATTTAACTACAAATATATCTTGTATTTGGGAACTTATTTGCTGACATTTAATTCTCTGATCCTTTCAGTCCATACAAAATGATTTGCACACAGAAAACGTAAGTAAATGCTTTACAAATTGACTTTTTGAATATTCTGTGGATGTCACAAATAGATTTTGTTGTAGGTGTTTTCTGCTCTGCAATGTTATTGGTTTGCTTTTTTTATCAAGTAAAAAGCACGTTGTGAGCACTAATCCTCTTAAAAAGGATTCTTTAGTTTGCTTCAACAAAAAACAATAAGAGGATATAGGTGTACAGTTTCTAGTAATACATAGGAAAACTCATGTATATTAATTATCACTATTAATTCAACTTGGGCAAAGGGATTAATTATAACAGTTATTATGAAGTAGCCCTCCATAATTATATGCTGTGTCCAAGTGTTCTAAAAAAGAAATCTAACCAATCTGCCAACTTTTTTTTTGTTGAGAAAGGGGAAGAAGTGGTACAGATTTCATTGGTTAAAAATGCAGTCTCATGTCATTCTAAATCACATTAAGAATCAGTTGAAGTTAAGGAGTGGGTGTTGAACTGTCAGGTTTTAGAAAGAAGAGAAAAACTTGAGACAAGGTTTTCGCGCTTACAAATTCAGATGGAAGGATTTAATCAGCCACTTTCCATGTGCTTCACTGACTACGTGAAATTCTGTCTGTCATATACAGATACAGTGGTGAATGTCTGATGTGTGTTTCATGGCTCCACCTAATTGGATCACTCTGGCACCAGCATCAGACTATGCAATTAGTAAACTGGACAATAACCAAATTTGGATCCATGTTGTTCGATCTGTAGATCATGTCATCTTTCTGTGTGAATAATCCGTAGTATACATTCAATGGTACTAGAAAGTTATTACTTCACAATCATTCTCCTATGTTTAAAAGCAACTAGAGGTTTTTTTTTCTTTGAAAAAATGTTTAGGGATACTCTCATTTTGATTCAAGAAAATCACCATTTTATAGTTCAAATCAGGAAAAATAAATACAGTAAATGGTGAAAGATTCACAAAATGTTTAGGGGTATGCGTACCCCTGCATCCCCCCCCCCCAGACAAAAGCACTGGGTATATATATGCACACATATATGATTTTGAATTGTAAATTAAGAATTTACTAGATTTTTTTTTCCTTGAGAAACTGAAGTCACAGTCTGAAAGTTTAAATATTGGGAACAGAATTTGTTCTCACTAATATGCCAAAAGGATATGATCCTTCAGGTGTTTCTCCTGTACAAGCCCTACAGAAATAAATGGCAAGCAGTGTAAAAGGAAGACCCCCTAGGCTGCTGGGCAGTTTCTGTGAATTTCAATGGAGCCTGCACATATGCCTAGAGTTCTAGAACATATCCCTTTGGGTCTGTGAGAACAGGATGGTGAACTAGATGGACCATTGTCTTGATCCAGCAGGCTTCTCTTATGTTCTCATTATAGCACAGTGTATCATTTAGAAGAGCAATGTGTTTTGCCAGCTTTTGAAAGAAAGTGGCTTGTATCAAGCGATCATGCTCGTTTGTGTGGCAAAACTAATAAAAGGCAGTAAACCACAGAGCATTCCAAAGTGGTTTAAACAATGGGCACAGAGAAAAAAATGCTGCACTTTAGCTTATTAACTTGCATTGAGGAGTATGCACGCACCTCACACTGGAACAAGCGAAAAGTAGTTGACACATTCAATTCTATGAGAGGCAAGAACAACCAGAATGGAATGCAATTATTACTCTCCTTTTGATTTATTGGCCCTTCACAAATTAACACCACCCAATCAGCATGGCTGATAAAATAAGTGCAGAGGTGATTACTTGAACAAATACAGTATGTTGAGAAACTATATATAATCAACAGCCTGATCTTTGGGCCAATGGGTTTTTGTTGGCAGAGTTACTTAAGAAAAAGCACGTCTGGATCATTTTCTTTTTAGTGTTACCCTAGTTGTAAAATGGTACATATCTCCTTCTCTCCCCCCCCCCCACATACCTTCTTTTGACCAATCAAATTGTAATTTTTTTCATATTTAGGGGTAGAAGTTAGTTGAATATATTTCTTTAATATCTTGCACATCACCAGAACATAGCAAAGCCAGATGGCTGTGTTTTATGGCCAACATTTGAAAATAAAAAATAAAAGTATTTTAATGACAGTTTAATCATGCATGAGAGTATTTTGGATTAGAAGAAAATGTCTAAGGCACCAATCACCTGCAAATCATGAATTGCCTAGTGAGAAAGGATGCCAGAAACAACGGCCTATTGTGCATGCTTTCCTGGAATCCGAAGTAGGCCTTTGACACAGTAGAAATGGAAGGAGTGTTGAAAGCTGCAGACAATGAAGGCATAGAGGGGACAGATACACTACATAATAACCCCCAAATACCTCTACGTTATTTGAACAGCAGCATTTAAGCTCAGCTTGACAAATCAAGTGAAGAGATCAAACTGAGCAAGTGTTAGGCGAGCAGCTACAGTTTCATTGAAATCCTTCAAGTCTTGCCAGGATAAATGTTTAGAAATATTGAAGACCACTGTACGTGCATTATAACATTTGAGTCACCTTCAGGTTTACAGATGAAAGTGTTTAATGTTCATTGCAAGTGTTGTGGTCCGTTCTTAGAGAATTCAAGCACAACAGGGACAGGGTCCATCACCTGTCTGTCTCATTAGAACATGGCAGCCTTTCGCAACAACAGCAGCAAGAATACTCATCGCGAAGTACTGGAAGACACAAGATTTACCCACCCGGGAAGAATGGCAGATGAAAGTGATGGACTATATGGAACTGGCGGAAATGACTGGCAGAATCCGAGACCAAGGTGAAGAGTTGGTGGAAGAAGATTGGAAAAAATTTAAAGTTTATTTACAGAAACATTGTAAAATTAAGGAATGTTAGAAGGTTGTTGGAATGAAGTAATGTGGTTTTAGCAGAAATGATATAAAGGATTAGGTTAAAATTGATTTATTAATTGGTGAAAGACGAGAATTACAGTATATTAAGATAAATTATTAGGATAAAAACAAAGCTGGAAAGGATTTGCTGAAACATCTAATTGAACTAGAATACAAAAAAGGGAGGTGTGAGGAGGTCAAGGAAATAAGCAAAGGGAAGAAAGCTATGTAAAGGTCTGATCTGTTGTTGTTTTTAATTGTTTGTGTGTATTTTTTATGTCTTTGTTATTTTTCTTTTTTATTGTTCTTTTTTGTAATTTTCAAAATTTGAATAAATATTATATATATAAAAAAGGAACATGGCAGCCTTTCAGTCCTAGTGGACAGATTGAGAATGCTGCAATCCTACATATCATTCTACTTGTAGTAAGCAAACAATGGGATTTTAACTGGCAGCAAACAATCCTAGATGATCTCATCCTGCTTGCCACAAGTAGGTTGTTCCTGCAGCCACAGGGGCATAGTCTGTGTCTCCAAACCATATGGATTAACAGAACTGGGATTCACAGCTGCTATGCGGTATTCATGAAGTCTCCCCAAGGTCTACGTCAATGCAATGTCTTTGGGACTAGTGACGTGTAAGTGAATAATGGACTGCAACATTTAAAATATTGTGGAAATGTCTGCCATATTTGTTTGAAAGATCGAATCATCTTGAAAACTGTTAACAAAAACCACCTTTTTCAACAGGTGGTTTATACACACATACCTCTACACTGTAAAAACATATTAAAGCAGTTTACCAATGTAAAATTTAAAATTGGAGACTATCAACTAATTGCCTGCATAAGCATGGTGGCATAGAAAACTTTTCAGCATGTGTTTAAAGGTTAAAACAGAAGGTGCCTGCTGAATCACTACTGGCAGAGCATTCTCAGAACTGCGTCAATGACACTAGAGGCTCGGTTTCTTGTTGCTATCAGATCAGCATAACCAACTCAGGGAACAGCTAACAATGCTCCTGCAGATGATCTCAGTGACTGAGCTGAGGGTATTGGGGTTTAGGGGGTCCCTAAGGTACCCTGGGCGGGACGCGGGTGACGCTGTGGGTAAAACCTCAGTGCCTAGGACTTGCCGATCGTGTGGTTGGCGGTTCAAATCCCCACGGCGGGGATTTGGGGTGAGCTCCCATCATAGGCGCCGACTCCATGGGACCTGAGGGGGCCCGAGCCCCCTCCAAAATTTGTTAAGAAAAACAAAGCCACTCCCGATCTAGAGAGGGGGTGGGGTTGCGGGCTCTCGACCCATCAACAATCTCGCGGGGCTGGCGTCAGCCCCGCGAGAAGCGGGGATTCCCCCTAGCTCATTAATATTCACCGCCCACGGCGGCAGCCAATCGGCTGCCGCAAAGGGCAGGCCCTCACAGGTTCACTTAAGGTCGGGGCAGCCCGGGGCTCGCCCCTTTCGTTCCCCCAGCAGCAGCGGTTTGGAGGTCTTGGGCCCCCCCCCCAATATTTTTTATAAGTCGGTATGGGCCCCCGCCCCCCCAATATTTTTTATAAGTCGGCGCCCCTGGCTCCCATCGTTCAGTCCCAGCTCCTGCCCACCTAGCAGTTCGAAAGCACTCTTAAGTGCAAGTAGATAAATAGGTACCGCTTTATAGCGGGAAAGTAAACGGCATTTCCGTGTGCTGCGCTGGTGCAGGCTCGCCAGAGCAGCTTCGTCACGCTGGCCACGTGACCCGGAAGTGTCTTCAGACAGCGCTGGCCTCCGGCCTCTTAAGCGAGATGGGCGCGTAACCCCAGAGTCGGTCACGACTGGCCCGTACGGGCAGGGGTACCTTTACCTTTAAGGTACCCTGGACCTAAGTTGTTCAGGACTTTGTAAATTAATAAAGGACCTTGAACCTGCCTCAGTAGTAGATTGTGCCAGATGTCAGCAGTATGCCCCCATTAGAGGTCCAGCCGCTGCATTCTGCTAGAGCTTCCAAACCGGGTCCAAATTGTTATTTTGATAAATATATTCTAAAGCCCAGCCGTTGCAAACCTGATGCCTGCAGTTTCCATTAACCCCCTGCAATTTCCATTAACCCCCACCAGTATGAAGTGAGGGCACCAAGCTGGCAAGGGCTGTTCAGATATTCTTTGGACGCACGGGAGTGGGGAGTAGTCCTGCATACCCCAAAGCCACATGTTCACCTTTTTATCATTTATTTTTTGTAACACACATACTGAAGTGTTTTTTTAATTTAAAAAAGTAAAGAACGAGGAAACGAAAAAGAAAATCCAAAACCCCCAAAGGAAATAATGTATCATTAGAACAATCAGTTAACAGTTACATGTTCAGTTTAAGGTTTGACGGAGTCCCTGGGCATATAATTGCATGTACAAGACTTGGGACCCAAAAACACCACCAGTGGGGTCTCTGGCTGCATAGAGGGAACTCTTTCACATGCCATGGGCTATTTCAGAGGATTGTGGGTTCTTGGTCCAATTTCAAGGAACCCCTTCAGTGAACTGCATTTAATAATGGGGAGAAAACTAAGGGCAATATTGGAATACTTATATTTAAGGGAGCATGGGAGAAGCAGGCTGTTTGTTAATTGGTGGTCCTGCTTGCTTGATTATGAAGCTTTCACATTATTTCTAGCAAAGGACAAAAGGATTTGGCAAAGGCGCTGTATCACAAGCAACAAAGTACATGAGAGGATAAAAATCAAAATGCCTGCCTTGCATCATCTTTTGGCTAAAAAGCAGGTATATAAAATAATTGTCCTATGTGAGGATCCATGTAGACAGGTCCATGTTTAATTCAGGTTACCAGTTCCTAAGTGTGCCACTGGTTAGCCACTGTGGCAGGCTAATGGTTGGAAACATAAGAGCTGGTAACCAAATTTAAATCAAGTGCTGGCCATATGGAACCCAGCAAGGACATATTTATTTGACCCACCCAGTATCACATTGAAATCAGGCCTTATATTTTAAACTTTGCCCTGTAAAGTAATTCTTATATCAAGCAAGCCACAACCACAACAGTGCTATAATATGTATGCACTATTACTACATTATATAGTATACCACACCACAGTCATAACAGTGATAACTCTGTATATTCACCATAATGAAATTATGTAATACACAGCAACCCATAGCATATGCTCTGGGATAGTACAACATATCAAACTCAGGAGGAATTATTTCCAAGTAATAATCACCCATGGCACATCTGTGTATTTCACTGGGGGTTGAATGGAGTTCAAAAGCACATTTATCTCTGTAATGCTCAGCTACCACTGAACTCAACACCACTTAAAAAAGAAAAGAAACAGTATGTGTGTAAAGACTGAGAAGGTAATCATCACTAAGGAGAATTGTATAGTAGTTAGTTATTGGATTCAGTGGCTTGTCAGTAATCAGCACCTAGCAATTTGCATTGTGTTAGCTATTGTATAGCATTTGTGTAATTTATTTCTTCAGACATTATTATTATTAATCATCATCATCATATAAATAAGATGCATGTTTTAATGATATAGAGCTTAAGAAACAAGCTAGGTCAGTGTGACAAATCTGCAATCATCATTAGGAAGGAATTTATTTATTTTTTTCTAGATACCTCATCGGAGACTCCAGTTCATTTTTCAAAGAGAACATTTTAAGTTTCAAAACACTGAAAACTGAAAATGGGGCTTAAGTTGGAAAATATGATTAAAAAAACACACAACACAACCCATTGAGAAAGTTGGGAATTCAAATGTGAATTTTATAGCCTGGGCTCATCTCCATAAAATCACACAAGACTATACTTCTTCGTTTAAACATTAATGTAAGTCAAACAAACTCCTTTAAGGAATGCTTAATGTGTTCATCTTTGTATACAACAAAGTCATTCATAAAAGTTATGCTTTTTCAACCTTGCTGGTTAAAGGAGAATGTGAATAGCTTTCACCACAGGAACTCACTGAGGTAGCAAAACTCTTGAGTGTTGCATGTTTCCTAGAAATTACAGGTTATTGGAACTGGATCTTTTTTGCTCACTTCAGAAGCAATTAACTGGTTGCTGTACACCTGGAGCTTGTTAATTCTAGGAGAGGCCTTAAAGCTACAGTTCACATTTCACTGTAGTCTGGTAAGAAATCAAATAAAAGGGTGATTTTTAAAAGTCAGGTAATGCTTATTCCATATTCCTGGCAAGAAAAACTATTCTATAGAGTTGCTTTGCTTGCTTCCTTTGGCTAGAAAAATCCAATTTCCATCCTGAGAAGCTTCACATCATGTGAATAATTTATTTTCCCCATGAAAATCTTTAAAACGGGAGAAAATGGCACAGGATGTATGTGAAATTGTTTAAAGTCGCTTTAATAGTTCACTATATAGGGGCTGTATAACTATAGGTGTTTGTTTGATTACATGGGCTCTGAAACAACCTGCGCTTAGTTTTGGTCAGTTTGGGTGGCTGTTTAATTAACACCTCTGTCAAGACTGAATGGTTATACTTTGTAGCTGTTGTTATGATTAAATCAGATGTGTTGATTTAAATATATTAGAAAGACATTTGGAAGATGTTGAGAGGGCAAGTATTCTTCCAAGCGACATGTGCACCTTTGCTTGTCATCCAAAGATGTCAGAATGACATTGTAGAAAGGCAGGAAGGAACTGACTAAGTAAGCAGTTGAGCTAGCACAGTGGTAGGATGTTAAGGTACAAAATAATTCACCCCTAGAACTCAGCTATGACTGAGGACTCAGGCCACAATGAGAAATTTGCAGGGGTAAGTAGAACACCATTGACTCCTTCTGTCACCTGATTCCTGCTGTGTTGGTAGCTGCACAACCTCCTTCTGGTGGTGTCAACACATCGCAGGGAGCAGGCCAGTCTCTCATTTTGTAAAACAAAGCTGGGGAATCTGTGGCCCTCCATATGTTGCATAACTGCAACTCTCACCACCCCAAACCATCAGCCATGCTGGCTGGGGCTGTTGGCAGCCCAACATCTCCTGAAGGGCCAGAGTTTCCCCATCCCTACAATATGCTAATTTCTATCCCACAGTCCTGGCCTGAAAGCACCACTAGTCCCAACTGTGCTTTAAAAAACTGCAGGGTATAGTTGTGTGGATTTTTAAAGATTGGTATAAACAATCTATTTTAAACAATTTCACAAAATGCAATCAACCTAAGCAGAACATTACTTGGTATCGTTTCTGAAAACATGTATTTACAATCTGGGATATCAGCTTCAGCTCCAATTTTCACAAAGCTTTAAAAAAAAAAAAGTTGAAAGAACTTCTATTCATTTTCACCTGCAATTTCAGTCGAGCATCAGGAAAGGAAAGAATGTGTTCTGTAGCTTTGAAGATTATTGCTTTCATTTTGTGTGCTGCACACAATGTTTTGCCATGATCTTCCACATCAAATACAGAGCAAAATTATTTTAGTGCTTAGAGTGGGAACTGTCTTTTTGGGGTCTGAAGTGGACACCGATACACACTTCCAATATAAATGTATGATCCTCCAATATTAAACTTAACTCCACAGCAACCCACATGTTCTTTTATTTGTTCTGGGAAGGGGAAGATAGGCCCAGTTCTCAAAAGCAAAAGCCACA
Source organism: Podarcis cretensis (assembly GCF_951804945.1). NCBI lineage: Eukaryota > Metazoa > Chordata > Lepidosauria > Squamata > Lacertidae > Podarcis > Podarcis cretensis. Next base: position 54,758,122 of record NC_137179.1, read on the forward strand.
CTGAAGAAGATGGGCTTTGCTTCATCAAAATTGAAATATATGCAAAATACAAAGTGAAGGGTTTTTCTGTGGAAGGAATGTCAGCTAGGCTTAGTTCTGGTACTGAAAACATAGGAAGAATCTGCTGAATCAGGCAATGGCACATCTAGTCTAGCATCCAACCAGATTCCTGTGGGGAAACCAGAAGCAGGACCTGAGCGCAAAAGCAGTCTCTCTTCTTCTGGTTTCCAGTAGATGGCATCCAGAAGCATACTGAATTGGGGAGTTCATAATTCTTTTAATTTTAAGAGCATGGTGCTGGTTGCTGAATTTGATGCTTCCAAAACACGCAAAGTAGATCCTGCCAGGCGAACTTTGATCTTTCAAATTTCAGCAGTGTCATGTGCGAGGCTAAAATTTTGTGCCCTCTGCCTCTCGCCTTCTGTTTTGCTCAATTTATGATGTCGTAATTGTGGCGCCCTGCAGCATCCCCTAGGCTTGGCACCCTGTGCGGTGGAACCAATCCTGCTGCCCTAAGTTAGACTCTGATCACTCTAAGCTGAGTTGAGACTCTTTAAGTTTGAAGTCTGAAAATGGGCCTACCCCATCCCACTGCCTGTAAGGACCTAGTTCAGTAAAACAAAGTTAATTAATTAGAAGGAAAATTGAAAAAGCACAGCATATATGTGTGCGTGCATGAATCATTAAAAATCATTTGCATGCTGCTGTTGTGGCATACATAAAAAAAGTTCTATCCTTCTTTAACACCAATTGGCCGACCATGCCCAGGAGAAAGGTCTCTGGTTTCTTCAGGAAGGTATATTTAAATACCTTTTTCATTTCATTATAGATCATCTCCCAGAAAGCCTTAATCCTTGGGCACGTCCACCAAAGGTGAAAGAATGTACCTTCAGTCTCTTTACATTTCCAACATTTATTATCGGGCAAATGATATATTTTTGCGAGCTTGAGTATTGGAAAGTATTGGAAGACACAAGATCTACCCACCCGGGAAGAATGGCAGATGAAGGTGATGGAGTACATGGAGCTGGCGGAAATGACTGGCAGAATCCGAGACCTGGGAGAAGAGTCGGTAGAAGAAGATTGGAAGAAATTTAAAGACTATCTACAGAAATATTGTAAAATTAAGGAATATTAGAAGGATGTTGGAATGAAGTTATGTGGTTTTAGCAGTAATGTTATAAAGGAGTATTTAAAGATGGATTGTTAACAGGTGAGAATGTAAAGTTATAATATATTAAGATATTAAGATAAATTATTAAGATAAAAGTAAAAATGGAAAGGATTTGCTGAAATAAGTAACTGAACTAGAATACAAAAAAGGGAGGTGCGAGGAGGTCAGGGAAACAAGTAAATGAAAGTCAAGACATGGAAAGGTTGATTTGCTTTTAATTGTGTTTACTTTTTTGTATTTTGTATTTTTTGCTTCTTTTTTTCTTTTTTATTCTTGTAACTTTTTTGAAACTTTAATAAATATTATTTTTAAAAAAAATCATTTGCATGAATCATTAACAATGCCAATTTCTACAGCATCAGTGTATTGTTTGGTGGGGGCTACATTTTATATAGACAGTAAAGGCTGCATACTGCTGTTCCTTTTTTTAAAAGAAAAGTTAGGTCATTTGTTCCAGAAAATAAAATGGATCTAAACCTTCAGATTGCAATTTATAACCCACTTACTCTGGAGTACTCCTACTGAAATCCCGATGAAGTTGGCCTGATTGCTCCATGATTATTCTGGAGTAATAGGTTGTGAATTGCAGCGTCAATGAGTAGGTAGCACATATTCATCATTTCAAATCTCTACCAACCTTTCTCACTGTCTGAGTGTCAGGAAATACCTCTGCTCTGGTTTTCACTTGGCAGTTCCAATTACGTCTCTTCTGTTCTGCTACCTTGACAGGAATAGCACTGAACAATTCAGTTTTACAACAAAGATTCATAGATAACAGCAAACAACATGTTCGTTTTGATCTGGTGATTTCCCAGAAAGTATTCGAATATGTTTCTGTTCATTTGCAGCTCTTAATGGTCATAATAATCATGGATGGTTTTCACAGTTCTCTCATTCCTTTTATCTTGAGTCGAGCCTTTCTTGTTACAGACCTGTCACAATAACAGATACTGTTTCCTTGTGTCTTCATTGTGAGATTGAGTTCTGTTGTAACTATTGTTGGGATTCTAACCCTTCTTAATGACTGATCTCTTTCAAAGAATAAATATTTGCTGGAATCCCCTTTCTTCTTTGGGTTTTATTAGACAATCTGCCCACTGCAGAGAACTTTTTGCTAAATATCTTTGACACCACACAACTTTTAATTAGGACATTAGTATCACAATCCTATTTGTGTCTACTCAGAAATAAGCCCCCTTAAGTTCAACGGGGCTTACTCCCAGGGAAGTAAACACAGGACTGCAGCTTTGGATATTAACCTGTAAAGATATCAAGAAATTCCTTTATAGCTTTAATTGCTGGTAAAATGATTGCACTCTTTACAAATGCTTTGGCAAGTGATCAAGATTATGTTTTTTCAGGTGTTCCATTATATATAGTATAAAAAATAACTAATTTCAAGGAAATATTGTTTTATTGCAAGGTTATAAACTGTACATATTTTTACCAACCAGTGCAATTGTGTTGATATATTCAGAGGCTTAAACAAACATACGGTGCAGTATAAAATTTATTATACACTCCTGTGCTGAATAGAATGGCACTGCAGCACCAACATCTGGGAAAATATGAGATGTGATATTTTAAAATGCATTCAGTTATGGCGTCAAGTTTATCCCTGACCATATTAATTTCAACATATGCTCCAATTTTAAATTTAATTTTTAGGTGGGCTCCAGAAGGCCATTTTAGGTGTACTTTCAAGCTTGGGCATGCCTAGTGGGATTTTGGACTTCTTTTAATAGTAGGCCTTTGCATTATGATATTGCACAAACTACTTCTGAAAGTCTCCTCAGTTTCTAAAGTGCTTTGGGATATGGCATGATTGTAGTTTGAGATACCTCCAAAGCATAGGATGTGTAGAACTACTGGTATGGTTCTTTGAACCCTGATCTAACTTTCCAATGCACAGTTTGTTCTGAATAAATAGAAAATTGTGTGTGAAGGCTCAGGAGTTACTTAAAAAAAAAAAGGTAGATACTGCATCAGCCTTCCATAACTTCAAGCCCTCCAGATGTTTTGGACTTTAAGTCCTATTAGCCTCAGCCAGAATGGCCAGTGGTCAAGGATGATGGGAGTTGTAATCTGAAAATATATGAAGTTAACAGTGTATTCCAGAACACCTTTACTCAGAAATTCCATTGTGTTAAATGAAGCTGACTACCAACAACAGGCTGTTTTCACCTAAATTGTCTGTTCCAGTAACTAGTTGTAGCAGAACTATCACTAGTATTTTACTCAGTTTCTTGAATTTTTTTTTAAAGTCTTCTGCATGCCTGGGACTGTGATCCTTAAAATACTCTCAAAGAAATCTGCAGAATGACTCCAAGACTATAATTGAAGATTTCTCCTGATGCTGATTTCACCTTTGGAAAAATGGGCCAGAATAAGAAAATATAAGTTGTCAATGTGTTGTAGAACATGGTGTTTCGTGGTAGTTGGGTTACATATTGCATAAAACCATTCTCACATTTTAATTCAGGCATTTCATGGACAGGAAGCAATTTTTAAAATATTTATCTTGGTGTTCAGCAGCTATTTTATTCTATTAGTCATACTTCTGTCTTGAGTGTGGTGGGTAAACAATATAATTTCCCCAAGATCACTCCACAATCCAGAAATAATTCAGCTCTTTTCATTCTGAGTCTTAGCTATAACAGTCAGAATTCATGTTACAGCCATGTAATGGTATAGATAGGGTTGGGCAAATATGTTAATTTTGTTTTCTCTCAGTTTCTCATCTTTCCAGTGCTATCTTAAAATAGCTATGGTAGCTTGTTCCTGTGGTTGTTTCAGGGAAACTTTTCCAGTTTCCCTGGTACAGTTGTGATTTTATAGATAAATGGGGACAGCACATGGTTTTATACAAAGAATCAAATGAGGCATGACCTTCAGGAATAGACTGTAAAAAGAAATAACATGGTTGCCTTTACACCATGGCTTTATATATTGAAAGCACTCTGATACCACTTTATCAGTCATGGCTTCCACCAAAGAAGTCTACAAATGTAGTTTGTTTAGGATGCTGCGAAATGTATATATGTGGGTGTTTCCTAACTATTTTCATCACCCTTAACGAACTACAGTTCCCGTAAATATGTGGTGGGGGGCAGCCATGCCTGTTAGTGGTGTAATGGTGTTTTAAGTGTATGATGTGAATGTGACTGATCAACCTTGCCTGAGAATGCACTGTTACAGCTTCTCTATGTACTTAAGTGCCATGGATATCTAGAAAAGGTGCAACCTACCTGTCTTCTTCCTCTGTGCTTGGGGGGTGTCAAAAAATTATAACTCCCCCCTCACACTCATATTTGCTGGTTTGTTGGACAGGAGGAGTTTGCTTTTACACTTCAAAGCCTAAGATAGGTGACCAGACAGGTTGCATAGTCTAATAAAATAAAATCCTAATATTGAAGTGAATGCTAAGGTATTAGCTCCTCCAACCAATAGGCCCATGCATAAACCACAAAGAAAACTGTAACACAGATTGTTACACAAATAAATGCTGGCTTTGTTCTGTTTCTTTGGGGTTTGGGCGGATTTGAGTGATGGAAAGTATTTTACAGGGCAACACAATCTCTTTAAAAAACAGCCACATTGTCAATTAGTTATCAGAGGTGGAAACCAGAACTGAGATGGAAGAACTGATACACTAATTACCATGCACGGATATTGGAGAAAGCAGACCTAGTTCTAAAGAGCTTAGCATCGAAATAGAAAAGGCAAACATCAGGTGGAAGAAAAGATTACTTTCCCCATATTATCATAAGAGAAGGAAGATGCTTTGCCCTAGCTGTCTTAAGAGACTTGGCACACATTCTGTAGGGCCCGTTATAATACAAAACCCAAAACTGAATTTGGCTGCCTCGAGTCTCAGACAATGCCTGTTACAATTATTTTGCCTTGATCTATCAGCTCCCAATGACTAATGAGGATTGCATCACAGAAGCATCTTTCCACTTTCCAAAACTCTTCCTATTGGTACCCTGTGAATACCAGGGCCATCAGGAAATTTTGATCTCCCTCACCATACTTGTGTGTGTATTATTTTAATAATTACAGAATGTTTTCCCCAAACACTATATCATGGCAGTTTACAGCAGCAGACACACAGCAGCAGCAGAGAGAAATCTGAAATGGTTAAAGGGGTTTAAGTGACATTTACACAGCGTAGTCTGCACTATTTGCAATTCATCTGTAATCCTGTTAAAGGAGTAATAGCAGTTGACGCAGGCTGAAGATGCTGCAGGTAATAGGAGCAAGGATCAGTCATTCATAGTGTGCTATTCTAGATCTGGCTGGGATCCTTCAGACTCTAAGCCAAATGTTAAACACACTCTAAATGAATGACAAAATACTCAACTACTCTTCTGGCAGTCTTTGTTAACGGTGAAGAGCTTTTGCTACTGTGAATGCTTGAAGCTTTCATGTTTCATCCAAACGTCTATTTTCCAGCTTCTAAGTGTTCCTCAGTCTATTTCTCAAACAGCTGTCTGTACAAGATCAGAATATCTGCCCTGGCAGGCTAATCTTATCCTCTGCTATAGCTCTTGGGTGGTCAATATAGAGGCTATTGGGCACACAGCTGTCTCTCAAACCATGGCAAACTTCCTTTCCTACTGTCTGAACCGATGCTAGGAACTGCAAATTCACAACCCTGGGATTGGACACAAGGGCCTAATGTTGGCTCTGTTTCCCTTCCCTGAAACCCATTAAATGTCTGCAACATGTAAAGGCCTTTCACTGGACATCTCTGCTGGGTTAGAGAATAATTCTATGCAGGATGTCCATGATGGAGTGGGGCTCTTGTTTCAGGGTAACAGGCTTGGAAGGCTGAATATGTAAGAACACAATAAAATAAGAAGAGCCTGCTGGATCAAGTCAATGGCCCATCTAGTTCAGCATCCTGGTCTCACGTTGGCCAGCCAGATGCCTGTGGGAAACCCACAAGCAGGATTCGAGAATACAAGCACTCTCTTCCAGCAGCTGGCATTCAGAACTTTTACTGCCTCCAACTGTAGAGGCAGAGCATAAACATCATGGGCTAGTAGTCATCAATAGCCCTCCCCTCTATGGATTTGTCCCATAGTTTAACTATGCACTGCATAAACACCAACTTTTACATCTGTGCACTTATTTTGAATTCAGTGGGTCTAATCAGACATGATTGGGTGCATAATTACAGCCACAATGATGCTAAATCCATATGCCATTACTGCACAGCATCACAAAACACAGGGCCCCACAAGATGACCTGGTTATTGAGCATTCATCCTGATTAGCTAACACACTTACATAGTGGTTACACTGTGTCTGGTCTTCACCAAACACTCATTCTGATGTTTGTGCAAGGCGATTATAAAACAATGAGCACTCATCGCACATTCATCCTGATTTGCTTACAGGTGTTCACATGTTTTCCTGTTAGTCATTCATTCATTCTACACTTTTCAATGCATTTCCTGGTCACTTTCTAAGTCTGATTCTTTTAAAAAGTGGATTTGTGCTTTAATCCACTTGAGCAGCACAACCCTAATGTTCTGATATGCCCTCAAATGCCTCCTACAAAAGAGTGACTGTCTGGAGGTACCCACTGTGTACCTGAACCCAGTGTGTGCCTGTGTTAATTTGAACTTCAGCTGGTCTTTCAGAGTGATGTATCAACACAACCTCCAAAATGACTTGAGTCTACTAAGGGTTAGCAGAGCAACTAAATTTTCTACAAATAAGTGTCCTTGGGATCTGATTTGCTTGCATTCACATGAAGAAAGTAGTAAGTAGACTGGAAATATTTAGTTTCATATGATTGATACTTATTGCAACAGTCCTTTTTGGAGTCACTCCAGCTGGAGCAATTGTATGTAGTTGGTACATGCATATTGCTGGCACACACACAACTTCCTTTCTTCCGGCCAATGCAAACACTCCTGTCTGAGGAATTCAATGGAAACCACCACATTGTGAACTGGCCCAAAACTGAATTCATTCACCTCCGTTATATATCACAGCACCATTGCTATGTATTCCGATTCTGTCTAGGACATATTGCCATAAAAGCGTTGCGCATATATCAAAAGGAACAAATATTTTTCTTTGAATCCAGCGATGAAACCACCACTTAATTTTCAGGTAAATTATGAACCATTTCTATGAAACTGCATCTGCTGATTTAAGCCTAAAATAAGACCTGCACTTTTAATTATACAGGAAGACCCTGGGAACAATGTGCTTATTGTATCAAAAGGGACTCTGGGTGACATACCAGTATTATAAATAAAACATATTAACTGGTAAGAGTTACAAAAGTGAGATTGCATCTAAGCCTTTATGAAAATTGTTAATTTCTCACAGATGATTGAACAGCCCCTGTTGTTGTGTATAAATGATGAAAATTGTGAAAATGGTACATAGCTTGCAGTGTGCTATTTTTTGCAAAATAATGGCACAATAATGTTGTTTCAGGTGATTAAATTGTCATTATTAATTTTTTATCATTATCATCATCGATTATTAGGCATTTTATCCTGCTGTTTAGAAGAAAAAGGTCCCCATGATAACTTACAAATGTAAGCAAGACTTTCTCTGCATTCAGACTGGGCAGCTTCCAACAAAATAATAAAATACAATGGTGCATCAAATATTAAAAGCTTCCTTAAACAGGGCTGCCTTCAGATGTCTTCTAAAAGTCTGGTAGTTGTTCTTCTCTTTGACATCTGGTGGGAGGGCATTCCACAGGGCGGTGCCACTACCAAGAAGGCCCTCTAACTGCTTCCTTGTAACTTGGCTATTCGCAGCGAGGGAACCGCCAGAAGGCCCTCGGCGCTGAACCTCAGTGTCTGGACAGAACGATGGGGGTGGAGACGCTCCTTCAGGTATACTGGACCGAGGCTGTTTAGGGCTTTAAAGGTCAGCACCAACACTTTGAATTGTGCCCGGAAACGTACTGGGAGCCAATGTAGGTCTTTTAAGACTGGTGTTATGTGGTCTCGGAGGCCGCTCCCAGTCACCAGTCTAGCTGCTGCATTCTGGATTAGTTATAGTTTCCGGGTCACCTTCAAAGGTAGCCCCACATAGAGTGCATTGCAGTAATCCAAGCGAGAGATTAGACTAGAACATGCACCACTCTGGTAAGATTAGACTACAGCATGAACCACTCTGGCAAGACAAGTCCGCAGGCAGATAGGGTCTCAGCCTGCGTACCAATGGAGCTGGTAAACAACTGCCCTGGACACAGAATTGACCTGCACCTCCATGGACAGCTGCGAGTTCAAAATGACTCCCAGGCCGCGCACCTGGTCCTTCAGGGGCACAGTTACCCCATTCAGGACCAGGGAGTCCTCTACACTTGCCCACCTTCTGTCCCCCCCCCCCAAACAGTACTTCTGTCTTGTCAGAATTCAACCTCAATCTGTTAGCCGCCATCCATCTTCCAACCGCCTCCAGGCACTCACACAGGACCTTTCAACAGACTGGTAGATAGGCTCTGCAGTTCAATTTTTGTAACTGATAGAAAGGTTGCTGAAGATGACAGTTTTATTATTACAATTATGATTGCTACTGCTATTGCTACTGGGGTGTGTGGGGTGGTAGAGGAGGGGTAGTACCTTTGGTGGGGGACATGCTGAGATCCTTCTGGGATAGTTTGTCCACCTTTGGTCCCCACCCTGCACACAGCTCTCACCTGTGGCCCCTAGATGCTGTCAGTGTGTGGCCACACCCCAGGAACGGCTTCAACTGGCTGGCTAAACCAAGGGAAGGTAGCTGATGGGTCTCACACTTCCTCCGCATGTGAAGACAGGCTCTGGTGAATTGAGCAGATGAGACCAACAGTGGGTCCAATGGTTAAGAAGGCGATTTCTGCACATGTTGTAGAGGGAAGAGGGGGACAAAGGGCTCGTCAACCTGGGGTGGTAGCCCTAATAATAATAATAATTAATAATAATATTTATTCACCACCCATCTGGCTGGGTTTCCCCAGTGACTGTGGGCAGCTTACAGCATATATTAAAAATTGTGGCACATCAGACATTAAAAATTTCCCATACAGGGCTGCCTTCAGATGTCATCTAAAAGTCAGATACTTATTTATTTCCTGGACATCTGATGGGAGTATGTCCATTCCAGAGGGCGGGCGCCACTACCGAGATGGCCCTCTGCCCTGGGAAAAGGAAAATGCTAATCCTAAAGCTCTACTTCCTTGCGGGATATCTTTGGGAGAAGAGAAGGCTAAGGAGTAAACCCTACACAAATCCAGAGTGGAGTCCCTGAGATGGATGGTGCCTTGTACACCTCCTTCTGGCAACTTCTGCAGCCAAGCTGGTACCAAACATATTTCTCTGCTTACCTTTGGACCACATCAGTGAGAAAGATGCCAACAACAACGATTGCTATTACTACTACTACTTGTTATTATTATTAAACACTTAGGAAGCATTTCCCCCCTAAGATAAAAGTCTCTGCTCCTACTCTAATAGACATGATACAAAAGGAAAAGGAATGGCAAGAGAAGAGAAGCAAGCAAGCATTTGAGTAGTTGCTTCTCCACTGGCTGATGGATGGAGCCACGCTGATTTCCTCCCTTGCTGTGATGTTCTTCCCTGGAGGTAGGGAGTATCTTGGTCCCAGTGGAACCAAGCCTCCAGGGCAGTGGCAAGGTCTGAGCATGCCTCCCTTCAGCTATGCAGACAATATAGCTTTGTTAGTCTTTATAGGTATATATTCCCCCTCTCTCCTCCCTCCCTCGCTCTTTCTTGCACACACACACACACAGAGAGAGAGAGAGAGAGAGAGAGAGAGAGAGAGAGAGGTTCTATTGAAGGAAATTGTAGTTTGCACTCTTCTCTTTTAGGAATGGCATGGGAGGAACTGACCAGTTGTCAATATCCATTTCAGGTCAGACATCTTTGTTCACAAAACACATCTATCCTTCACTCTTCACATGAACCATATTGTGTGTAGTTTGAGAAGAGCTTGCTGTGGTCAAACATGGCCAGAGAATTACTGTGTAAAAAATACTTCCCAACTAATGGGGTGTGCTATATATATATATATATATATGCTGGTATAGTTCCAGAGGCAAACCATCATGAATGAATAGATCTTTTGTTGTGCTCCTTGATCTCTTTTCTTTGGCTTTTGTTGGAATAAGTCAATACCTTTCTAATTGGGTGTCCTTTTTGGACTTTCTCAGGCTTTAGCATTAAGAAAATCCACCTCTTTAAACACAGACAGAGGATACTAAATGCCCAGTGCAGAAGCAGCCCAATAATCCTTTTCTTTCCCTTTAATAGGTTGATTGCTTCAAGAGGTATCGAGAAGGCTCAGCAGCATTGCTACGTGTTTTATGTGGCACACATGACTGTAAAAGGAGCTGTCAGTCTTGTGCATCAGTGAAAGTGTGTTGCTACCCCCACCCACCCCAAGAGAAAGAAGCTGATTTGCAATGTCCTTAATAAAGAACAGGTGACTTCTAAATAGTATAGTGGGATTGTTGGCTTGGTATGCTTTGAGAGGGAGATCTGCAGCTTTTGTGGGGCAAGTTGCAGTAGGCCTGGGGTCACCTTGGTAGGAGGATAGAAAGCAATAAACATGACAACCATTTTGGGATCAAAATGGCCACAACTTTTTTTGATTACAGATGTAAGAAGGCCTTGGTATAGGCATTGGGTATGTATCCTGAATCAACCAACCCAATTATGTCATCAGGGTCAATCCTGAGTTAAGGATCCCCATATGATGCACATCAAATATGGGTGACCCTTCTAGGATGGCAGTTGGGGAGTTCTATGGCCTGTTAGCCCCTGTCTGGGGACATGGACAGAATCCTTCCCCTTGAACCCCTTTACCAGGGTACCTTGATACTTTGATCCAGAGAAGGGAGTAAAGCCTACTCCACCTACTCTGATTAGACTAAGGATCCAGCCCAATGCCTTCCCCTACCAGGCTGTGACAATTGCTGTGAGGTAGACAAGAACCCCAAACCAGCCCAACTGGTTTTCAGGCAAATTCCTCACTGGCAGGTTACATTCCAGCCACAGAAAGACTAGAGTTTTCTATATCCCACTCCCCTACCTGGACATCTCTCCATCCAGGCAGGCAGGAGGCACAATCACTGTTGGGGTCTCCATTCCTGCTAGGCAAAAGCACATGTGTGTGTGTGTGAAGAAAGAGCAATGAAAGGTGTTGGGCAAGCTGCCATTTATCGATCCCTGCGAGCAGGCCCAAGTGACCCCATTGGCTGGTTGGGCCTACTCCCAGGTGAACGCACTTCAATCAGCCAGCAGACGGGCGATCCAGCCTGCCATTTGCAAGATCTCTTGAAAGATCTGGGGCCTGGCCACAACACTGCCCACCAATGAGAATGAGTGGACTTGCAGCCTTTTTGACAATTCTAGGCATTCTTAAAAATCTGGGGAAACATGACAGACTTCACCTTAAGTATATAACATTGCAACCTATCTGCAACAAATTTCTAGCTCATTGCTTTGTTGCCTTGGACTTTCTGGTTTATGGTGTACTGTGGGTGGGTGAAGAGAGAGTGCATGTAGTGTTCAACTTACACTGAATCTGGGCTAGTCGAACACTTTGAAAAGACCTTGCCATGACATAAAAATCTTTGTTTTCTCTTTCACTATTTATTTCTGTGAAGTGCCCTATTGAATCTCAACTGTTTCTACTAGGAGAGTGAGCCATCCTCTGTTTACTGCGATAGGTTGTCATCTACTTTGCAAACAAATTGCCTGAATATTTTTCTCATCTTAGAACCAACAATTAAGGCACATATTTTGGTATATTGTCATTTCAGAAGGACATGCTATTGTTGGTTTTTCGGCTGAAGCACAAATCTCTCAACATTCAAAGCAATTGTTGCTTTATCATGGTGGGGGATTGTGGTTCGATACTTCCTACCAATCTAGAGCGATTGCCTAATTGTTTTATATTTGTGGAGAACTTTCAAAAGTCACACTTGCCACCGTGAGATTTTTGAACTGTTCTTAATAGATAAATGGAAGAGTCAATCATCAATCAATCAATCAATCAATCAATGTTTATTACGGCAAACAGCCAACATATAAATGGAAGAGTTGATCAACCTATAATTTGGAAATCACTATATACATGCTGAATAATACACAATTCAAACTGTTTTATTTCCAAACTTTGCATCATCTTGAAACCAGAAGGACTAAAGCTCTTTGAGAAAGGTTTTGTCTAAGCTTTTTTGAGTAAAAATTAGTGGGATAAGTCAGCAAACAGCTGTATATTTAATTTTTTTTTTCAAATATACTGAGAAAATGAGATATTCTTCATTTTGTTTGTGAATCCTGCTTCTGCCTTGTTGTTTCACAGGCATTAATGTTCATGGGGCTGGAATATTTGAACAATAAACAGCTTCTGCAATTACCAAATGCCTGAGCTCTACTTCAGCATTTAATCACTCTCAAACACCATAAATTGCCTCATATATTTCTCTCCACCATGAGCATTATCCCTTAATCAAAGTTTTAGAGATATTACACATTTTATATGAACTCTGGTGGATCATAAGAAAAATGAGCCAGATGCAATGGCAATGTGTGTGTGTACATGTACACACACACATATACACTCACACATCTACGTACCCACACATACGCATACATACAGTGGTACCTTGGTTCTCAAACAGCTTAGTTGTTGAACAAATCAGCTCCCAAATGCCACAAACCTGGAAGTAAGTGTTCCGGTTTGCGAACATTTTTCGGAAGCTAGACATCTGACACAGCTTCTGCTTGAGTGCAGGAAGCTCCTGAAGCCAATCGGAAGTCATGCCTTGGTTTTCGAATGGTTTCGGGTGTTGAACGTACTTCCAGAACGGATTAAGTTCAAGAACCAAGGTACCACTGTATATACAATCACACACATGCATACTCTAAGCTTATTCTGGAGACTTATGGTGATTGATATATTTTTCAAAACAGAAATGTGTATTTGAACTGATTTGGAACTAGAGGCAGCAACTCCTGGAAACATGATAAAATAGAAGGCATGAGTCATTCATAACTTCTTTCTCCCCACTCCTGCACAAGTGAATCCAAACAGAATTCCCTGTATTGTCTTTTGAGGTACATACAATAGCAGAACCTTTCACTTCAATAAGCAATTCAGCATTCTAGATGAGGGAAGTCCAGTATCCTGTTCCCAGACTTTGCTCACATTCCTCTTTACTCTACCCACTGGTGCGCTCCCACCACTGGTTTGGGAAGTGGTATACACATAGCATTAGCCATAATCCATACCTATCCTGTACCTATCCTCTTGTTTCTCGTGAAATACTGCCTTTTTATGTGTTTTCCCCCCAAACCAGCTTCAATCCGAATTGAGAAAATAAAAAAACTGTGTTGTAAGATCGTAACGTGAACACAGGCTCATAGTGGCTGATCAGATGCCTGTGAGAAACAGGCAAGCACTGCAAGAGCTTCAATTTCCTCGCTGTTTTTCTTTTGAAGTTACTGTCTTGATGCTACAAGTCTCATTTGTTATTCTAACTGATAAAATATGTTCTATTATATTTGAAAATGCATAATAGATGCACACTTTTCTTCATCAATATGGCAGTACTTGAAGGCAAGGTATAGCTATAACTGGATGTCCATATAGACCTTTTAGGAATATACAGCCATGTGTTCCCCACAACAATCATTTATGCTCCCAAATTACTGAAGAATGTCGTCATAAACCAATAAAACAAATAGTTTAAGCCCTTGAAAAAGTGAATAGCCAAGTGCAATTCTACACATATCTATTCAAAAGCAAATCCCACTGTGTTCAAGAGCCATACTCCCAGGTTCTACAGTCTTCACAAAATTAAGGCAAAACAGAAAAGACTACTGACGGCACATTTTCATATGAGACCTGAATGCATTACTACTTATTAGTAATACACCTTTATCCCAAGAAACCCACTATATTCTCTCACCTCCATTTTATTTTCGCAACTAGTGAATTTCATGGAGTAAGAGATTTGAACCCAGGTCTCCCTATCACACCATGTTGGCTCTATATGTGTGTGCCTACTGCCCACTATTATTCCTTTCTGCAGAATATTACATATATTGATTAGAATCATCTTTTGTCCTCAGAGAATGCTAATAATAATGACCAGTCCTTTTAGTATCATCAGAACAGTCCACTGCCTAGTTTCTTCTCATAAAATGTTTCAGAGAAAAAGAGATTATGACTTCCATTTATGACAGCTGCAAGGTTTTTCTCACAATCCTTTGGGTTCTTTATGTTTTTGGATTTATAAGACATTAGTGCTATGGTTGAACCAGGGTCTTAAAAGTAACTCTTTTATTAAAAAAAGATACATACATACACACACACACACACACACACACAGCTTTCAACCCTCAAAGTTTCAAAGGCTTCATCCTGATACATACATACATACATACATGCATACATACATATATGTATATATACAGTGGTACCTAGGTTAAGTACTTAATTCGTTCCGGAGGTCTGTTCATAACCTGAAACTGTACTTAACCTGAAGCACCACTTTAGCTAATGGGGCCTCCTGCTGCCGCTGCACCGCCGCTGCACAATTTCTATTCTCATCCTGAAGCAAAGTTCTTAACCTGAGGTAATATTTCTGGGTTAGCGGAGTCTGTAACCTGAAGCATATGTAACCTGAAGCATATGTAACCCGAGGTACCACTGTAGTTGTCAGGAATCTCTTATAAGCACTGAGTTTCTAATTTGAATTACCCTCATTCTTACTAATCAGTGTGGGAAGGTGAAAAATCAGAGTGAAAATTACTTCAAGGCTATATTTTGAGATAAACTTTCAGTTTCAATTTTCACGACCTAATTTATCTATCTACCTATCTACATATATGGGAGGAGTTAATGTTATATTCAGTACAAATCTTATTGCAAATTGCATTTTTCATTTTCTTTTAATGAGTTTCCTTATATTCCTTGTTTTCTTTCTGAAGTATATGAGGGCCTGTCATATTAATAACTTTGTTTATTGTTTTGTGCTTCCCCTAATATGGCAGACAAAATGAAGGCAATAAGTTAGAAGATAATAAATGTTTTATATGATCAATCACTTTTTGTAAGTTTCTCTTCTTCATTTATGGTATGCTCTGTAAACATAAAGCAGGAGAATGTAACTTAGCCTTAAGTTTTAAGAGAAAGGGGTGAGGAAGCAGGGCAGGCCAGAAGAAAAGATAAAAGGGAGTGGGGAATAGATAAAGAAAAGATACCCCCCCCCCCAAAGGAGAAGAGCAGTGTATGCCACCTGGAGCTGATTGGTGGAAGAAAAAAGGGTAAATATACAGTGAATGAATAAAAACAGAAGAATAATACAAAGCCTGCAAAGTGAAATAGCTTAGCTGCACCAAAAAATGGCATCAAAGACCAGAGGAGGCACTATTCACAGTTAAAATCTCAGGAGAAAGCAGATCATCTCCATATCTTGGCAATACCCAGGAAGTCACCTGCAATACATACAGCAGGGTTGGGGAACCTGTAGCCCTCTAAGATGTTATTCAGCTACAACTTCCATTATCTCTGGCTATTGGCCATGCTCACTGGCGTTGATGGAGTCCAACAACATCTGGAATGTTGCAGATTCCTCAGCCCCACTCTAAAGCCTCAGGTAGAATGACAGATAGTTAAAGAAGCAGTAGTTGCTTTCCAGGTGGGCACAGCCTTTGAAGGTGCTGCTCTTATGGAAATAAAGGTGAGAGAAATCTCTAACTGATGGGAAAGACAGATGAAGTTTTTTATACACTTACATAATACTTTCTTTTAAGAGCTAAAGTTCTTAAAAAGTTGTTCTCACATATATTCCGGCTGTTACATGACACAACTTCCATATTGGAATAATGATGAACTCCAAATGCCAAACCAAATGGTTACTAGAAAATCAGTTGACCATGGCCAATGCTTCAGATTAGGCTCATGCAGCAAAGTTGCAATCTCACTAGCTCATGTAAACTGACTTTGGTGTTCTGACCTGTGCCTAAGAGGATTGCACCAAATTGTAGTAACAATGTAATTTGTTTAAGGATTATTAACTCATTTCTAAGATGCCAGCATTGTACGAGTATGTGGACATAAGCTTCAAGAAACTATGGGGAAGAACAAATTGGTGTCAGTTAAACCATTGCAAAATGAGTGAAGAGAAAATAACACCCTTTTAAAAAGAGATTGTACTGTGTGTGTGTGTGTGTGTGTGTATATATAATCTTCAAAACAGTAATTTTATATAACATCACATAATTTTGCTTCTCTGGCTTCCTAACATCAGATAATGTTAAGTAAAATTATTCTTTTAAAATTATAAGTTTTAGAGCATTTAAACTAATACTTTAAAATTGTAGGTATAAAATATATTGGAAACAGAAAGGGAAAGAAATGAGGGAATTTGTACAATGTAATAACCCAATCCACTAAACTATAATGGTAACAATTTCTTTTATAAAGTGAGAATGCTAAAAGTTCATGATTTCTTCCCCCGTAATACTGATAAATAGTGGTGCCAGTAACATGAAGATTCTGTTGGGTAGGATTACCTCTCATTAGGCACCTTTCTGAGTCTAGTTACTATATTATAATCTTTTAATTCTCCAGACAGTGAAGCATATTTACTTACAGGTTTATAAACGTTTGATTCTGGGGATTTTGGCACGTTGCCATTAATTACATGAGTTCATTTTAGAATGCACTTCATCTAGTGCCTCTGAAGTGATATCAAGATTATTAAATGCTTTCAGATGAAGTACTTTTCACTGTTCACCAATCACAATTTTTCATTTGTTCCCTGCTTGTTTCAAGTTTTACAGTGGCATGATAGTGTTGTGGACTGAGCAGGGAGGGCAGATGATTTGTCCAGGTTGGGGAGATGCACAAGTTTTATTCTGCATGCAACAGAATTGTGGAAGGATCAGAACAAGGTACTTCTGGTCCTTTTTTGCTGAGCATCACTGTTACTTCCAAAGCTGATTCTGGCTAGTGTGAGGCAGGGCAAAGTTGTTTTAGTCCTTTCTGTTCCTGGCTCCTGCCAGTTCCCTGCTCAGCAGGTACTGCGGGTTTTTTGGCCCTTCAGTGCTGATGTTGTCTTTTCTCTAAGCCAACTGGAAAACAAGTGACCAAGTTATGGCAACTCTCCATATTCATCCATACTGGGTGGACCTATACTCTGAGGTTCCCAGTCAGGTACAAGTATACCTGCTTGACCCTGCCCAGCCAAGTCAGTCTTGCTTGATGGCAAGAGTGGGTGGACACCATTGGGTTTTCAGGGAGTGCCACAGCATGGCAAAATATCAGCATCCAAGAACATAAAATCTGCTTGAAGGTGGTGAGTGATGATTCTTGGAAGTTCTCCCACCAAATTCCTGAATTAATATTATTGTGGAATCCAGCTTTAAAAACTCATTGTTCCAGATCTTGTATGTTAAGGGAAAGTGTATGAATTAGGTAGAGAATGTTTTACAAATATTTAAGGGAGGAAATCATGTCCCACTGAATTCCCTTCCCCATTTTGAAATACTCAGGCAGCATGAAACTCAGCCTCTCAAAATGGTAGAAGCATATGGTAAAGCATGAATGAACAGGTTCTGTGTGTGTGTATGTATAGTAACCATTTTAAAATAATATGTATTTTTTACTGTGGATTCAATATTATAGACTCATAATATGCAAACGCAGTCTGCTTTTAATACACATTCATGGCATACATGTTAATAGCTCCAAAGGAGCTGTTACAAGATATGCTCTGAATATGTATTAGGAACAGTACACAATATGTAACTAAAACCATTCTATATTATATTATGAATCTATAATGCAGAATGCATAGCACACTGTTACACCTCAAAAGGAACTATTATGATTGATGCTATGAATGCCTATTAAGAATAATATTGACTAAATGCTTATGGCTCCCTTTAGCTGTTGTCCAGGGTAATATACTACATAGTATTCCTTTTTAGTATATTATTCACTATTTACATAACATTTTTTAAAAAGATATATTTACTGTTTTAGGAAAGGTTAGAAAGGTATTCTTTTGTTTAGAAATTATTGTTGTGCTTTGACTCTGGCACTTTTATTACTCTTAACACCACTGAGTAAATTCAATGCAATTTTATGGGTGCTTGCAACTCTCTACAAATGCATGTAAAATAGAGATTTCAACCGACACTGGGCTGAAACACCTCTTGCTTACCAAAATGAAAGAAATACCATAATCTCGAAAATCTCATTTTTCCTCCCAGTTGTATTTTACCTATTATGTGTACAAATAACATCTAAAATTACTGTAATTGAAATACACTAGTGTGATAAAATTGTTTCCATTTATTCAGTTTGTTTACTCTGTGCATCTGATAGCATTTTTTGTACTGCTGATATTACTGTTTGCTGATGGTGATTGGTACTTTCCTCATATGCTTCCTCCTCCACTAGCAATTTCATGCTGTTGCTATTCAATCTACTTCGCTGGAAATCTACTTATAAACAACGGTTATTCAGAAATTTTTTGAACATGTTTCTAAAGAGCTTTCTTAAAAAAAAAAAATAGTATGTAACCTGTGATGGTGCTGTTTAGATAGCTAAGCATTATTCATACTTGGAATTCTCCCTCGGATTTAGGCCATGCCTTCTGAAGTTTGTTTCTGGAAAGATATTACAGTGCCAATATTCTAATTGCCACAAGGTAATTTCTTTAGTGGGATGCGGGTGGTGCTGTGGTCTAAACCACAGAGCCTAGGGCTTGCCGATCAGAAGGTCGGCGGTTCGAATCCCAACACAATGAGGTGAGCTCCCGTTGCTCGGTCCCTGCTCCTGCCAACCTAGCAGTTCGAAAGCACGTCAAAGTGCAAGTAGATAAATAGGTACCGCTCCAGCGGGATGGTAAACGGCGTTTCCATGCGCTGCTCTGGTTCGCCAGAAGCAACTTAGTCATTCTGGCCACATGACCCGAAGCTGTCTGTAGACAATTGCCGGCGTCTGTGGTCTATAGAGTGAGATGAGCATGCAACCCCAGAGTCGTCCGCGACTGGACCTAACAGTCAGGGGTACCTTTACCTTTAATTTCTTTAGTATTACTGCATTTTCAAATATGTTTGTTTAGAGTACAGTGGTACCTCGGGTTACAGACGCTTCTGGTTACAGATGCTTCAGGTTACAGACTCCGCTAACCAAGAAATAGTACCTAGGGTTAAGAACTTTGCTTCAGGATAAGAACAGAAATTGCATGGCGGCGGCCGAAAACCCCATTAGCTAAAGTGGTACCTCAGGTTAAGAACAGTTTCAGATTAAGAACGGATCTCCAGAACGAATTAAGTTCTTAACCCGAGGTACCACTGTACTAGCTGATTTTTGTTGTGTCAGTTTGTTTGCTTTTTACTGTGATCACTTCCCTTTCTACACAGGATACAGATGTGTGTGAATGCAATAGGATTTACTTCCTATTACTCGCTGCCTTGAGGGGCATCTTCAAGAGAGGAAAAGGCTAAGGAGTAAACCCTACAAAAATCCAGTGGGGAGTCCCTAAAACGGTTCGATGATGTCTTGTACACCTCATTCCGGCAACTCCTACAGCCCAGCTGCTGCCAAATGTATTGCTCTTCTTTCCTTTGGACAACACCAGCAAGGCCAAGAGATGGGGTCTTGTTGCCTGGGCAGCCCAGGACCTCCATAAACAGTGCCCAGACATGTGCCCTGGAAAGATCACTTCAGGGCTGCTAATGCAGCAAAACAATGCAAGAGGCAGCAGTTAGGAGTTGTTGTTGCTGTTGTTTGTATAACGCCCTATGCCCGCAGGTGTCAGGGCAGTTTCTGCAGCCACAGCAAGCAACGTGATTGTCCCGTGGTTTGACTTCACCCCCACAGTCACACTCCATTGCCTCTCAAAACAGATGCCAACAACAGCAACTTTTTGTTAATTTTTTTTAGGATTGTGGACATAATTCCAGTCACCAGTGCTATTATACTAACGGGACTAAATCTGAATTTTTAATTTTAACTGAGTTGTGGCCAGTTAAAAAGCTAAATTAAGTTCTTCTCCGCTGCCCATATCCATAATATATTGTACTAGACCTGAATAATAGCAATGGACTCAGCGGTCTATTTTAACAGAGGAAAATAAGGCAAATGAAACTTGTTACCTATTTTAGCCAGGGGTCTCATTACCCCAGTGGAAAACCGTTTGTAGACAATATTCAAAATGTTAGCAGGACCAATAATACACCCCTTCTATCACACACACTTTAGCACAGAGACACAATCCAATTGACTCTTCTCCCTTTTGCTAAGCCTCCTCTCCTCAGCTGGGCCATGCAATCAGCAGAGACAAGTTATTTTCAACACTATCACCACACACTTGGTGGGGTTTAAAGCACCATGAGATGAGGATTAAAATCAGACCTTTCTTACTTCCTCATACACATCAACTGAGGAGTGAGGAGAGCACAGTGTGCATCTTCACTATGGTGTGGAAAGGTTTAAATCTCCATATGCCACAGTAGGGAAGACTGCCCCCCCCCCAAGTTTATCAGAGCAAATGAACTGACAGGGAGATTAGTTTCATCTACAGTGTGCCATGAAGGGAACGAAAAAAGGCCCTGCCTATTCCTCAGCTAAAGGGGGATATTTAAACCTCTTCCTCATACAGTGTACCACAATGGAAGAGAGAAGAACCCATACTGGTTTGGAGGGGTCCCTAATGAACCAGTGTGCTTGCTGGTGGGCACCAGTGTTGGAAAAGGATGCGAGAAAATGCCAGGGGTTAGATGCAGAGTTTCCTGGCCTCTTTTTTCCTTTATCTAATTTAATCAGGTAGTGTTTAAACTAAAGCGAGCAACTTCTCAAGTAACTCAAGACTCTTCTTCTGTCTGTATAAATCATGGAAATACAGACGGTTCAATAAATTACAACATTTATTTAGAAATGCCAGGTTGGTCTTTATCCAGCCATGTATTCAGATTTTTTCATACCATGATGGAGGAATGAGTTCAAATAGGCACTTAATTAAGTTACAAACCTAATTTGCTTTCAAGGTTTCAAGTTACAGACAAGGCAGGGACAAGGCAGTAAATGAGAAATACATGTTCCCTTAGGAATTAAAAAACCAAAATGGAATACATGTCTGAATCTCTAGCTCAATTTAGACCTCACAGAGCCCTTGAAAGACAGACAACAGAGAAAGTAAGGCCTTGTGATCAGTACATTAGCAAAGCTGGAGATTAGTTTTGAGAGCACAATAGTACAGTCAGTTGAAACCAAATCTGATTGTGTGTTGATGAGAAACCAGGAGGCATTGCTGGGTACTTAAAGGATTCGGGGCATGGGCCCATGACACAAATTTGCATGTGCTAATTTATATGTATAGACGCCTCTGGGCAGATTAAGATGGCAGATGGCTGGGGTGGTCTCACCAGTACTGCACTTTGCAGTGGACTCAGATGCACGGTAAGCAAAGTATAGGAACGCCCCTGATTATAATGTTAGAGATTTATTTTTGTTTTAAGCGATTATATAAATGATTATAGATTTTTAAAAAACCACACACACACTTAAGACAAGGTTTTTCTCAATTTTCTCATAATTTCTCAATGTTATGGAGAAATTATGGAGCAGGCCATGGTCTGAAGGCACATGAGGCTTCCACGCTGCCGCTACTACTAATCAAGTCTGGATCTGGTTAATACCTGGTTGGGAGATCACTTGAGAAACACAATTATACCTGCCTTACCTTCCACCAGGGGCCAAAAGTGGAGATATAAATGTAAGGAAAATAAATAAGTATATGCAAATTATGCCTTGCCATACCACTCCCCCCCTCACATTTGAAAATGCAGTTGTATGAAATAAGAAAAACAGAACAAGTTGTATTTGGGATACAGAACTTCTCGTAATTGTGAGAAACCTTACCACAAAATCATTTTCTGGTGATTTCTTAAGATAGGGTTCACCTCTAGTCACAGTTATAAGTGTCTAAATGTCACACAGGTCATGACAGATACATGTGTTTTGAGGAGTCTGGCTTAATTATCTTCCTGTTAAAGCTTCACACATGCTGCAGCCACAAGGTTTAAATCAGCCCTGTGCGGCTCAGGACCAGTTTACTGCAGCAGAGACTGTCTTACATCCCCAGTAGGTCACTGCATTCTGTAGGAGGGTGTCTCCTTGAAGTCCCTAAGATAGCAGAAGCCCCCTCCACAGCAATTTGTAGCAGGGCTTCCAGCATGCATCCCTACTGAGATATGAAATGTGCCCCCTATTTTTTACTTTGCAGAAACAAGTAAAGGCATTTTTGTTTTGTTTTGACTTTTAATATATATTCTTGGGTGTTTTATTTGTATTGATTTAAAACCTTTTAGTTGTTTCTATTGCCTTTATTTCTAATTTTAGCTTGCTATTATGGTCAATTGTAAACCGCCTTGAAACTTAAGTGAAAGGTGATTCATAAATTCATAAAAAACTAATCAAATATAATTCTCCCCTGCTTCGCTGTAGAAAAAGTAGGGTATCTGAACTAAACTGCCTGAACTGAAAAGTTTGCTAGGACTAGATAGGCATTTAGCCTGATCCAACCAGGCTGCTCTTACCATCCTGAGGGAGTTGATCACAGTGTCACTAAGTATGCTGAGTATGTTTTTAGTAGATAAGACATGAAAAAAACTGAGCTTCTGTATATCCTGTATTAACATAGGTTTTTAAAAAAGATATCCAAGATTAACCCATAGGAGAGAGCCTAGTGACTCATGTGACATTGAGCAGTCAGGACTAGCTGTCATAGTCCTGCTCCTAGCTCAGGTGTTGATTTCCCACCCCCAAATAATGGGTGGGGAGGTAGCTGAGGTCTGGATAACGGAGGTCATACCTTTGCAATTTTACAACCACCTTACAGGTATCTTACCTGGTGGTCTGACCACTGAGTCAATCCACCAAATCTTAGGATTTTTTAAAAGTGTGCTAGTATGAATTGCCTTTGCTGTTCTGTGATTCCCCATCTGGTACTGTAGTCTTTTTAGTTTCATTGTTTACAGCATTTGCTATCTTTTTGTGAACCATTTCGGAAACTGTTGTATTAAGTGGTATACTGTATATAAACATATGAAATAAATAATAACAAACCCCTACTCTATGAGGTATTTAATCATATTACAATATATCAATAGCATACTCAGGTGCTGAGTTGTGATGGTTGGCAACCCCTGGCTTAACCCATAGGGTAAGAGGCTGTTGGTGCATTTGCTTTTAATCCTTTTGTGCACGTTCCCCCCACCCCTCACAGTCTGGGAGGGGGAACAAAATACTCAGATGTTTTGCTTCCAAATGCTGCAAACCCGGAAATGAGTGTTCTGGTTTGCGAATGTTCTTTGGAACCCAAAAATCCGATGGGGCTTCCGCAGCTTCTAATTGGCTTCCGAAGCTTCCTGCAGCCAATCAGAAATGGCGCTTTGGTTTCTGAATGTTTTAGAAGTCGAACGGACTTCCAGAACGGATTCCGTTCAACTTCCAATGTACGACTGTATTCCAGTAATTCTGGGGCAACATTGGGCTTCATTTTATTTTACTGCTGAGGTTCAACTCTGGAGGCCTACAAGTTGGTAGCAATAGTAATGAATAAAATACCTTTCCCTCACCTTTGAATTTCTGTGATGTATTCTAGGCTTCTAGGAAAGACAGAGGATACTGTTGGGGTACTTCGCATGTGAAGTCTGTTACTACAAGTACAGGTGTCTCCCCAGTTACGCAGGGGTTATGTTGCCAGGTACGGCGTGTATGTGAAATGAACTACAGTGGGGAATACCATCTAAAAAGCCTGTAAACACCCAGTAAACCTCTGGGAACTCTTAAAAAAAACCCAGCAGCACTTACCAGACTGGCATAAATGGTGGCACTGGTGGCTCTTAGTCTTCCTCATCACTGGATGATGTGGAAACGACAAGGGGGTGGGTAGACCGGTACCCCGAAGTCCTTGGCCGTGGCTCAGATTCACTTGCTGCTGATGGTACAGCTGAAACCTCCTTGTCCATGAATGCAGCTTCACCAGTGGTGTGGATATTCTTAAAACTGTAGTGACCCTTCAAGTGGTGCAGCCAACCGGAGCTGGCTTACAACTCCTTCACACACTGTTTCCCCTCTCCAGTAGCAGACTTGAAGCTGCGAACAGCCTGAGAGCTTTCTGGCACAAGGTGTTGCCATCAATGGGGACACGCTTGCGGTTCATGTCCTCCAGCCTTCTCTGTCTTCACCAGAACCTTGTCCCACACATTGCTGGTGACCTTTGCAGTTGTTGGTGCACTCACTGCTACTCCTGCCCAGATTTCCTTCTTCTGTATCTTGATGGCACATATGCTGGACTCATTCCTGCCTTACTTCTGTGCCACAGCACACACAGTCATACAGTCTTGTAAACAGCCCAGCGCTTCCAGTTTCTCCTCCCCCGTGAGCAGCATTTGCTGCTTCTTGGGTTTCTCGGCACCTGAGGAAGATGACGGTGCCTTGTGTTTAGGTGCCATCTCCGAAAACTCATCTGAAAACTCTGCCAAACATTCACCAAATTCAACTACAATTGCTCCTTCCAAACCTCCTTTCAGATGCATGGGATCAAAGTTGCAAAGGCTGCTGGGATTGCTAGCCCCTTTCCTGCTCTTTTTGTACCATTCCATTTTTGCAGTTTTCCTGCTCTTTTTTGGGCCGTTTTTGCCCCTTTGGGGCCATTTTTTGCAATTTAAATCAAATTATTTATTTCCCTGTACTACACATATACATGGTTGTGTGCAAGTAGAACGTCCCACGTTGGGTAAAAGATCCTTGCATCACAGGGTGTTGGACTAGATGACCCTTGCGACCCCTTCCAACTCTAAACTTCTATGATTCTTTGGGGGGGGAAGGGGTGCCAACTCGAATAAAAAATTGGGTGGGGGTGCAGGTAAGCCCCACCTTGCCTAATCGATCACAGGACATGGTGTACACATTCAGATATTTTATTGGGGGAGAGGCAAAGACCCCTCTGTCCCCAGGAGTTCATTCCTATGGGGGGCACACACCTGTACTCCTAAAGTGTAGTCCAGAAAAACATCAAATCCGATGGGATTTAGTGTATTTAGGACTGGAACCAGTGCCAGATTTACATCTAAGCTAAACAAGCTATAGCTTGGGCCCCCCAAATATACTTCTTCTTAATTGTACAGTGGTACCTCGGGTTAAGTACTTAATTCATTCTGGAGGTCCGTTCTTAACCTGAAACTGTTCTTAACCTGAAGCACCACTTTAGCTAATGGGGCCTCCCACTGCCACCGCTGCACAATTTCTGTTCTCATCTTGAAGCAAAGTTCCTAACCCAAGGTACTATTTCTGGGTTAGCGGAGTCTGTAACCTCAAGCATATGTAACCCGAAGTACCACTGTATTTCACTATTAATATACTTCTTAATTGTATATAAGTTCAACAATTACTTTGATAAAATACATATTTTGTTATGTGCAAATGGCTTTAGATACCTACATATTAGGTCCATAAATTACCATATAGCATATATTCAACACAAAAAACAGCGACAATCTGTTGTTGACTAAGGACAGCTGGACATATAAAGGGCCCCATTACCTTCAGTAGCTAAAACCTAAATCTGGCCCTGGCGGGAGCCCTATAACACCATATAAACCTCCCTGGGCCTAGAGGATTCGCGTTGAAGCAGAGCATTTGTAGAGTATACAGAAGGACTTTTGTCTGGGCCATATAGGTGTGAGAAAGGTCCTCTTCAGGGCAAAACAAATACATTTATCAGAGGCCCAAAGGCCGTCAGGTGCAACAGGTTCCGCCGGAGTCAATTTCTGTTGCAAAAATACGTTCACGCCATTCAGGGACAACAACAACTATAGTCAGGCTAGTTGTTCTTTGGGACCAGGCCAGGCTCGGGTTTGTTTTTGGTTTTTTTTTTTAATGTCTTTTTAAGTAAGTACCGCGCTGCCAGTCTGAAAAGAAGAGCCAGGCGGTTTTCGTGAGGAAACGATGACGGCGGGTGGGGAGGGCGAAAGAGAAAGAGAGCGCGAGAGCCCCAGTTTTGGCGGGAGGGGCGCGAGCCGCGCTCGGGCCGAAGCTGACGCCAGTTTCCGCGCTGGGAGGCTCCGTCTGGGGCCAAGCTAAGCTGCTGCCCCGGTGGGTGGGGGCGGGCGGGCGGGGTGCTAAACAGCTGGAGGAAAGGAAAGAAGGGGGGGCGCCGAAGAAAGAGGCGGGAACGGGAGGGGAGATGTTGGGGAAGCGGCTGGCCTGGGAGAAGAAGAGCTCCTGCTAAAGTTATTTCTCTCCCCCTCCCCTCTATTTCCTTCCTTCCTTCTTTCCCTCCCAAGCCCGGGAAGGAAGAGAGCAGGGCTTCTTGAGAGGAAATGCCAAGGTAAAGGCGCTGAAGGAGGTTGCTTTTGTTTTGCTTCGGCCCGAAGCTTTTGGCTTGCTCCTCTTCTTCGCGCGCGGTGTTTTGGGTTAAAAAATAAACAACAGAGTGAGAGAGAGAGTGTGTATATGTGTTTGTGCGCATGTTACATTTTAGCAGAAACCGGCGCACCCGGTTGCTTTGCAAAAAAAAAAAAAGTTCGGGCTTCTCTTTGGCGGCGGCGCATCTCCCGTCCTTTTTGCCTGCAAGCGAGTCAGATAATACGTATATATGTGTGTGAGAGAATGCGCGCCTCGAAGCCCATCTGAAAGTCTTCTTCATTTGTTTCTTCCTTCAGGGTCTTGCGTTAGCCTTGTCGAGAGGAGGAGAGGGGCGTTTAAGCTCTTTATTACTCGGAGGAAAAGAGCTTGGCAGATGTCCCAAGCGAGAGAACCTCTTCCTTCAGGGCCTGAAGGGCCAGAGCGCGCAGCTCCGGCTGAAAACAGCTTTTTGATCTCGCTCCCTCGAGGTAAGTTGCTCGAAAGTTTTTCTTCTGGGGGGGGGGGGGGGGGAGAGCCGCGACGGCTGAACAGCTGAAATGATGCAGCTGAGATTAGGCTGTGTGCATTGGGAAGGGGAGGGGTGGATGTGTTGCCTTTTCCAGGCCGCTTACAGCTTGCTTACCTTCCCTACATCCTGTTAGGAAAGTGTGTGTGTGTGTGGGGGGGGATTATTCTGCAATACAGGCACAAAATGAGGGGTTTTGTGTCCCTGTGTCACTTCCTTCTCCAGAGCTTTCCTCTAGATGCATTGGCTGTTCTTCACTCCTGCCATTATTTTTTTTTGTTTGTTGCCATTTTTGCCACACCTCCCAAATTCCGAAGCAGGCCGAAGAATGCCGGACTAAATATGTACAAAACTCTTATTTTTCGCCTTGTAGAGTAGCAGTTTTGAAACTGGAGGGGAGGGGGCAGGTGCTCTCATGCTAGGCCTTTATCTTCTCCTTACCAAGCTGCCTGAAAGTGTGCACATGAGCAGCTGCTCCAGAGTAGATATGCTTTAAAATGCTTAGATATGCAACAAAATGTTTGTAGCTCAATGACTGTAGCTCAATGGTAGAAAGTCTGCTTTGCATGTAGAAGGTCCCAGCATCTCCAGGTAGGACAGGGAGGGACCACTATCTGAAACCCAGGAGAGCGGCTGCCAGTCAGTGTAGGCAATACTTGAGCTTGATGGACTACTGGTTGGTCAGCGTAAGGCAGCCTCCTATGTGTAGCTGGCTGTTTACTTTCAATTTTGTTTTAAAATTTGCCTTCCAGATTCACTAGGTGACAAGTTTAAAGTGAGCACATTCAAGTAGGAGGATGGTCATGTGACACTGTTTATTGTAAAGGTTTCCGTGTTTTAACAACATTTAAAGTGTTTTAGATTTTGGAATACCTTTTTGTATAAATAAAATGAGAGGCATTTAAGTTATTTTTTTTCCTTTTACAGGCAATATGTAGTATTTTAACCACTTCATTGTTTTTATTCATTTAGAACTGACACTTTGTCTTTAAATGATACTCAACTATGCACAATAATATTTGAAGACCAAAATAAATACTTACACTAGTCCACAACTGTATAGTGGCAATATTGTTGCAGCAGCAATCTAAACTCAGGGATGAATGTGACACACTAGAAATATGTGTTAATAATAACAAACCTTTCTTCTTGTAGAAGCGCTTAACTATCCTTGCCATGCAACTTTCGTCAGAAGTAAACTTCTAAAGAATTCATAGGGAAAATCAATAACAGCCCAATCCAAGGAAGGTTTACTTTAAAGTAAATCCCACTGTGATCAGTGGGATTTTCACCCTCATAAAGAACATTTGATTGCAGCCTTTTAATAAGTTGAAGGTAAATTCCATTTAACATGGTGGTACTTACTGAATAAGTAAGTAAGTACACGCATAAGATTGAACTGTATGGCACAGAGTTGCTGCAGAGGTTACTAAGGTAACTTTTCCACTTACACAATGGCAGTGACTAAGGGTATCTTTTACCAGTGTTGTCCAGTGCACGAGTTACACCTCTCCCTGGCAAAGTTGGACAAAGTCATGGTCATTCATGCCCTAGTGACCTCCAGGTTGGACTTCTGTAATGCATTCTAAATAGGATTGCTTAGCATTTTCAGAAAATTCAGCTATGACAAAATGCTGCCAGTTTATTATCTGGAGTTGGGTGTATGCCTGCAAACATCAGAGCTGTTTTATGGAACACTTTTTGAGCTATTAAGGAACAATATATAATGTATGGACATACTTAGGCCACTTCCATGAGCATTTCTCAGATTTGAAACCTGTCTATGGTCTGTTGCAGTGTATGGGTATCTCGTTTACTTAACACACATGGAGATGCAAACAAGAATCAAACTTACTTGCTTTTTGAGATGCCTTAAATGTATCTCAGGTCTTTAAAAAAAGCAAGATTCCTTTCCATAGAATCTGCATTAGAACCATTCTTCTTTGTATGGCTATGTTGTCATCAAAGAAACCGTGATGTGAAGCTTCCCATTCATAGTTTGTTTGCGTGAAACAAACCACAATCCCTGGTTGTATGTAACACTAAGCCAGGGTTGTGGTTTGCTGCATGGTAAACTGTTAACTTTTGACCAAACTGCAGGAGGCAGTGGAAGACAGGAGTGCCTGGCGTGCTCTGGTCCATGGGGTCACAAAGAGTCGGACACGACTAAACGACTAAACAACAACAAACTGTTAACTGTGGTTATAGTTGGTTCATGCACACAACATTTTATTCTAGAATCAATGGAGACTAAGGTATTTGTTTTTTCCTGATAAAGTTCACATACAGTCTAGATCTATTGCATATTTTTAGCCCCTGAAAAACACTTATTGATAAACTGGTTTCATTCAGAAAACAAAAGTTACTGTATTTTTTGCTCTATAAGACGCACCAGACCACAAGACGCACCTAGTTTTTGGAGGAGAAAAACAAGAAAAAAATATATTCTGAATCTCAGAAGCCAGAACAGCAAGAGGGATCGCTGCGCAGTGAAAGCAGCAATCCCTCTTGCTGTTCTGGCTTCTGGGATAGCTGTGCATTCGCTCCATAAGACGCACACACATTTCCCCTTACTTTTTAGGAGGGAAAAAGTGAGTCTTATAGAGCAAAAAATACGGTAATTGCAGATTGAACCTGCATTGGTCTGCAGTGTGTCCATTTGAAAACAGATGTAGGCGGTCCCAGAAATGCTCCTTCCAATACCTTGCTACTACTGGCCTAGCTGCCAACAAGAACAGACCAGTAAGATGTTTGAAATGCAGGTTCATATTATCTCCCAAGCAAGTTAAGCCGGATTCGGGGATTTAATGATGTTTTAGAATCATAGAATCATAGAGCTGGATGAGACCACAAGGGCCATCGAGTCCAACCCCCTACCAAGCAGGAAACACCATCAGAGCACTCCTGACATATGGTTGTCAAGCCTCTGCTTAAAGACCTCCAAAGAAGGAGACTCCACCACACTCCTTGGCAGCAAATTCCACTGTCGAACAGCTCTTACTGTCAGGAAGTTCTTCCTAATGTTTAGGTGGAATCTTCTTTCTTGTAGTTTGGAACCATTGCTCCGTGTCCGCTTCTCTGGAGCAGCAGAAAACAACCTTTCTCCCTCCTCTATGTGACATCCTTTTGTATATTTGAACATGGCTATCATATCACCCCTTAACCTCCTCTTCTCCAGGCTAAACATGCCCAGCTCCGGTTTTGTCTAGTTATGGCATAAAAACCCCCAAATATTGATTCCCACAATGTGACCACTTTTCACAGGTCCACCGCATGTGCTGGTGTGACGCTGTTGACATGCACCTCCTCCAGCAAGTTTGGGGTGAGTGGCGCTGATATGGGCTAGTCTGGCTGGTGCTGAGTTTCTTTAACAGAAGTGGACACCAATATGAAGGAAAATGGATTTGAAGGTGGCATACACCAGGATTGCAATCACCAATTCTTTCTTCATTTACCTTGGCCATATGCAGGGAGAAAAAGGCATGGATAGTCTAATCACAGGAAGAGTTTTAAAGCACACATCAGGTGACTTGACCCTGCATACCCCATTGTGGATGGCTTACTCTAGAATCAATCAAGATTAAAAGCATGTTGAGGACAAGCATAAATGATTCAACATTGAGAAAAACTACATTTCCAGCTATGTATTGTTATTTGTATCCCAGATTTTATGTGTAATCTCAGTGCCATTTTAGATACTAGTATAAAGAGACATGATCTATTTATGCTGTTTAGTGCTACAGTTGAAAGATCAGCCTCAAAATTTTGCCATTTTCTTAGGCCCAAACTATCCTGTGCAGCAGACCCACATCTTTTAAAAGCAGATGAACACCAGTAATGTATAAAGTGGAAAATGAGGATGTAATTTAAAAGGTCATAAGGGTGTGTGATTGTGGAGAGAGGAGGCGGAACTTTTTGCCTGCCAATGAAGTTAGGAGTTGTCTGGATGTCAAGCTGCCACCCTATTTCCCTCACCTACTCACCTTCTGTAATTCCAGATGTTTGGGTGGTAGTCAGTGGTGAGAAGTATTCAGCACATGGTCATATATTATTACTTAGTTGTGGTGCACCAGAGATTTTTCACCCTAGAGATTTTTGCCCTACAGGTGCAAAAATCTTCCTAGAGATTTTTGCCCTACAGGTGCTTTACTATCCTGTTGCTGCCAGGCATATACATTTTTATGTTCCCAAACGTTTTAGATGCAGTTTTAATTTTGCTAACTATTTTATTATTTTGTGGCTTTTAGTTTGCTGTATTTTTTGTATTTTCATGTTATTTTGTGAACTGCCCTGGGAATATAATTGAAAGGTGGCATAAATATTCTTATAACAAACCAAATTGTGAAGTTCCTGCCTTCCTTGCCATAATTGAGGAACTGCAACCAGACTTGCAACAATTTGTTGGTATCTTCTCCTTCGCACTCTTCCTTGCATTCACGCTATCATTCTGAATGGTTAATGGACCTCACCATTATAAAAAATA
Organism: Podarcis cretensis; assembly: GCF_951804945.1. Classification (NCBI taxonomy): domain Eukaryota; kingdom Metazoa; phylum Chordata; class Lepidosauria; order Squamata; family Lacertidae; genus Podarcis; species Podarcis cretensis. The sequence continues at coordinate 54,789,727 of NC_137179.1, forward strand.
AAGCAGTGCAAGCAGATCCTTCCTGAAACACCTGAAACAAAGACTGATTAATTGAAACATTGGTATGTTTATAATTAGGAGGAAAATCTTATTCCTCATGAGAGCTGAGCCTTGGCGGCTCAGATCTGAAGCACAGGACAAGGGAGTGGGTGCAAGATCTGAGCCAAATGGAGCCAAACTCTAATATGGAAATGTGGGGGCCTTGTCTGTCATAGAAATTCAGCCAATGGAATTTCTCTCTTTTCAGAATTTCTCTACTCCACTGAGTAGATTATGTACTATTCAGTCACTAGCTGCATTTGCCTTTGTATGATGATGCTAACAGGAGTCAGTAATATCTGCAAAGCTTGAGAGACAGCAGCCCATAATACACACAGTTGAGTCATCATGTAACTTACTGTAAATGTTTCTGAGTTCTGATTTGAGTTGGAGCTTTTTTGAGTTTGGAGAACTGCAACAAGTAAAGTGATGCAGCTGTCTTTTAATTTTATTTCTCCTGCTCACCCCCATTCCCCTTTGGTTAGAGAGGCTTCCCACTTGTGTTGCAGTTGCCTAAAAGTGCCACTCAGGACTCATAGATCTGTAACCTGTTGTGAACTAAAAGTATTCTAGAACAGTGGTTCCCAACTGGTGGTCCACGGATCCCAGGGGGTCCACGTAATCCACTCAAGGTGTCTGTGGCACCGTTCACATAACAAAAACTACCATAAAGGTATCAAAAAAATCAAAAGCAGGGGATCCATGGCTTGGATTTTATAAAACAGTGGGTCCACAGTACTTGGCTAACTGGGGACCACTGTCCTAGAAGGTACATTTATAGCACAATCTTATACATGTTTACTCAGTTGTGTTCAGTGGTGCTTTTTCCCTAATAAGTATGTTTAAGATTTCTAACTGAGTGAGGTTACTATTTATTGTTTAATAATACTGTACAGAGAATGATAGATAAGTGAACAAAGTGATTTTCTAAGGATGTTTTGCTGCATATCAACTCCAAATTGGGTTGTAACTTGAGGTTGGTAAGTGTGAAATGAATATAGCAGTCACACAGTCTCTTACATGGGCAGATATGCTTTGGAAAGAGGTACTTTTTATGAGAGAAAGCTATGACATTTTTGCTATTGTGCTCCAATAGAAATAACAGTAAATCAACACTGCTAAAATATCGAGTTTCACAATTACTCTAATTTTTCCAGATTTTGTGCCACCTTTTACTGGTAACTGCTTTTAATGTTATGAGTAATTGGATTCCCCCTCCTGCCCCTCTTAACGGCTGAAAAAGTTGCTAAGATTTTTCGTATTTATTAAATGCTACAGTTTTGAGTGATGAGTAATACCCTTTGAGACAATAGTGTCTTGTATTATCATCTTATGTTACATTGTTCTTCTTGCTTCTAACACAACTATGAATTTATTAGTATCAGCCAAGAAAATGCAAGATTTCCCGACAAGCTTAAGTGTAAATGTCGCAAGGACATACTTCTGCATTCAGTTTCTTGTGCATAATTTCAGTTAAGATGATTAATGCCCATGTGGCGGTGACACATGCATATTCTTCTGAAGTCAAAGCCTAAACGACGTTAGTGACATTGGCTTTTACCTCATACTATCCTGGTCTGCCTAGTACAGCAGTTTCCGATCTAGGATTCTTTTCCAGTCAGAACTTTGAACCGAGTGATGCAGAATGGGCAAATGCAACAGAGTTGATATTTCCTTTGATGTTTCTGCTGCAGTCAATGCAATGCTAAAAAGGCAAACAGCTTTTTACTTTGAAATATGACATGGCTCTTTATCATAGAATTGTAGATTTGGAAGGGACCCCAAGAGTCATCTAGTCCAGCCCCCAGCAATGCAGGAATCCTGCCCGCAGCCATTCCTAGGTGGGCTCGAACCACCAGCCTTCTGGTTAACAGCCAGATGCACTGATCCATTGCACCACAGAGACCACCTGCCATGCAACCTTGAAAGAAAGATCTGTCATCAATCACAGCTCTTCAGGGCACACGTACCGGTACATTGTTTAATTGAACTGCAATACATATCTAAGGGGATGCGGGTGGCGCTATGGGTAAAACCTCAGTGCCTAGGACTTGCCGATTGCATGGTCGGCGGTTCGAATCCCCGCGGCAGGGTGCGCTCCCGTCGTTCGGTCCCAGTGCCTGCCAACGTAGCAGTTCGAAAGCACCCCCAGGTGCAAGTAGATAAATAGGGACCGCTTACCAGCGGGAAGGTAAACGGCATTTCCGTGTGCTGCGCTGGCTCGCCAGATGCAGCTGTCACGCTGGCCACGTGACCCGGAAGTGTCTGCGTACAGCGCTGGCTCCCGGCCTATAGAGTGAGATGAGCGCACAAGCCTAGAGTCTGGCAAGGCTGGCCCGTACAGGCAGGGGTACCTTTACCTTTTTATACATATCTAAAGGTTGGCCATGAAAGTATCTAAAATGAACTTCCTAAATTCAAAATGTTTATGCAAAACTTGCTTTCCTTTTAATTATGTTTGCCAATTCTAAAATAGTGCAGATTGGGGGTATTTGTGTAATCGCTGAAGTATGTAGGCTGGAAAGTACTTCAAAAGTTGGCCACATAAAGCTATCTGGAATTGCTTTATTAAATAAGATTTTGTTCATATGACAGGAGTGTTTTTTTAAAAAAAATTAGATATATGAAAGTAACATTTTTCTGTGTATCAGAAATCTTCAGTTTCTATGCATGTATATGTGTGTGTGTGTGTGTATATATATATATGTGTGTGTGTGTGTGTGTGTGTGTGTGTGTATAGGGTGAATCTTTTAAAAGGGGCCCCATGGAACATGTGTACTGTGTATCCATGGGGCCTCTTTTAAAGGACTCACCCTGTATATACATGCATATATGACACGACTAAACGACTAAACAGCAACATCCTTGCATGCATATACACACACACACACAGAGTGTATCTGTGCAGCATGACTCACCCTTTCTTGTGATTCTGGCCAAAGTACTTTGGAGTTTAAGTTTTCAAATGGACTGTGAAGAACTTTGAAGGTTCAAAGTTTTTAATTGCACATAACTCCAGTCCTTTCCAATAGCACAGAGCCAGTCCTGTGTTACAGAGGGAACATGATTGTTGCACTTTTGAGGTTTCATCCCATGTGATCAGTGATGTTGGAATGAGGGAGATCTCACAGAAGAGCCAAACAGTGGGGTTGCTTGCCATACTAACATGTCTTGCCCATGTGACCAACACTTTATAAGACCAGCAGGTTGGCCTTTTGGTGCTTCTCTCAACAGAGGATGTAAGAAATGAGAGGGCATCTAGTAAGGCCTTCTCAGTATCAGCTTCAACACTTTGGAATGACCTCTTTATGGCGGTGTGCCTTGCACCATCATTCCTTTAATTTAGTACACAGATATGGAACTATAGGTATTACAGAATTACAGTATAGCTGGAACTTCTGCTGGCCTGCTGATACTATTGCTGATATTTTAGTTTGCTGTTTAAATGTTTTATATGCATGCATTTTTTAAAAAAATTGTGGTACACCCTATGACCATTTTGTAAATGCTGGTACAGAAATCCTTAATTAAGTATACAAAATAATACTTGAAAATGATATCATTTTTACAGTAGGTGGCAAAGCTGTTTAACAATAGCAACAACTAAGGACTCAGCTATACAGCTACAAATAAAACATTTTAAGTGTGTTTTAAGTGCAATATGCAATGTGACACTAGATGGCGATGGTGAGCCTTATGGAAAATTCAATGTATTTTTAAAAATGCTTTTTTAAAAAAACGTTTTCAGAACATTTTTTTATGTGTGTGTGTAGATTCTACATAAAACTCACCCTCTCAGTTAGACTACAAAAAAGAGAAAAGAATGGAGAACAATTATTATATAATTTTAGTTATCCTTAATCTCTTTGCTAATACTTAACTCTTGCAGTTTAGCCATGAACAATTTATAAGAGAACAGTTTGGTAAATTCTTGTTGATAAAGCAGCTTGGATAGGAAGGGGTAAATCTTCTTAAATTGCTTATAGTGTAATCCTTTGTTGTTGTTTAGAAAAATGTGATAGAGGAAGAACAGCGCTAGGAGAGAGAGAGATCAGAGAACCTTCAAATAACCCAAATATACAAGTAGATACAGAGGACCAGCCTGTCTGGGGGAATTGCACTGGTGATGACCTCATCAGAAGTAAGTATTTCCAGAACTAATTGCTGCTGTTTAGACTTGCCTTTTTAGTGTAATCTTGTAATGACTGTTGATGTAGCTAAATCTGTGTCAAATGCATTTGTGTAGAACTGTAATGTGTGTCAATAGAATTTCTTCTCAGGGATGATTTCTGTCAGTCTTCATCATCAAAGACTACCTAGAGATAAACAAGCTGTTTTTGTGACTTGAGCAAACATGCATTATACCATGTCAGGCAGCGCATCTGTGCAATTATTATTTTAAGATTCCATAATGCTGTTTACCATTAATTCCAAGGAAAGCAAATGCCCTTTGAACAATCTTGAGATTTGTCAGTCTTGTTGTGTGTTAAGGAGAGAGGAGAGTGCCTTCAGATACTCTACAGAAGGCAGTGATTCAAGTTTTCAAGTTATAAATTCAAATTTCATCCAGCCTGATCTCCGTGAGTAGCTAGTCTTTATGGCACCAATTACCTGCTTGTGCATGTCTCCCCCTCATACAGATGGGATAATATAGGGCCAGTCCTATCAAATCCTGCTTGTGGATTTCCCATAGGCATTTGGTTGGCCACTGTGAGAACAGGATGCTGGACCTAGAGGGGGTGTTTGCCTGATCCAGCAGATTCTTATGTTCTTAATTTCCAGGTCTGCAGTGAACAGGGATGTTCACAACAATAAATGGGGGTGTGCAGAAAAGTGCAGTGTATGTAGGAAGTTGTCTTATGCTTAAAATCTTCACTTCTGCATCAGTGGCTTTAGAAGATTGGGATCATAGTTTGCATGTTTCGTGCAGCACGTGTTCTTGATGGGTCTTCCCTAATGGTCTAGTAAAACTGCATTGGAATTAAAAGATATGAGTGTTCCATTGTGTAGAAAATGGAATCAGTCAAAAGTGAACATTTTGGATTGAGGACATACAAAGCAATTATTTGAAAAAAAATAAGAATTGGTACGTAAGACTGATTTGCCAAGGAACTTGCTTTTCTGTGTTGCATTGAACATAATGCGCATCATAATTTTAACATGAGCCTTGCTTTCTGTTTACTGCTGCTTTAATGACTCAATATTTTTTTCTCCTTCCAAATGGATTGTTTATCCACCTACGCAGTTTCAAATATTGCTCTGTTTGTTATAAGTCTTCTTAGCTTTCCCATTGTAAATGTTTCCAGATGTTTCGTTTTTCTTATTATTGTAAAAAAAAAATACAGCAAGATAATAACTTTTTAAAAAAAATATTTATTGAGATTTTTTAAATACAAAATTGCAAAAGTAATAAACAATAAGACATGTATCATAGCATATTTTCAGAGCTTCTTTGGACTCCCTCACGTCCCCCGCTCCCACTTGCATCATTGTAAAACTTTTCCCAGCAATTTATCAACTTATTTAGATTCTTAAATCTCATTCATTTAATTTAGTCTAATCTCCAAAAAAATTATATTTTCCTCAATCTCATTTATCAACCAGATTACGTCTAGTTTAGTGGTGCTCAATTGTTTATGATCTGGCATCCTTCTTAACATCCAATTAAATTACAGTGTTTTTGTAAATAAATCCTAAATTTCTTCCAGTCTTCTTCAACCCTCTCCTCTCCCAGGTCTCGGATTCTGCCGGTCATCTCAGCCAATTCCATATAGTCTATCAGTTGCATCTGCCATTCTTCCAGTGTGGGTAGATCTTGGGTTTTCCAGTGCTTAGCGATGAGTATCCTTGCTGCCGTTGTTGCATACAGGAAAAAAGTTCTATCCTTCTTTATCACCCTCTGGCCGACAATACCCAGGAGGAAGGCCTCTGGTTTCTTGGGGAAAGTATACTTAAATACCTTTTTCAGTTCATTATAAATCATTTCCCAGAAAACCTTCACTCTAGGGCAAGTCCACCAGAGGTGAAAGAATGTTCCTTCAGCTTCTTTACACTTCCAACATTTATTATCAGACACATGGTATATCTTTGCAAGCTTGACTGGGGTCATGTACCATCTATATATCATTTTCATTACATTTTCCTTCAAAGCATTACATGCAGTGAAGTTCAACCCAGTGGTCCACAACCTTTCCCAGTCCTCAAACATAATGTTGTACCCAATATCCTGTGCCCACTTTATCATAGCCGATTTAACCATTTCATCTTGTGTGTTCCATTTTAACAGCAAGCTATACATTCTTGAAAGTACCTTAGTCTTAGGTTCTAACAGTTCTGTTTCCAATTTCGATTTTTCCACCTGGAACCCTAACTTTTTGTCATTTTTAAAAACTTCTTTAATCTGAGCGTAGTGTAACCAGTCTCGCACTTTATCCTTCATTTTCTCCAAGCTCTGCAATTTCCAATTGTCTCCACAGCAAGATAATAACTTTTGGGCAGTTAAACAGCTTAACACTGTCAGGAAATTCTTCTTAATGTTCAGTCTTAATCCTTGTTCTTGTCATTTGGACACCTTGCTTCAGCTTCTACCCTGTGGATCAGGCCTGGGGAGTTTTGTTCGGCCTGAGAGCTACATTCTTTCATAAGCAGCTTTCCAGGGGCTGCATAGCACTGACAGGCAAAGTGAGAAGCAAAAATGGATATGACACTTGCCTTCCACAGTAGGATACATTCCAGCCTCACAAAGGTCCATGATTCTATCCCACTTCTCCTTCCAGGTATTAGCAAGAAGAGGCATCATCAATGTTCATGAGCATGTTCCATCTAGGCAAAAGCACTTAAGATGGACACAGAGACCTGGGAGAGGGTACATGACCTAAGGAGAACCCTGACTGAGGGCCAAACAGAGACCTGAAGAGCTGCTTTTGACCTTGTGGCCTGAGATTCCTCGCCCTTTCCATAGAGGAGCAGAAAATAAATAGGGCCCATCATGTATGTGACAGCCCTTCAGATATTTGAAGATGACTGTTACATCTCCTCTTAGTTGTCTCTTCTCCAGGCTTCATGTATTTAATTCATTCAACGATTCCTTCTTTGTGTTTTCTTTAAAATTGACATTTTCCTAGTAAATTAAGAGAAGTTAAAAATTAAAAAATGAGAAGTAAACTTAGAGTTGTATCCATAATGCAAGTAAGCATACTATTGTCACATCATGCCTTGCTATTTTCACCATTCAAAGTGCAATGTTACGCAGCCAATCATTTCAGCTTTTAATTTGAGCACCTTTAGGATCTTATGAGACATTTTCCTTGAAAAGAGAAGCTGTCTGATTCCATTGTCACCATTCACATAAGAACATAGCCTATTCTGCCAAATTCCACCAATATACTTGTTTTTCCATTATTTTTCTTTGTTTGAATGACACACATTACTGCAAAATTACCACAGTAGGAGTTAATTCAGCACAATTTGTTCGATATTCTATAGCAATAAGCAATAGAAGTTGAAGGAGCAATAGACATGGGTCTTGTAGACTTGTTCAGATTTAATCTTCCTGTTGCTCAAACAGGACTTCAGCTTTGTGATATTTAAGAAAACAAGAAGCATCTCCCATATATTCAAACTGTCATGAATAATTGATTAATAATAATCCAGTTCTCAAGATTAAATAGCCTATTATATGCTGAAGTTTTACAGATAGAAAGGTCACTGCCATCCATCATTTCAGCTTCAAATTTATCCTCTTCTTCACTAAACATCCACCTTGTTCTTTCTGGAAAGGGGTATTTTTATCCATATTGGAGGGAGTGGGGAGGATAAACTTCTGGGATATGTTGTGTACTATTCAGTAAGTGGAGAAATTTGGTAAACCCAAGCCATAAAAAATGTAAAACAAGCACCTTTCAAGGTAATGCACTAATGTACTAAAATAAAAATAAATAAAAATCCCCCACAGTGCTAGAGAAACTGAAGTGGTGGTTTTTTCAGTGTCCGCATTAGAGAATTGTTCTCTGAGGGGATCATCATTTAGGACTGATTCACATGATCAGTCATATCAGATAATACAGTGGTGCCCCGCAAGACAAATGCCTCACAAGACGGAAAACTCGCTAGACGAAAGAGTTTTCCGTTTTGGAGGTGCTTCGCAAAACGAATTTCCTATGGGCTTGCTTTGCAAGACGAAAATGTCTTGCGAGTTCCTGTGGGGTTTTTTTCCTCCCCCCCCCTTTTTCTAAGCCGCTTATCTGCTTATCCGATAAGCCGCTAAACCGCTAATAGCGCTAATCCGCTAAGCCGTCAATGGGCTTGCTTCGCAAGACGAAAAAACCGCTAGACGAAGAGAATCGCGGAACGGATTCTTTTCGTCTTGCGAGGCACCACTGTACCTTGCTTGTGTGAAATCTCTATTGCATTCTCAGCTCTTAGGTGGAGTTTCCTTATTGGGTTAGTTTACACTGAGGCCCAACAGAAAATATACTGAAAGCTACTTTGTGCCAAAGTTATTTATCCAGTCAGATGATGTGATAGCTTTCAAAGAGTGATTTTAATAATGTACAGGACTTTCATTGCTCAATTACACGATGTTTTATATAATGGGGTGTTTCCAGCTACCCCACCCCTTATAAGACGCTTCTGCAACATCATGGGAGGGGTCTTTCTAGGACTAAGGTGAAACCGTGAAGCTCCCTTGTTATTTTTGCTATTGGATGCTGCATGTTTTATTAATCTTGTTAAATTTATAGTATTTAAATGTGCTTTTTTGTATGGCTGTTATATTTGCTATTGTTTTGCTTGTTATTTTGAAATTATTTTTGTAGTGTTGGTTTGAAATGTATTCCTGTTTTCTTTGTTGTAAGCTTCTTTGAGTGTGATTTTGTGTGTGTGAAAAAGTGGCATACAAATTGACTGACTGACTGACTGAATGAATGAATGAATATTTTCAGACTGGAGCCAGCGCTTGAATGAGAAAGAACTGCCAGTGTTATCAAGCTTTGTATTAAGAATTACCCATATATACTGAACTTAAATCTAAGAAAAGGACACGAGGCTACTATCTTCTAATTGTTCAAAAAGTGTTGGTCATATTAATAGCGATGATTCTAAAGAGGACTAAATCTACAGGCAGTGTGTTATCTGGGGGAATGACTTTGCTTTCCTGCCTAAGACTGATGTTTGCTATTTTTATTATGTATGAACAATCTGATGTTCGTTTGCCTGGGTGCAGGGTCCAGTGAGCAGAGTGGGATTTGCCTGTTAGTAGACATGCACACAATTATGCTGCATGTTCAGTCATTAATCCAAAAAGTTTTAGGTAATGTGAACCCCAAGTTGGAAGATCATTATCTTAACAAGGGAAAGTCCTAATTATTTGTCACTGTCCTTTCCTTGTTAATCTCTCCATAACTCCAATCAGCAACTAAAGTTAAAGTACATAAAGCAGTATATTGTTTGAAGCGAATATTACTTAAATCGCTCCCCGCCCCGTAGCTGTAATGCATCCTTATGAACCTACCAGAAATAAAGCTGCATTTTATGTTAAGATGTATGTTTCCATTTGATTCCAGTATATTTCAAAGAAGCTTGCCTGTGTATAGCATACAAAAAAAAAAAAGAACCTGCCCACACCTTTCCTGAAATAATACTGTGGAGTAAGTGAACTGGCATTGTGATAGTCTGCAATTTTCTAGAATAATGATATATTCAATTAACCATATTTAGCATTTGAAACACAAAATAAGATACTTTGCCAAATTATAAAGGCGTAAGATGGTTTAAAATGTTAGCCATCTCCAAAAGAATCAGTCCTTCAGTAGCACAAGATATTTTAAACAAAAATGGTGTGGTAAATACTCACAGATACATTTTACTACCATCTACAGTGGTACCTCAGGTTACATACGCTTCAGGTTACATACGCTTCAGGTTACAGACTCTGCTAACCCAGAAATAGTGCTTCAGGTTAAGAACTTTGCTTCAGGATGAGAACAGAAATCGTGCTCCAGTGGCGCGGCGGCAACAGGAGGCCCCATTAGCTAAAGTAGTGCTTCAGGTTAAGAACAGTTTCAGGTTAAGTATGGACCTCCGGAATGAATTAAGTACTTAACCTGAGGTACCACTGTATATGAGAATAGTGCTCTCTTCGAGTCTATATAAGTTATATATCTGAATGGAATAGCTTTGTATTTGTGTGCTCTGCAGGTTGTCCTTGAATGTAAAGGTAAAGGTAAAGGTACGTGACCGACTCTGGGGTTACACCCCCATCTCACTTAAGAGGCCGGGGGCCAGCACTGTCCGAAGACACTTCCAGGTCACGTGGCCAGCGTGACGAAGCTGCCGTTTACCTTCCCGCTATAAAGCGGTACCTATTTATCTGCTTGCACTTAAGGGTGCTTTCGAACTGCTAGGTGGGCAGGAGCTGGGACCAAACAACGGGAGCTCACCCCGCCGCGGGGATTTGAACCGCCAACCATACGATCGGCAAGTCCTAGGTGCTGAGGTTTTACCCACAACGCCACCCGTGTCCCGTCCTTGAACGTAACTATGAACAAAAGCAGCCTTGCCTACATCTGTGTACCAAGGGTAACTAGAATGGGTAGTGGCTGCATAGCTATTTAATTCAGTTTTCAGATATAAGTCTACACTTAATAGTGGTATATAGATAGTGACAGACTCTCACATATATAGGTTTTGCATTTCACTTTCCTTGGAACCACACTGAACCTGGCTGGAGATCTACCAGAATTTGACTGTGTTGTTATGCATCTGGAGGTTTGGGAAATGTTGTAGACCTTGCCAAATAGATATGGAGGCCTCTTGCATGACAGGACTTGATGTCACTGTGTCAAGTTGGGGCAGGAGGCTCCAGTGCATGAATATACAGCCTGTTGTGTATCTAAAGACTGCAAATTTTTAGTGAGTGGAATTCAGCTATGAGAAAGATTCCAGAGATGCACCTCTGGAATTGCCAATGAATTCATTTATTCAGTACTAATACTATACTGGAGTGGAATCCAGTAATTTTGTCCACTTCTGACTTTAGAAGGTGGTATTAGTCCATGAGGCCTTTTTTCTGGCACTTCTTTCAGGGCTGGAGACTGTTTTTAAGAACATTTATAGTTAGTATCAGTTGGAGCTGTGTTATGGTTTAAATTTAAAATGTAGAGATATTGTGGTTAAGAGTTGCCTCATAAGGATGTAAGGAGGAGGATAGCAGACCTGGTTTCTTTCACTTTTGTGGTGAGCTGAGTAATTATATTTTGCTTAGGGCAAGAGAGTTGGAACTGCTGCTACTTATAATTTGTACTTGGAAATGCAGGCATATATTGCATATTATGTGTGGCTTTAAGTCTTTTCCTTTTTGAGCTAGAGGGAGTTCAGTATGTGTGAAGTGTACTTCACTTAGAAATATTCACAACTTGAGCTGTGTCCCTGTGCTATAAATATACCACAGTTCACTTATAAAGCCCTGAAAACAATGGGACTAATGCTTCTCTGCCGTGGTACACGGAGTGCGGCAGTATCCCATCAAGATTGCTATGGGGAATGGGAGCTTGTGTGACTCAATGGAGGGGAGAAGACAAGGCTGGATGTGAATTGTAGAAGACACATAATAGCTTGATATGGAGTGTGAGGATTTGTGTGTGTGTACGCGTGCGCATGTACATACATACACACACACATACACAATGGAACTGGGGTGGAGCTATGTTCTATGTGAAAATACTTGCATACATAGGCACTGCAGTTAAGAACACTCCAATTACAGTCGTACCTGTGAAGTCGGGTGGAATGCATTCCGGAAGTCCGTTTGACTTCCAAAACTTTCGGAAACCAAAGCACAGCTTCTCATTGGTTGCAGGAAGCTCCTGCAGCCAATCGGAAGCCGCAGAAGTCCCGTCAGTCGTTCGGGTTCCAAAGAACATTCGCAAACCTGAACACTCACTTCCCGGTTTGCAGCGTTCGGGAGCCGAAACGTCCAAGTACCTAGGCGTTCGGGATCCAAGGTATGACTGTATTCGATTTTAAAAAATAAAATAGAATTATTATTCTTTTAATTGCTTCACCAGTAGATTCTTCTCCATGAAGTTTGGAAGGGGAAAGGAAAGGAAAGTTATTGAATAAAAATAAGAAAATATTTGCACATGGTTGTAGCAACTGTGTGTGTTAAACATTTTTCCATGTACAAAGTGTTTTTGAAAAATAACCAAATTTCATACAAAAACATTGGTTATGTTGGAAATATTTGTAAATGTGGTGTACGCTAAATAAGCTCTAACAGGACAATGTTGTTTTGTTCTATACATTTCTGAAAGGGGGAGGAGCATTTTTAATTGAAGTATTCTGTTGTCTTTTGTAAAAATAAAAATGCTGCATGTATTTTATCATGGCATATCTTTACAATGTTCAAAATAAAGCAAAAAGCTCTGCTGATATTTGGTGCCCATTCAGTTAATTCCACAAGATAAGGACTTCTGAGTAACTCTGGCCTCCGCTATATTGAAACTATGGGAGCATAATGATTTCATAGAGATTTATATCTTCTTCTGTGAACTGAGAGGAGGATCAGAATTTTAACTTGCTTGAGGGAAAAAATAGCATGGATAATTTCATCCCATTATGGCTGTCTTTGCCATCTCCTTTGTGAATGTTCTTTTACAAATTTACAAGAGCAAGATGACTGGTGTTTTTCTTTTCTTTCTCAATTTTGAAACCTTGTGGTCACTGCTTATAAGGGACATGAAACTCTAGTAAGAAAAATGCTTTAACCATTTGGGGGGGGGGGGAGAGAGAGAGAGAGAGAGAGAGGAGTTGAAAAACCAGTATTGTACCTAAAGTGTTTGGCACTGATTTCAAATAAGCTATACTTGACTTCCTTTTAGGTAAGAAAGTGTATAAGTTTTTAGGAAAGTTTATCTTTGCAATCCATGGTCAAGAGTACTCTTAGGAATTATTTTAGTAGTATTGTTAGAATATATTTCATGTCATAAATATAAATATTGTGTCCTAAGTTCTTTGTATTAAATAATACAGCACTAAGTCATAATTTTGCCAGAAATATAGTAGTGCACCCAACATTGCAGTTCCATAGGCACTGCAGACTTCCATGCATGCAGTGGAACCCCATTGTCCTCTCCTGTCATCTCCAGCCCCCTATGTAACCTCAAAATCAGCTGTAGAGAAGGACCATTTGAAGCAGATTTTGGGGGTGCACAGAGAAAACAGAGCACTGTTGTATGAGTGGAACACAACAGGTTGGATATAACCCTTTACTAAATTTGAATCATCTGCTTATGGCAAGTAAATATAAAAATATTAATTTCATCCTTCATCTTGCTGATCATGGAACAAGCAGAGGTATCCTCCTCTGTGGCCAGCATGGGACCCAACTGGTCTGGTGGAAAAACAACACCGCCTCCTGCTAGCCTGCACACCTAACCATATATAAAAAATTCTACCTGCCTACATGGACTTCCTTATCACCTATGGATAATTAAAGTTTTAGAAGACTGATTTATTTGATGTGGTTTGCCAGCAACAATTAAAAGCCTACACCCTCCCCAGACATGTTTATGAAAGTGATGCCAATTGTGGCTAGCCATGGCTGCCCCTGCTGCCCCCACAGCTGTAAGGGCACCATTTTGACCATCCATGTGTTAGTCTCCCTTTGTCAGTGTCAGGAGGTGGCAATGCAGAAAATATGTGATGTGGCTCCACATCACTATCCTGGAAGCCTCACAGAAAAACGAATGATAACGAGTTAATAATGCAGTCCCTTCTGAACAAGCACCAAGCTGCTGGAACCTTTGATAGCATTTCTGGCATGTCCAGTGTTGTTTGCGGTACTTGTGAGTAATGGTCTAGTAGGTATAGTATTTTGGCATTATAAACCTAAAGCACTGTCATAAAACAAATTAACTGAGAAAACAAAAAATAAAGGAACATGTTCTGGTATGTAAAGAGGAAACTGAATGGGAAAAAACCCTTAGAGGAATAACCACCTGCCTTGCCCTGAGACCTCATAAATTTTTATGTGACAGAAAACAAAACACCCTTGATAATGTGATTAATGAAGGTGTAAGATGCTGATCAAGAATACTAATGCATAAAATGTTAGGGAGACTATAAATTAGCGTTATAAAATGTTGATCACTGTTGTAATTGGTCATAAAATTAGTGGTTCCAGTTAAGTGCTATGAAAATGTACAAAACTAGAGGTACAAATACAGTGATTTCTTCCCCATCATCTGGTAACACAACTTTAGTATTCATTACTGGCATTTCATAGCTTGCCATGAAGAGAACGCCCAACTCACACATGGGCTTATTGTGGCCACTCTTTCTTGAAGCTAAATGGCTACTAAGATTACATTTCAGATATTATTTTCCTGTTGGTAATACAAGGGCTGAATCCTAAACTTCCATTCTGTTTTCAGAAAGTTCCTGGCAAAATGGTTGTGTGCTGGTTGAGAATTTCATTTATACTAGATTGGGATAAAATGGCCTGAGGAGACCACCTGGGCCTTATGTCTCTTAGGCCCTTGTGCATCATTCCTGGAACTGGCTAGTAGGTAGAAGCCATAGACGGGCCAAGTGTAAGCATACCATAGAATTGGTGAGCCTTTATATATCACCCAGTCCAACCCATGCTTGAAACAGTAAATTCAGAGCTAGAACAAAGGGGATGGAAAATGATAATGGTTGTGGGGGAAAGAGACAGATGGGAAGGAAGGGAGGTAAAATAACAAAACAAAACAAAAGCAAAGAAAAAGACAGGAAGGCTGGGGAAATGAGAGAGAGTAATGCAGAGAGTAAGAAAAGAGGGGGATACAGTCATACCTCATGTTACGTTCTTTCAGGTTACGTCCCACGGCAACCCGGAAGTACCGGAAAGGGTTACTTCCGGGTTTCACCGCTCACGCATGTGCAGACATGCAAAATGACATCACGTGCATGTGCAGAAGCGGTGAAACGCAACCCTCACGTGTGCAGACGCACCGCTGCAGGTTGCGTTCTTTTTATGTTGCAAATGGGCCTACGGAACAGATCCCGTTCGCAACCAGAGGTACCACTGTATAAGGTGATCTTATGTTTCAGTGTATTACACAACACCCATTTCTTCTCAAAACTGATTGCAGATAAGTGATTTGGTGAAACTAATTATGTTATCAAAATGCAAGTTTTTGGGGTGCAGAACCCAGTTTCCTAGACTGCATTTGAGCAGAACCCCAGATAAACTTCTGGGGCACCTGCTTAAGTTATAATGGCTAGTACATGTAAAGGGGATATGTAAACATCTGTCTTTTTGCCCTTGGAATATCTGCCTGCTTTTAACACTTTCTCTTTCTATTTGAATTTTTTTAAAAAAAAATAAAAATTGTCCAGTAGCACCTTAGAGACCAACTAAGGTGCCAGTGGACAATTTTTTAATTTTTTAATTTATTTCAACTGCATCAGACCAACACGGCTACCTACCTGAATCTCTATATTTGATTATTTTTATTAGAAAACCATGCACCAGAATATGCAGAATAATAACTACCTTTACCTATAGCCCCAATGAAACTTTATTTTTCCTTGGGTTCCAATTTGTACTATGAAAGCATCAAGTTTGTTTTAACTTCCATCACATTTGATATTTGTTTAGAAGTACAGATAGCTTTTGCAGTGGAGAGTTGAAATTCTTCTGGCTTAAGGATCTCAGCACAAAGGGTGTGTTCTTGGGATGCCTTGCAAAAATGCTTTAAGTAGAGTGAGAACAATGGTATGAAATATCCTTTTTGCATCCTGTAAGTGGAGATCTGGGCTGTCTTAGCGAGGAATTTTCAGTAAACCTTCTGGAAAAAAAATCGACTTGCAATTTTGCTGGAGTATTTCTTCACAAAGGAAATCCTGTTTCATAATGATGTATTTCTTGTAAAACATGAGGAGGTTCCAAAGAAATAGTTGATGGCTGATAGTTGGTACTTTAGTTTCTTTGTAAAGTCAGCATGGTATTAAAAATTCAGCATGAAAAATTGATTTTAAAAAGATGGATTGTACCTTGATCATTTCTTGTTGTTTAGTTAATGTATGCCTTCTGTGATGTAGAAGGTGCAGTATATGCTACTTATTTCTTAGGAAATATTCAAAAATAATTGCTGACAAAAGCCACTTTACAGGTTGACTCAGAGGTATATCTTGCAACTTGAATGTTAATATTCCAGATGGTTGTGCATAGCTACCCAGTAAAGAATTGAAAGGAGGCTAGTCAGAGTTCGTAAAAGTTTGCATTGTTATTGATACTGTATCTTTATGGCTTAATACAGACATTTTGAAAAACCAAAATGGAGGACCTGTTTCAGAATATGTATAATACAAATTTAGGCTAACTTACAGAACACTGGAAACATTTGAAAACCTGACAAACTCTCCTCAAACTAGTGGTTGCATAGATTTGGCTGGCAATTCTTCTACAATGAATGTATTTGATACTATATAGTCCATATCGTCTAAGGTGTTGATGGATTTTTAGCATGGCACAGGAAATAAAGAAATGACTTCCTGATTCAAACATAACTTTTACCCTCCATAGTATATTAGAAATCCAGCTTGACAAAATATTTCACAGTTCTAAGTATCAAGTCCAATTAATGCTTTAAGGGGATAAATGAAAAATTCAGACTAATACTAACCTAATAGATTCCCTCCCATTTCCTTTGCACGTTCATCCAAGGGAGCCCTATGTTCTGCTATCAAAAAACAATACATTTTCCAACTGTAGCCCTTGCATGAAACGAAATTGCATGTGGATACTATATTGATTTTGAAAGGAGCATGGTAATTTGTATTTCATTTTGAACATTGCTTATGGGATGCTGTGTGGAGCAAATCCCAATATAGTTATTTTCATAGCAGATTCCTGTAATAGATGATCGTACCAATAGTCCGTCCTAACATGTTCATGCACACACACATGCACACACACATGCACACACACACAAAACATATATATTAAGGGCACCGTCTGTCTTGAGAGACAGTGGAGTGTGCCTTTGGGGTTGAAGTCAAACCACTGTGTTAGCAGCACCAAAGTCACATCTCTGGGGCTGGAGATCCTGGGCTGCCCAGACAGCCAGACTCCAAGCCTGCGATACGAGGATGATGATGATGATAAATAAAGAAAAAAAAAGAAATTTTTATTTATACCCCACCCTTCCCAGTTTAAAAACCAGGCTCAGGGTGGCTAACAGCAAATATAAAACACTGATTAAAATGTGACTTAAAAACAACATAAAATGCAGCATCAATATCAATAAAATTCAAATATTCAGATATCATGGGGGGGGGGGACCCAGTCAGTAGACATCAAATAATCACTAGGGCTAACTGGCCAAGTTGGTCCTACTAGGGCCAGCAAGGAGACCAGGGAAGAATTTAAATGTGGGGTCCCAGAAAGGGTTTCTTCATAGAAGAGGAAAGGGGAAAAGGGAATAGAGGATCAGGCTAATTCAGATTGAAGGCCAGGCGGAATAGCTCTGTCTTACAGGCCCTGAGGAAGGAGCTCAAGTCCTTCAGGGCCCTAGTCTCGTGGGACAGAGCATTCCACCAGGTCAGAGCCATCACTGAAAAAGCCCTGGCCGTAGTAGAGTATAGTCTGGCTTCCTTAGGGACCTTTAAGAAAGAGTACTTGGCACACTCAAAACAATAACTGTGTAAATGTTTATTATTATTCTGTTATTATTCTGATGGATAGAGTGCTTGTTAATTGTTTTTATATTGTATATCTAGGTATCTCAAATTCTTCATGGAACATTTTAATTTTATTCAATATGTAAAAAAAACTAATTTGCATATTCAAAATTTAAGTAGCTTTTCTGAAATAAATAACACAAACATTGCACACATATTTCCAACTTCGCAGGTATAAATTATTTAAATCAAACTCAAAATAACCCACATAAATTAAGCATGTCATTGTTTGAACATACTTGTTTGATTATTGCATTGCATTGCTCATTTTTTTGCACTTGTGCCCTCATATATTGAAAACTGAATTCTGCCCATGGTGCATTTCACAGTCCTTATAGCTGTTTATTAATTAGTGTTTGAAAATAGTTTTAATTTGTTTGAAAATTGTGTGTCTGTGTGCAATGAAAAGAAGTCTGTCTATATAAACACAGTTCACAAAATATATTCAAGCGATACTTTTTTGTCAGCTGGAAATTGCAGCAAGTTTGAAATCAGAATAAGAACGTGTGTAATCACTTCGTTCCAAGTCTCCAAAATTTTAGTAATAAATACATGTTAAATTCCAGGAACTATTTTATGCTATCTACTAACCTTACAATTAAATTACTGTGTAAAGTTGGTTAAGTAACACAAAAGTTATTATATTAAGGTGTGCTTTATGAAGAGGCCAATGACAGTACTGCAGTGAAACATGCTAATAGATTATATGCTGTAGCAATATATTGCCTTTTTATTGCTTTTCCACAGGCAGCAGATTCATGTATAGTTATTACTGGCTACATTATCTGCTAGTTTTCTATCAAAAGTGATTCATTCTATTGAATCATTAATCCAATACTTATCATTCTTGGTGAAAATTTTCTAGTATTAACACTGTATAAAAGATTGACCTAAATCCACTGGTTTTGCTGCACTCTAAGAACATTTTAACCATGGAAGAACAGTATTTCTTAAGACAGTTTAAAACTATTCATTGTGGATATTTAACAAGGTAGCATTCTATGTTGTGAGATACACACACACACACACACACACACACACACGAGTTGGTGACCAATGCCATCCTGGATTTAAGCTGCTGAATGTTCATAAATCTAGTACTGGAAATATTGATGTGTATTGAATTAGTTACTGAATAACAAGAATAAAATTTTGCTCATACATAGTGCAAAATGGGGGCTTTTGTAGCAGCACATGGTCTGTTTAGAATGATATAACAGACACTGAATGTTCACATATCAAACAAAATGCCATCTTTCTGTAGAAAAGAGGTGTCAAAAAGTTTCTTTGTACCTTTAACGCATGTGATTATGTAGTACAAAATGCAGAGTTTGTAAAATTTCTTGAATATACAGGCAAAAAATGAATAATTCAAAACAACTCATAAGTTCTACATTCTATTGTGTCTTTTATAACGTAGGCAGGAGATAGCATTGTGTTCCCAGTAGAGCTGAATTTGCACAAGTTACACCTCTGAAAATGCCAGATGGTCTATGGTCTACTTTTCAGAGCTGTCACATATGTAAAGATTTGAAAAAAAGAAAAGAAAGACAGCTGAATGAGAGCAGCGGATCATTAAAGGGAGAGTGAAAGTCCCTGGGTATCACTGTGTTTTAAGAAAGCATTGTGTCGTTCCCCGCATTACGCTTTTCTTTTCTTTAAGATATACACAACCTTTAAAAATAAGGTAAAAACATTGCTGTTTTAAACTGAATGGTTGTGGCTTAATCTTAAAACTGTCAAATGCTTTTTATTCTTTATACTAGAATGCAGTCATATGGTTCCTAATTGGTTTCAAGTGTATTTTAACCATAAGATTCAAGTCTCCCCAGTGAAAAATTATCAATAAAGTTAAAATAAATTTAAATTGGTATAACTAATACATTTGGGGGTTTTATTCACTTTTGATTTGACCTACATATCATATGTGAATACTCTAAAGCCAGTCAGCTAAAAAGTTGTATGTTAATGTTACTGAAATAAGAGTACTTTGGGAGCAGAATTTATCTCTTGATCCTAGTAAAAATAATAAAATGAAAGTAAAACAAATAACTTTGCATGGCTAGACTTCCCCAAGACTTCGTATTGCCCATTAATTGGGAAAATAGGCCTGATGTTTTAAGACAGAGGAGATGATCATGTGTCATGTTTTGTAATATGATATTGAAATGTAAACAATTGCAAACAACCATTTCCAATTCTGCTAGATTCTAAAGGTCATAACTGTCAATTCTAATAACTTTGTCATTTAGATTTACAGAATTCTTCCTATGTTCTCTCTTCTTATTTATTGACAAAGGATAACATATTTCCCAACAGCTGACAATTGGTGAAGCATAACATTTTATACCTAAGAATTCCAAATAATGCATCTACTTGCCAGACTGTTAAGTGGCAAGATACTTCCACATCCCAGAGATGAGTACCTCTTTATCAATACCTACATAGGGTGAAAATGGAACAAGATCAAATTAGTCTTGCATAGAAATGGGGAATGTTGAGTTTTATGCCAGTGGTTCGGATAAGTTGTCTCTGCCTATGCACTTAAAGGGAGTATTCTGTATAAAAGCTATTGCATTTTAAGTTCCTACTACCACCTTTGGGGATTTCCTTTTGTCAGTGAATTGCAAGAGTACTTGTGATCACTGGAGGTACTTGAAATGAATTTATACTTCTATGATTGAGTGGAGCTTTGGTGTTGTGTCTTTAATTCTAAAAGGCTGGGTCGACCCAAAAGGTTTGAATTAAATAATAAGTTATCAGCCTTGCTTATAAGAGCAAGAGAGTGTGTGCTGCTTTTTTAAAAAGAGAAAGAAACTTCCTGCCTGACCACACATATCTAGTTAGCCATGAGGCCTGAGAGAAAGACAGAACTATAGAGCTTCACTGTTTTTTAGCTTAGAGGCATGTCCTGTTTCCCATAAGCAACCAGGCAAATGTTTATTTGCAGGTCTGGTTATTCTGACAAATATTATTTTTTCCTTTTCCAATGTTTTAACTAAGGTCATTTTGACATACAGTGGTATAAATGAGGCTTTTATGTTTTCAGTAATATGCGTGTGTGCTTGTGCACTAGAAGCAGAGGGTCACTGTGATCAGCTATTGTTTTTGTCCTTATGGTGGTTTTCTTCTCTTGAAAAATCAAAGGCTGCTATTACTAGGAGGATGTTGGGCAACATGGAGTTCCTATAATCCCTGTTTCCTGTCAGAAGTACCATTCATTGTTTTTTAATTGATTTCCCACCACCCCTTACAAAATCCCACCATTTGACTCAGGGGTAGGGTCAGCAATGGACAGTGTGGTGTGACTTATCTGACCTTTCTCTTGCCTGAGTCAGGCGCACCAACTCTGTGAGGCCGAGGTGTTTTTGCCCCCCTTCATATCTGTTGCAGGGGAGTCAGGGACAAAGGAGACCAATATACAAGCGACAGTGCAAGTCTCTTTTTCATATGTCACGAGCCTGTTCCACATAAGTTCTTATATACTACTGATATACAGTGGTACCTTGGTTTAAGAACAGTCCGGTTTACAAAATATTTGGTTTACGAACTCCGCAAAACCAGAAGTACAGTGGTACCTCGGGTTACAGACGCTTCAGGTTACAGACTTCGCTAACCCATAAATAGTACCTGAGGTTAAGAACGTTGCTTCAGGATGAGAACAGAAATCGTGCAGCGGCAGCGGGAGGCCCCATTAGCTAAAGTGGTGCTTCAGGTTAAGAACAGTTTCAGGTTAAGAACGGACCTCCAGAACGAATTAAGTTCTTAACCCGAGGTACCACTGTAGTGTCCCGGTTTGCGAACTTTACCTCGGTCTAAGAATGGAATCTGAACGGTGGAAGGGCACTGGCGGCGGGAGGCTTCATAAGGGAAAGTGCGCCTCGGTTTAAGAACGGTTTCAGTTTAAGAACGGACTTGCAGAACGGGTTAAGTTCGTAAACCGAGGTACCACTGTATATATTTTTTCTACTGGTATGTACCGAATTTTTCCATCTATAAGACGCCCCCATGTATAAGATACCTCCTATTTCGGGGGACTCCAATTTAAGAAAATGGGGGGAGATACTATCCGTGTATAAGACGAGCCCAGATTTTGAAGGTTGTTTTAGAGTAAGAAACAACAACAGTCATACACAGAAAAGTACGGTATATATTTTCTTAAACCAGTCAGTTACATTGATAACGTCTAACACAATTTAGAGTTGCATTGTCTTTGTGGTTTATGAAACTTTTAAATTGTGTACTAAATCTGGGATGTAAATTTATGCTGTCTGTGTTATAAGGACTCCTCATTCCTTTGTTGTGTCTTTTTGATTTTTCAATTATTATACATGATAGTTTTAATATAATGTTGATGCAAGGCTGCTTAGGGAATATGGGAATAAGTTTCGTTGGGCCAAAAACTTCACCTGACCAAAATATAACTGCCCTTTTATATATGACAGTACAAACTAATAAGTCATGTAAATATGATAGGGTACATAAAATAATCAAAACATAAAATTAAGTTATTGTTATTATTATTTTATTATTTATACCCCACTTATCAGTCACTCTGGGCAGCTTTCAGCACATATAAAAACATAAAATACAGAACAGATGACCAACACTGAATAAGATTAATTCTCTGGAAAACACTTAGTGAAACACTTGGGTGCCTCTCTTTAGTTCAACAAGGAACAGTGTTCCAGAGTATTGATGCCAGTCTGCTAATAGCTTTAGCTCACATATTTATGAGTATAAGCGGCTATATATTAAACCTATTTTTAAAAATATTTATTAGTTACCAGTTTGTTTCTGGCCATTTTTAGATATTTAAAACTCAAAAGGATCTGGGGCCTGAATATCTTAAGGAGCGTCTCTGCCCCCCCCCCCCCCCCCCGCCGAGCACCACAAGCGTAAAAAATGATGATGCCCTGATCTAAAAATGCATATTCTGACATTGATTTTATACAAAATAAAGAGCAGACTTTAGATGGTAGCTGCATGCTTCTGTTTAAGGTGGGCTTCTGGAGAATCATCCAGGGTTCGATGTGCTGTTAGCAGAAGTTGGTGGTTTTTTCATCATGTTCTTTGGTTTTTCTTCTCTGCCTTTGTCGACCAGCTGTTTTTGTTTTACTCCGTGTGGGTTTTAGCATTATTGTTTTAATATTCACCAGTTGTTCCAAATTTTTCTAAACGGACTTGCTGGCTAAAATGCAACCCAGAAATGTAATAAATAATGTGGGTTAATTTTCAGTCCAGTTTAGAGAATCCTGCTTTGACTCAAGATATTACATTTTCTCTGCTTGGCTTCACAGCTCTTAAGATTTATATTGTTTAACATGGGAATCCTCAAAGTATTTTGTTTTTTAATATAAACATTACATGTCCTCTATTTTATTATAGCAAGCAGTAGTTAATAAATACTTAACATTTGTGTACAGCTGTCAAGTGCTCAAAGCACTTCACACGCATTATCTAGTTGTAATCCTTATAACAGCCCTGTAAGACAAGACAGTATTGTTATCTCCTATATTGCAGACTAAGTTTGGGAGAGTGTAGCTTGCCAAAGGCCACATAGTGAGTTCAGGGCA
Organism: Podarcis cretensis; assembly: GCF_951804945.1. Taxonomy (NCBI): domain Eukaryota; kingdom Metazoa; phylum Chordata; class Lepidosauria; order Squamata; family Lacertidae; genus Podarcis; species Podarcis cretensis. The sequence goes on from NC_137179.1 coordinate 54,813,069, forward strand.
GGGTTGAGATTCAAATTGGGAACTTCCTGGCTTGCAGCTCAGTATCTTTAAAACAAACAAATCTTTCATTTTAAGAAAAGAGTTGACTTTCTTATAAATTCGCTTATCTTCCAGAAAGCATGGCAATGGTGAATTGAAAATCCTTTCTTAACTTACATACATGTAAACAGTAAAGGCATTACTTAATAGTCTTGGATACTGTGCTCACTTATCACTTAAGACCAAACTAGATGGGATGTGGAAATATGTATCTGGATATTCCAATCTGTTATCTCAAGAAAGGAGTTGGGGAGCAGTAGTGATGGAGAAACTAAATTGGTGTAGGGCTGTGGCACTGGAGGACATGCGGTTTCAAATCTTTCTGCTGATCTAAATTCCTCCCCCTGTTCCCCCATGATACTTGTTTCACTAGGGAAAACATACACATACACACACACACATATCTATATATGTATGCAAATATGGTAATTTTGGGTAAACAGTGGTCTATTGGGAAAACGTTGCGGGAGAGGGTTAACCTGGTCCATTGCTTACTGCTTTTGTGGTGTGTGGTTTTTTTCAGGGGAAAAATTAGGGTGTCCTTTCACGCATCTCCCAAGTTCCTTTGGCTTGGTCCTTGAGTCCATACATCTTCCATTTGCCCTTGACTTTCAAGCCCAATCCTCTTCTTCTTCAGGTTGGAAATGACACTGAAGCTGAAGACAACATAAAAATAATGCCCTAGGGCTTCCTAGGCCTTCAGTGTGTGTTTGTGTGGATCTCAAAAAGGAAAGAGTTTCTTCTCCGTAGATATGTGTTAAACCACTGTCTCTTTTTCTTGTTCTTTTTAAAGCACAACCTCAGCGTTTGCCACAACCAAATGCTTCACCACTGGAAAAGTGTAAGGAAGAAACAGGCAAAATACAAATACAAAATGGCCATACTGGGCTGAATAACGCAAGTGGGATGCACAATGGAGTCAAGTGTGGGGCACCAGATAACAGAAAGTTCTCGGCACCTGTTTCCCAAAAAATGCACAGAAAAATTCAGTCCAGCTTGTCTGTCAACAGTGGAAGCAGCAAGAAGAGCTCTGCATACTCTCACAAGCCAGGCTCTTCACCTGAAGGTAAGCTGAAACCTTATAAGTAAACTGAACACAGAATAACCAAAAGCCATTCCCGCTAATAATTACACAATCAGCTAAAAATAATTGAAGAGCACGAGTCGTGCTTCAGAAGCAAATAGAAATCATTACAACAAAATACAAGTTACTTCCCCAAAGGAAAAGATTAAGTATTTGAAGGAAATTGAAATGAGAGATTTCCTGCTTTCAAAACATTTGTGCACCTCACTGTTGATCATATCTGTAGATGGAGAAGCTCTGAATTGCTGTTTGGCAATGCCATCACATATACAACATGGAGGGGAAATGATTTGACTTGGGACAGGGAAGGGGAACCTGATGAGCTCCAGGTATTATAGACTCCAGTTGTCCCTGACCATTTACTATGCTGGTTGAGGCTCGTGGAAGTAGAAACCCAACAACGAGCTGGAATTCACTGGAACTCAGTTCCAGCGCCTCTCAAGTGAGCGCCATTGCCATTATAAGAGAACAAGGGAGGCATCCATGGCGAGTTCCAGCACCTCTTTTTATAAAAACAGCACTACCAACAACATATGGCGGCTCACAGAGGCTGCATTCACAATGCAGTTTATTCTGTTTTTCTGACATTTCCCTAACCATATATTTATTCATGTAGTACATTGTGTTCAAGCTTTCACACAACAAAACCAAGATACCTCTAGAAACAAAGTTTAGTGTTCATTTTCTTGTTACTAACTTATAGGAGAAAACAAAACCCATTTGCAAGTCTGGAATCTGCTTGTAGCTCCGGAACTTTCTATAGATCTGTGCGTAAGCTGAGGCTTTGCAGGGTGCACCACAAGTGACTTTAGTCACCTGTTGCAGAGCCTCACATCCCATGCCATTGGCCTTACCCCTCAACAAGCGATCTTGCAGGGTCCAGTAGAGGCTCATACTACAGAATCACCCCTCTGCTTAAGAGCTGATGGGCAGATGGGTGGATCCTGGGGTGTGTGATGCAACCAGTTGCTTTCCTTTTAAAAAAAAGCCACTGTGGAGCCTCAGCACCACCCCTCCCCTGATTGCCTACTCCCCATAGCAACTGTAATCCTGCAGGGTCCAGGTGATTCCCCCCCTGCCGCTGCCCTCAACAAGTGATCCTGCGGGGTCCAGGAGAGGCTCCACAACTGGATTTCCTTAAGGAAAGCTAGTTGTGGAACCTCACACCCCCAGGATCACCCACTCCACATAACAGCTGTGATCCTGCAAGTTCTAGGTGAGGCTACGCAAAAGGCTTTCCTCAAAGAAAGCTGTTTGTGGAGCATCATCCCCACCCTGTTGGATCAGTCCTGGGCTGGAGGTTGGGTAGGTGATGTTCCACAAGTAGCTTTCCATTAGGAAAGCTGCTTATGGAGCATTACACACACCGCAGGATAAATTATTCTGCTTATCAACTCAGAGGTGGGATCCCAGTTTTTCATTTTCATTTCAGACTGCAGTTCCCACTGGTGTGAATGAAATTTAGAACGCCATGGGAGTATGCAGGTCCTGCAGTATAAAAGGCGCACAATAAAACAAAACACAAATTAACCCCATGGGTGAATGCATCCAGGTTCCTCACCCCTCTTAAGAGATTAGCGAATACTTCAGTATGTGTATTGGCATGCTTTTTGTCAATGAAATTTTGTCATTGAAAATTGTATAATACATTTCTGAGCAGCCTGTATGTGCTGTCCAAAAGGTATTCAAAACCTAGGCCAGTGCTTACATCACCACCATACTGCTATAAAGCCAATACATAATTTGCACATACAAATGGTTTTCACTTATTTCTCCTCACTGTACAGTGCATGTCCGTTAAGTAAACATATTGCATTTCTGTGTGTGTTGCTGACCACAATTACTCTAATGGCCCCATGGTTCCTGAGCCTATTTTAAATCTGCTGCTCTCCTATTCATGACATTGCGATCAGCAGACTTTGCTTTATCTGTTAAAACAGAAACTGGTAGATTCTCCTATTTTTTTGTTGGTAGTCAGACACCAATTCATGTCAGGTATCTGTCTCACTGTGCTTTAGGGAATCAGTTAAGAGAGGTTTAAAGGCCCAAACGCGCCTGTTTAGAGATACAGAATATGAAGTGTTTGCATTGTTACAGACTAATTCCTGTGAAGTAGGATAAGAGGCTGAAACAGAAAGGTAGAGCAAAGCAGGATATACATTTTGGACCCAATCAGCAACTGCTCTGTGTTAGAAAGTGTCCAGGTGAATTTTAACAAGCTTAAATGAGGACTTTGTAGATTTTTCTCCCCAATTTCTTTTGCATATCAGTTTATAATTTTACATGGTCTGATTATGGTCCAAGCTGCTGCTTTGTCTTTTACCAGTCATTCCTGACTTAGCCAGCCATGGCTAACGTGCTTGGGCTTGTAATCTATGCAGTCCTGAGCTGTGTTTAGTTTTAGGAAGTATCCCCTGGCTGTATTAGCACACTGTTTGGTGGAATGAAAAATCAGGAACAGAGGCCAAATAGAGTCTCTTATACAGACATGAAAATGTATTTCAAGAAGTAATTCCTGGCAGTTTCTTGGAACCTAGATATCCATAGATGAATAGCTGTTTACGTCTAATACATACAGATGTTTTTACACTGCTGTTACACGTCTTCTAAATTTTACCAGTTTGTAGGGGCTTACTTTGTCAAAGCCATGATTTCACTTAGCACTACTAGTCTTCATAAATCAATTCTTTCGTCTCTATACATTCAGAAATTCTGAACGGTGCAGTACATCATAAACAGCACCATTTCATTTTGTAGATTGGAGACCACATTATTTAATGTTCCCTCATAGCATGTTCCCTTTTCCCAAGTGTAGAAAGCTTGCCAGGGAGAATGCTCTTGCCTTATATTTGTCATTCTTGGAAATTCTTGGGACAGCTTTTATGCATTGGAGCCCGTAACTTGCAGCCTGAGATGTTGTAATTTAGGAAGCGCCGTGCCATACGATATTTGCGAATATGTAGATTGGCTCTAATTTCTGTATGTTAAATGGAATATAATGTTGGGCTGTATAGCCTGTGATCAAAATCTCTTTAAATTTGGAGTTCTGTTAATGTAGGCTTTTGAAGGAGGAAAGAACACTGTTTGTCTCTGAACAGGTGTTAAATGTTACCATTGGAGGGTAAAACTAACATGTTAAGTGTGACCCTGAAGCGGCATGAAGAGCCAGCCTGCTCTGGTTTGCGAAACCAAGTGCCCTACACACAAGTAATGCATGACTAGGACTCTCATTTGTTTAGAAACACCCGGTTTCAGCTCCTGACATTTATTCTCAGCTTCTGAAAGCTGTGCCATCTTATTTCCTGTACCAATCGCCTCTCTGAATTCTTTCGCTTCTGTGCCTACCTTCCTGCACCATGCCAGTCTGACCTTCTTGAAATCTTGCTTTCCCAGCACTCAACTGAACAATTTTAAGTTCCTCTTCCTCGCTTCTCTGGCAATATCCCCAAAGTGTCATCTGGCACATTCATTGGAGGATTGTGCTCCTGGATGCCAGACCACCTCATCTACTTCAGTTATTTTGTTTAGAAAACGTTGTTTTAGGTTGTACAGTGCATTTTTTAAAAAAATACAGTGGTACCTCGGGTTACATATGCTTCAGGTTACAGACTCTTCAGGTTACAGATTCTGCTAACCCAGAAATAGTACCTCGCATTAAGAACTTTGCTTCAGGATGAGAACAGAAATCGTTCAGTAGCGGCATAGCCGGCGGCGGGAGGCCCCATTAGCTAAAGTGGTTCTTCAGGTTAAGAACAGTTTCAGGTTAAGAACGGACCTCCAGAACGAATTAAGTACGTAACCAGAGGTACCACTGTACAGGCTGCTTAGTTGCCCTTCTTTTTAATAGATGTTAAGATCCCTGTCAGCAATGTTTCTGTTGGGGCATATTTTTAATGTATATTTGTTTTTGGCTACTCCTTCCTGGCTTGAGCATTAATCTATTAACCCTTGCCACACTAGCTGTAGTTATTTCAAGCAAAGTGTTTAAAATTAGCTTAATTTTTGTGGCCAAGCTGTATTGTCATCTTGTGTATAGGAGGATTATGCAGTGGCTTAATTCAGCAAATTAAAACTGACACGGCTAGCATTTTTCTTTTTAAAAACTGCATCTCTGTTTGACCTACAGAAAAAAAACGAGTTACAAACTACACCAGCATCTGTTTAAACCTGTATCTACCCCAGTCACTCATAAAGCAGGAGATCCAAATAAAGGGTGAATGGGTTGCACAGGTAGAGAATGTGGGGGCCTGCCTGCAAGTTGTCCCCCCAAACCCCCACTTTTTCCTGTATGGGCTCACTTTTGGTATGGTGGCTTTGCTGAAGAAAAATGAGAGTCTGCAGTAGAGATAAGCCATGAACATGGTAAGGCCTGAGCATCTTCTAACTCCCAATTCTGATGTGATGTATACAGATCTGGATTTAAATAATTAGATTTGCCCCCTTTTTTTGTATCATTTGAGCTTCGGTTTTCTTTGGGTCCTGCTACAGTTGCATCCCAATTCTGAAAAATGTAATTTTATTTAAAAGGTCACATTTTAAGAGTACTGAATCTTGTGACCTACCTGCTATTGATCAGTTTCTGAACTGGTGGTGGTGGTTTTTAATGCTGCCAGCTTATGGGCTAGTACACTATCGCTTGAGCATGTAGTTGTTGTTTTTAATCGGGATTAACTGTGCATAACAGATTGTTTGTGTTCTTAAATATGCTTGTAAAGGGAATTAGAAAAACATATATTTGAGTCATTATTTTTAATTTTTGAACATTTAATCAACGTATATAACATCCTAAGATGTTCTTGTTGGCTGTTTTGGCTGTGGCTTGACTTTTTAAATTGACATTCAGAGTTTGCCCTTGGCCTTCACCATGCCTATGTCTAGAGTCTATATAAGTCTTGTATCTCCTGCTGGGACTTCTGTTCCACTCTCTGCGGGGCCTTGAGTAAAGCCTTGTTGAGGACCTCAGCTGCCACTTTGATAGTGGTTTTACCCGTTTGATTCTTGCTGTGAGAGAACAGAGTGCTTACAGGTTTTCTTTGAATTTCCTGATCTCTCTCTGAATATAGCTGAAAAAAATCTGACCCAGGTCAGCATTTTGTAGTTGAACATATTTGTCATAAAAGCCTTTTGTAAAGGTTTAGAAATTGGCCTGACAGTTCCAAACATGGAATTGTTTATTGCTTAACAAAATTATTCAGTTTCTTATTAAGACCTCTTTCCTAAAGAATAGGAAGGTTGCCAATGTCACATCAGTTCTAAAAGTTGCATCTCTGAGGAAGCAAAAAAAATTTAAGGCCCATGATTGAGCTAATGTCTGTTCCAGATAAATTGGTGGGAAGTATTATTGAAAGTAGAATTTATAGTAAACATATAGAAGAACAAGCTCTTGCTGAGGAAGAATTAGTATGGCTTCTGATGAAGAGAAGTTCTTGCTTGCAAATAATCTTTTAGAATTCTTTGAGGGTCTCACCAAATATCCAGTATGATGATGATGATGATGATGATGATGATGATGAGATATATACAGTGGTGCCTCGCAAGACGAAAAGAATCCGTTCCGCGAGTCTCTTCGTCTAGCGGTTTTTTCGTCTTGTGAAGCAAGCCCATTGACGGCTTAGCGGATTAGCGCTATTAGCGGCTTAGCGGCTTAGCGGATCAGCTGATAAGTGGCTTAGCGGCTTAGAAAAAGGGGGGGAAGGGAAAAAAAGTCGGAAAAACTCGCAAGACATTTCGTCTTGCGAAGCAAGCCCATAGGGAAATTCGTTTTGCGAAGCACCTCCAAAACGGAAAACCCTTTCGTCTAGCGGGTTTTCCGTCTTGCGAGGCGTTCGTCTTGCGGGGCACCACTGTATACATATATATATATACACATACACACGCGTGTACACACACACACACACACACACATATATTCACACACACACACACACACACATACATTCATATGAATGAACTTCCCAAAAGCTTTTCACAAAGTTTCTCACCAAAGGCTCCTAAGTAAACCTTGCAGCAATGGAATTGGAGGAGTTGCCTTATGGACTGGTATCTGGTTAAGGAACTAGAAGCAGAGGGTACAGATAAACTTTGCACTTCTTCACATCACAGTGTAGTGAGAAGTGGGGTTCCCTCAAGGATTGTATCAGGATCCGCACTTCCTATTAATAAAGATCGGGTGTTGGGTATGAGAAGTAAAATAGCAAGTTGGTGGAATGGCACTAAGACTGTTCAGTATGTTGAAAACACTAGTTTACTATGAAGAGCTTCAGAACGATCTCTCCAAACTGAGCAACTAAAAAAAAGAAAGAAACGATGTTCACAAAATGTAAAGAGATGCACTTCAGTGCAGCCTCTTTCCCTCAACTTCATGAATACTGCGATAATATATACACTGGTTGTTTAACTGCTGTATATACTTAGTTTTTAAAGCTGGGGATTGTTCATCTTTAGTCAACTTGGCATTTTGAATTGTTTATTGTTCTTCTCCTCCCTACCCATATCTCCCACAATAAAATGAAACATTATGCCTTGTATGGATGGATGGATTGCATTTGTAGCTTACCTTCTTTCTCCAATGAGCTCAAGGTGGTATACATGTTTCTCTTCCCCTCCATTTTATCCTTACAACAACTAGTGAGGTGTAGATTAGGCTGAGAGATGTAGTGACTTACCCAAAGTGCCCAGTGAGCTTCATGGCCAGGTGGGGATTTGAACTCTGGTCTCCCAGGCCGTAGTTTGACACTGTAGCCACTACACCACCACTGGTTCTGTGGTGTAGTTTAGTTTAAGATATGTAAGGGTGACTGTATGGATTTGCAACAACAGGTGCCTTATTCAGGATGACTAATGTGACCTTCCAGATATTTGGATCTCTAACTCCCATCAGCCAGCCATTGGACATCTTTGGTGGTGGGAGTTTTATTCTATCAGCATCTGGAGACCCACAGGTTAGCCATCTCTGGCCTATAAATAAAGGAAATCTGCATAGTCTATATAGCATAGAATGGTTGTACCCAGTTATTATAAATGTGTGGTTCTTACTACTTTTAAAAAATCCAAAATATAATATATTTTCAAATGTTTACAAAGAATTGGACCATTTTAGGGAACTACTGGATACTATTTGTTTCATTGTGTGCATGTGGTACTGCCTTTATATTCTTGCTAAAAAGACAACCCACATACTGCTGTTAACAGTGGCAGTGACAGCATTTGCATTGTTGGGAAAATACAGTGGTGCCCCGCAAGACGAATGCCTCGCAAGACGAAAAACCCGCTAGACGAAAGGGTTTTCCGTTTTGGAGGCGCTTCGCAAAACGAATTTCCCTATGGGCTTGCTTCGCAAGATGAAGTGTCTTGCGAGTTTTTCCGACTTTTTCCCCCTCCCCCCCTTTTTCTAAGCCGCTAAGCCGCTTATCCGCTAAGCTGATAAGTCGCTAAAAGCCGCTAAGCCGTCAATGGGCTTGCTTCGCAAGACGAAAAAAACCGCTAGACGAAGAGAATCGCGGAACGGATTCTTTTCGTCTTGCGAGGCACCACTGTAGATGCAGCAGATCATAAAATCAAATTAGTTATGTGACTTTTTAGGCAGCTGGTAAGTAAGCTAGGACTAAAGCAGACTACGTACTGAACTGAAACCTCTTGAGGATAATGGTTCTGGTAGCTTTTTGGGTAAAATTGACCATAGTCTAGATGAAGCATCACTATTCTTGTCCTGTGTATGTATGTATAACTCTCACTAGTCCCAGTCTAGTATGTCTGTGTCATTGCAGGTTGTAGTTCAAAACAATCTGGAGGGCACCAACTTGGGGAAGGCTATGTGTAAACAGACAAGAAGGCTATTTTGGATATGTAATCTTGAAATGGAATAGCAAAATATAGCCGCCTAACCCATGTTAACAGAATGTGCATAAAAGAAAACTTTTTAAAACAATTCACATTAATACCCAATCAGAATCATTATATTTTCACATTTTTCTGTGTAGTTGAGCATGCATAGACCACTTCAGCCATTGCTAATTATCTGAGAATGAAGTGTCTTTATTTAGACCAGTGCCTTATGTCTGTTTATGTAAATAGAATGCAATGGCTCTTTTCAGAGCTGAAAAGAAAGCAACTAGGGTTTTTTTAAAGTAGTTGTTCTGGATAGCCCCACAAACAGAATGATGTTCATTGTTGGTAGGTGTATGCAATGTTCTTTGCTTTTTTAAAGTTAGATTTCATTTTGAAAGCCTGAAAACTGAGCCAACAATTTTTTTAAATTTTTTGCATTACAGTAGCTATTTGTCTGCATTGTTCTACACTCATTATCTTCATGTCGTTGACATTTTCTTTCTCTGTTTGAAAATATTTATTGCCCTTTAAATAGATTTAGAATTTCCTTAATCTATTTACAGACTAAATGATGATATACAATAACACAATAAGAGTATTTCATAAGCATAAATCACATCTGTGGCTGGAGTCTTCCGTAAGGGAAGGCTTGTATGAAACAGAAGGGTGTCAGCCATATGACAAAACTTGATTTTAAAGAATCAAGAAAGAATTTGTTGTGCTGTTTGTGTCTCTCTCTAAGCCTCTGTGAGAACCTGTTGAATGGAATAAATAAATACCCCCTTTTTGATTTGCATCAAACTGCCCGGATGGAGGGGAAAAATAAGATACAGTTATTTTTAAGTGTTGAAGCCAATGTAGCTGTTTGTTCCTCTCTGCCCATCCTTTACATTAAAAAAAGGGAGGAAATTGTATTAGATTTATTCAAGTACAATCTCCATGACAACAAGCTAATTAATCCCCATCAATCTGGCTTTGGTCCTCTTCACTGAACTTTTACTCCCCAGCTTCACTTCACATGTCATATCTGCTGAGCTTTGGATGAAGGTCATTTACAGGTACATTTATTCTTCACATAAAGAATCCCATTTAATGCACACAACCACTCTTCTTATTTTACCATCTAGCTTATAGTATAGCTCTTCCCCCTTTTTTGTTTCTCATAACCTCTTTTCATGCTACATTCAACCTATTTGCATATTTCTGACCATTGTGTGTAGGAATGAGCTAACAAATGCAAGTAATGCTACTTAAGCCAAGATGTTTATGTATTTCGAGGGCAAGCCTTTTAGCGGTTGTCTGTTCTTCCCAGTAACCCTATTGTCACAATTCCTACATCAGTTTCTTCAATTAAAAAACATATTTTCGTCATTTCAAGGGTGGGGGGCCAAATACACAATTCTTCCCAGTCATTTATCAGATTTCCTTCCCTACTTCTCAAAAACAGCAAAAGAGGCTTAAATTAATGTGAAATACTAAAACAATTAAAATGAAACACACAGCATGTAACTCTCAATACACTAATCAACAGAATCCACACGAAAAGTGCCACATTTAAAAGGCAACCCAAACATAGCATGATGGGGAGCATCTAGCCCTCTAGATGTTGTTGACTTCCATCTCCCATCAGCCCTGTCCATTTTGGTTGAGGCTGATGGAAGTTGAAGGTCAATGACATCTGAAAGGCCACATGTTTTCTATAACATGTTTAAAGTCTGCTTTCCAGAGCAAAGTGCATTGTTTTCTTTAAGAAGAAGGGGAAAATGAGAAATTCCATATACCATACCATACTACATCTGAAGTGAAGGATAATTCTAAAAGGTGGGAGCCAATAGAAAAGTCAATAAGGGTTTCACAGAGATCTTCGGTGGCTCATATTAAGAGATGTTCCCTGAAGGCCATCTTCAGATGCTTTAAAGAAGCTGCAACAGGAAGTTTCTGGTGTATTTTTATTTTGTTTTGTATTTTCTTATTTCATTTTTTTGAAGCAAAGTGTTGTTTGTTTGTTTAAAGTGGCAATAGAGGAAGTATGAGTGGCTCATGCTTACTTTCTGTGAAGAGGGGAGAGTTGAGAATATCCTTGTGGGGAGGAGGATATGTGTACATTTTCATCCTCCTATACTTGACCTGAAAGTGGTAGAAGAACATCTGTACTGGATCAATTTCTGGGTTCTACTTTCTGAGATGTTTGACAAAACAAGCACCTGCATATAGCTGACTTTGTAAATTCTGTAGGGTGACTGGTAGAATTAGGATTGCACTCCTGGGATTCTGTCCCATTGAACTCAGTGGGGATTACTTTTGAGTAGACAAGAACAGGATAGCAGTGTTAATGAATTAAAATATAAACCTTATTTCCACCCATTTTTGTTCAGTTGTCTGAACTGTTCACTACAAGACTGTAAGTTTAACTTGACACTATTTTATCTTAGTACAGTCTGGCTACCCAAAATCAAAAAGATCTGTTCACTTTATGTAGTTTAGAGGCTTGACTCTGCTGCCTTGCCTGTGTCAATTTTTATTTTTCAAGTACAGTAATGCCTGGATTGCTGGTCTCTCCTTCTCATGCATGCACACATGTTTCAAAGAACTGTGAACCTGATTCCATGAGCCCAAGAAGCTTTAGATTTATTTTTCTCAAATATCAGCCCCAACCCATCCAATATCACATAAAAAAACACTTTTTGAACGGTGGGAGTTTCAAAAACAGTTTGTGATACAGCTGAGGGCTCAACAGTTCAAAAGAAAAAAAACCTCAAAGTGTTCACTAGACTAGTGTTATGACCCTTTTATAAGCCCAAGCGTCTCAGATTCCTCAACCTCAATTTTTTTGAAGTTTGTGAAATAAACTAGATAATTAATTCCTGAAATTCTGAATTTTCTATAGAGTTCGATTTTGAAAGTGAATGGAATTTCCATTGCCTTTCCCCACCTATGCACTAGCTTCTTATCCTGTCCATAGGATATCCTGTGGCTAAAAGACAGGATGGAATTCAGTGCAAAACAAGAAATTTAGAAGCTGCATTTCCCCTCACTGATTTTAAATTCAAAAACATCTGTGTTCTATATCTTGTTGGCTGTCTTTTCGGTGGATCTGATATCAGCTATAAAACTTGTCTTGAGACAAAGAAAGTGTTTGATGCAGAAAAGACATTAACGTTGGTGCAGGTGATGTCGTGACCTACAAAACCCTTTCCGTGGGCACTACCCATCTAAATGCAGAGTGGAGAATTTGGGCAGCCTTTGATAGAAGACAGTCCTTCCAATATCCAGGATGGTTGTCTGCTGCTGATTTAATTACTAGATTAAACCCAAGATGAATCTCTGGATGGCTAAGACAGTAAAATGCGCATAGCTGTGTCTTAGAGGATTGCATTAAGTGCAATTAAAAAATGCATAGAACAGACTTGGGAACTGGTGTGAAAGATTACTAGAAATATATATGTAAAAAATTCACTTGTGGGATAGTAGTATCTCTTTTAAAAGAGTGAAAGGGGTGGATTCTATGCTGAGTGTGTAAATGCCACGTCCAGAAGAATACTGGTCTGGAAGAACCACCCTATCTCTCATTTTTCCCTGTTTGCTAGATGAAATTCACTTAGGGGTTGTATTTTGTAGCTTACTGGCTGAATAAGTCTCATCAAATGGAAGAACAATGTCAACACCTTGTTGACATGTTGGTCTATGCTAAAATTTGTTATAGACTGTGAATATATTGTTCCTCTCAGTGCTGAGCTGATGAAACCTTTGTGCAGCACAGAAGCAGAAATCAAGGAATGTGAGCTATGTATTGTGGGAAGAAAAAAAAGTAGCTTCAATTTGTATTGCTCTTTAAAAAAAAATTCAACCCAAGTTGGCATTTAGAATGCAATTTTAACTTTTTATTTCCTTTTATCTTTCCTCTCTCCCTCAACATGCTGTGCCACATTTCCAAAGATTGCTGTGTTCACTGTATCTTGTCCTGCTTGTTCTGCGAATTCGTCACCCTCTGTAGCCTTGTCCTGGGACAAGCGTCATGTGGGGTCTGCCCAGTAGAAGCCTGCTGTTGCTGCTGTGGAGAAGAAATGGGAGATGACTGCAACTGCCCGTGTGATATGGACTGTGGCATAATGGATGCCTGTTGTGAATCATCAGACTGTTTGGAAATTTGTATGGAATGCTGCGGGATTTGTTTCCCATCATGATAACTTTTTATCACTTTTTTCTGCTTTCTTAAAAAACATCAACAACATAACTGGAGAGGGTTCAAGTTTTTGTGTGTTACTCCGAAATAAAACAACAGCTGCTTTCAAAGGACACATTTAGACACTCTTGCAGCAACCTGTTTTTCTGCACTGTTAACTTGATTTTATAAACAATTGTTGAAGAAAAGCAAACTCATAAGAACAAATGCTTGATGGTCTAATTTTCTGTAGTGGGTGGTTGACTGTGCAAAGACCTGCTCACGCAGGTAAAACAACCATTGGTGGTTGTTTCTGGATAAAAACAAAAGGGTTTTAGCCCTTTGTAGTTTCCTGTTGTGTGCAGGCAGGGGGTTGACAGAGTTTGCCACCCCTTCACTAGCAAACAAGTTACTAGAAGAGATAGAAAACAGCAGAGTTGGAACAAAGTAACAACAATTTCATGAGGGCTTTCCACTTAAGTGAATCTCTTGGTGGGAAATATTTGTAATGGTTTTTTTTTTTAAAAAAAAATACTTTTTACTGTGTTTTTTGTTTTAACAGCAATGTGAACAAATATTTTATTTTCTCATCTGTAGATTTATATAATTTAAGTTTTACCTAAAGTGCATCACGAACAAACTGATTCATATTTTACAATACATGTCTACTAAATAAACAACTCCAGTTGAGATCAGTGGTGCTTACTTTGCAGTAAGTACAATTGCAACTTTAAAGCGCTGTTCTCCCCATCAAATTAGTATACTATACAACTATACAGTTGATTCACAACTTGCATGGAGGTTACATTCCAGGAAAAGTTGAAATCAGGTACATAGTCATGGAACCACACTTGTGTGTATCCCTACATTTCTGAAGCTGATGCACTGAGTGTGTTTTGCCTCCCATGCAAGGAGGAGAGATTTTAAACTCTCAAATTTGCTTACAAAACTCTGAGAAGCTCTTGTGGGGTCATCCAAGATCTCGTAAGAGCTTCCCAGAGTCCAGTAAGCAAGCCTGAGAGCTTAAATGTTCTTTTCACGCCAGGCTTTCCTGGCACAAGTTACATGTGTGCAAATTTCCTGGCACAAGTTAGATGTGCAAGGTGTGACTTCTCTGTATTTAAGAAAAACTAATTGGAAGTGTGATGACAATTCAGGGAAGTGCTGTGTGTTTCCTTTTGCCCCCATCCTCCAAGTCTTGCGCATAAATTTTTTTTGGTATTTTTATTTAAGACAGCAAATGCAGAAATGTTGATGTTTCACACAGCAGTCATGTTAAGAATAAAGGGGAACTGGGTAAGACTTCCTACACAGGAAATGCTTCCCAATGAATTGATTAATAAAGCTGATGTTTTTAAGTTTTAAAATGTTGTGTGATTGTTTGATAAAGTATTTGAAGTTATTTAAAGAAGGACGCAGGTGGCGCTGTGGGTTAAAGCCTCAGTGCCTAGGGTTTGCCGATCGAAAGGTCGGCGGTTCGAATCCCTGCGGCGGGGTGCGCTCCCGCTGCTCGGTCCCAGCGCCTGCCAACCTAGCAGCTCGAAAGCACCTCCGGGTGCAAGTAGATAAATAGGGACCGCTTACCAGCGGGAAGGTAAACGGCGTTTCCGTGTGCGGCTCTGGCTCTGGCTCTGGCCAGAGCAGCGATGTCACGCTGGCCACGTGACCCGGAAGTGTCTCCGGACAGCGCTGGCCCCTGGCCTCTTAAGTGAGATGGGCGCACAACCCCAGAGTCTGTCAAGACTGGCCCGTACGGGCAGGGGTACCTTTACCTTTACCTTTAAAGAAGGAATATCATACTATTGTATCTTAAAAGTAGCAGCTTTGTAGTAAACGTTTAGGAGTGAACAGCACACTTTGGAAATTAAATTTGCCCTAAATAGTTCTCATGGCATAATTGAAATCTAACTCAGTGCATTGACTGACTTCCAGATTTCCATACACTGGTGCTAATTTACTGTGACTTCCAAGAGTTTTTATGTGACTCATTAATTCAGTTTAATTCAGCTACCTGGTTAACCTGATTTTTCTTCGTAAGTCCAAATTTCCCAATGGCCTGTTGGTTTGGTAATGTTTGACCTTTGTCTGTAGGTTATACTTTCTTGATCCAAACACAGTGGCAACCATTCCTTTTATTGTAACAAATGACCCATGTGTGTGGCAAATAAAAATTCCAGGAAAATGAAAAGTTAAGCCTGAACCTTCAAACACTGATTTACCAATGCTTACTACTGAGTTGTTACTGGAAAAGAAAATGTTAAGAATATACTTGGGTATTCTATGGAGCTACCTGCTTGCTTCTCAATACATTTGACTTGATAATACAGAAGGAGTGCCTTTCTCTCCTCCTCTGGTAGCTTTCCCCTTTTCTCTTTTGTTGCTGCTGCAACTGTAGGATTGGATTCTGATCTTTCCTCCATTGTACTTCAGAGAGAGAGAAAATGTCAGTAAAATGTTATTTTTATAGTGGCATGATTTCATGGATGTTTTAGAAACGGAATTTTTTAGAACAAACAAATTGAGTAGACCAGTAAGCTCCGGGTTAAGGCAGAGGGGGACTCAGTTATGCCTCCTAAAAGTAAGGAGCATACCTGTCAGAGCTGCCTCTAGGTCCCAGCTCACAGAGGACCAACGCGAGGCTGTCGTTATGTACAAAAGTCTTTATTGAGGTTCAGTTTCCATTTCAAAGCCGCAGCGCGCAGCTCTACGTCTTAACCCTAGACCGGCGAAGTACCGTCTGAGTCTCCTCCCCTATGACACCAGTTTAAGATCCTAGCCCTGCTCCACCTTTTACGCTGCTCTCTCCTCCTCTGGGTCCTCCTGCCCGCTGGGGCATTGCCCTTTCTGGACTCTTCCGACGCTGAGTCGCTTAGCTCCTCCCCCTCCCTCCGGCGGGCTTTAGGACCCGGTTCCCAATCCTCATTCTCTGCTGTCCCGCGCTCCTGTACATTTGAACTTGCCTCTCGCGCCAACCCAGTGACCTTCCTCCTGACCGTTACACTACTTCTGTCACTGCTTCCCTCTTCCGGGATACTGGCCGGATCTGACCTCCCCTCCGTTGTCTGACTCTCCGATGGAGGTGTGGTCAGCCCTGCCTTATCTTCTCTCCCTGGTGGGGAATGCACTGGCCCCGATCCTTGGGACTCTTCCCCCCCCACTCTGCTCTGGTGGGGAAGCTGGTCCTGATCTCCAACTACTGCTCTGGGAGTCCCTGCTGCCCCCTTGCTCCTGGGGCGTTCCCCTTGGGAACCCCCTACCCCTGGCCACTGGCGCCCCCTTCTGTGAATCTTCCGATTCGCTGGAGAGGCTCATGGAATCCCTCGGTCCACTGTCCTCTTCTCCTACGCTCCCCTCGGATTCTTCCCCTTCGCTCTCCATCTCCTCTCTTCCCTGTGCCTCTGCTCCTGAACCCCTGACAATACCTAAAGACAGAAGTAGCACATAGATTGAATGGTGGTGCCCAGAGGGCAACTGGGAAAGGAGGATACCATAGGGAACAAGATGGACATGTGGTACATTGGCCAGCTTTTGCTGTTGCAGAATGCCCTGATCAAGGTTACCCCAGTCTTTGACGTAGGTATTCAGTGTCGCCAGACAAACCAACAACCAAAAGCACTATTGGAGCACATTTAGTGAAACGAGCATTTCTGTTTTGGAACTTTTGTTTTTTGTATGCTGCAACCATTATTATATGGCTTTGACTCCTCCCCCCCAAGTTATTATGTATCAAGCTTTAATTAATCCAAGAATATTTAAGGAGAATCCAGTATCGTTCTTCAAAAATGAATTACTGTACATATCTGTTCGTACTGTGTTTTCATCACCTTTGATAGTCTATTTGTAATTCTTTTTACCTTATAGAACACTTCATGAGCAGAACTAGTGTCACACTGTTAGTTCAAATATGAAAATTATGGGAACTGTACTGAACTCCTCCTCCTAGAATGTGATTTCAGTATTAAAGGAAATGCAAGGGTTGCATCTATTTTGTTGTTAAAATTTCTAACTACTCCACTATAGCACTTCTTTATGCAGTCTTCAAGTGCAAAATACTCAATAGTGGAAGTTTTCTAGCTTGGGACATATAAAGCCTTCAAATGATTGGGAGTTATCATATGATTATTAACATTTTTTTTATTCCGAAAATAAAAAATTGTGTGAATTGTTTGACATGCTAAATATATCCTGCTACTATGTGTCATAGAAATATTAATGGTGTGTAATATTTATCTCCACAGGAGAGCACATTAGTGAATAGTTTTAAGAAACTTTTTTCTATGTTTAGTTTCTTAAAATTCTCCCATCACTTAGCCTTTCTGGAGCCAACCTTTTGGGAACCATCTATGATTAAAAGTTAAGCAGTGCAAAAGTGCAGTTAAAGTAACAATTTTCTCGTCATCAATTCTGTCCATTTAACGAAGACAGAGGTCCTCAGTTAATACAGAATTGTGAACTCTTCCATATATATTTTTTTTATAAAAAAAGCTTGTTACTTGCTCTATGACCTTTCTGTTAACTGGATCATTTGATATTAAACACTATTTTGAAATAAAAAAATTTATTTTGAATCCTTGCCTAGTACTTTTTATTACAGTTTGTGTTTTAGTGCCATAAGTGTGCTGATGGTTGTTGAAAGAAACAGACACTGCTTTCAGTGTGGCTTCCTGTTACACCCATTACTGACTATCCTGTTTGCTCACTTTGGAAGTCTTGGATGTTATGAGTGGAATAATTTACCCCTGCATAACATACTGAACTTTGAGTTCCTGAAGAAATAATTTTGGTCACAGTAATTTCATTCTAATTATCTGTAATATGAGCACTAAATGACCAATTTAATCCCCTTTGTAATTCTTTTTACGTGGAATAGTACCTAAAATTGCATGATTGCATTTGAAACATTTACTAAAGTGTTCCTTTTCAGGTTACTAAAACTTTTTATGTCAGCTTAAATATACAGTAGAGAATCCTGTGTATATCTGAAGGAATGCCCTTGAAGGAAGATAGATGAACACATGTTTATTGTGCTAGCTAGAATAAGGAAGGTGTGAATAGCCCTAATTTCCTTAATCTCTGTGGGTGATCCCTACCCTGATTTTCCATCTAGGAACAAAATTAGTTTGCTTCAATCTACTTGTGACCACAGTTGAAAGTTTATATGTACCTGAAGGTTTTGAGTCCTTTCGATGCAAGCACTTGCGTTTTTGTACTGACATGATTCTGTGGTTGCCAATAGCTGTAGTCCACATATTTCCTCCCTCTGTTTCAGTCTTCTGCAGCCATGTACCTTCAAGACATTTTGAACTGCACAATACCCATCAGCTTCAGCCAGCACAGCTGTGATGGTTGGGACTGAGAAGTTGCAGTCCAAAAAATCTGGAGGAACCCAAATACCACTGACTATTTTCAAACTATATGGTACATGTTTATGCAGTACACTATAAAGGACATTGTTGTTCCGTCCTTGCCCCACCAGTAGCTATTCATGGCTCACTCTGGGACAATCTGTTTAAGGCATAGAATAGAAGACACCTAACCATTGTAATCAACTCTAAACTATTTATGAATTTGCTTAATGTTTAACTGTGTTGTTTACATTGTATATGCATGGAATGTTTGTTGCATATAGATTGTGTACTAAAATTTCCCAAAAGCTTTCAATGAAGTAGCTCACCAAACACTCCTGACTAAGTTTAGGAGTTGTGAAATAAGAGAGCAGTTCTTTAACCAGTTACTGATCCATAAGAGGAAGCAGAAAGTTGTAATAAATGGAGGGATATTTTTAAAAAATGGTGCCTCCAAGGAACAGTATTGGGACCAGTGTTTTTTAAACTTGTTAATACATGACCTGGAGTTGGGGTTGAGCAGTGGGAGAGTCAAATTTTGTGATGAAAACAAATTGTTCAGAGTGGTTAAAAGAAAAAAGGATTGCAAAGATCTTCAAAGGTAACTCCTGAAAGTGGGTGAATGGGCATTAAAAACTACACACGTACATCTATGGGGTGTGTACAGTAAGTGACGGACCAGAAAAAAGATGTTGGGATTGAAAAGAAAACTGCCCTAACGATGTAATACAAATCTATGGTGCAACTGCACTTCGAATACTGCACTTGTATAGTTCTGGTTGCCTCACCTAAAAAAAGATACTGTAGAGCTAGAAAAGTTTCAATCAACATGATCATCTTTCTTCTTTAGCGATCACTCATAGCCGAGTAAGATTGTCTTCCATGAATACGGTCTCAACAGTGTGTCTGTAAGTGACTATGGAGGCCACTTCTGGATCTGCACAGTGGAGATCCTTCCACAGTGGAGACATAGGTTTCTGGATGGTAGTTGATCATGGTGAGGATTTGCCAAACGTGCCTTCCTCTTAGCTCATTTCTCCCTTTCATTCTGAGTTTGCGCTTCTTCAAAGTCCATGATGCCTTTGGTAGAGGCTGTTTTCCAGTTGGAGCACTCGCAGGCCAGTGATTCCCTTTTTTATTTTTATTTTTGGCCTTGAGAGCTTCTTTAAGCCTTTTTTGTTGTCCAGGGCTAGAACAACTGCATCAGAAGAGGTTTCAACATGTGGGGCTTTATAGTTTAGGAAAAAAGGCAAGTAAGGCATGCTTGATAGAGGTGTATACTATTATGCATGGTGTGGAGAAGGTGGATGGAGGAAGGTTTTTCTCTCCCTTGTGTGGCTGGAACACAGAGTCACCCAATGAAGCTGACAAAACAAAAAGTATTACACCATGTGTTACATAAACTATGAGATTTGCTACCCGAGAGTGCAGTGGCGTTCAGTAGATGGCTTGAAAAGGGTTTAGGCACATTCATGAGGGATAAGGCTATCACAGCCATCACAGCTGTGCATTATATCCAGTGTTGGAGGCAGACTACCATTTGTTGGGGAGCACTAATGGGGAGAGTACTGTTGCACCCATGGCTTGCTTGTGGGCTTCCCATGGACATCACTGTCTGAACAGAATTTCAGACTAGATGGGCCTTTGGTCTCTGGGATCTTTTATGTGCTTGTGGATTTTGATATTCAAGCTGTCCAGAAGATGATGCTGTATATCCACAGATAGTATTTGATGGAGATGTTGCTGAATCCACATCTGCAATGAAAGTGCAACCTGCGCAATCTTTTGTCTCTTATGTCAAACAACAAACCCTAACATAGTGCTTACAAAACACTTAACTTTTCACTTTCAACACCCGTCATTCTGCTCAGCAGCCAAGACGGATTGCAGTTGGCGATGTGCTTGAGCCGCTTATCTGCGTTGCTCATTTGCATGCTTAGACCAACAGCAATAGTCTCTTTTCCCTGTATCCCAGCAATATAAAATACTGAACAAAGGTGAATAACCTCTTATCCATCAAACACTCAAGGATCCGGTCTTCTATATTGTGGACTATAATGTGTTGTGTTGCCTCTATCTTTTATGTATCCTTGTCTACACAAAGTAACTGCATTCTGCTTTGCAGTCAGTGAGTTTAATTAGGAAACATTCACTTACCGGTATTTATATAGAAACTCCTATCCACCACTCTATGGGTGACTTAAACTTTAGAACATAATCATTCTATTCTAAGTTTGGATGCTCTAAAAGAGAGACTAGTCTAGCAATGTTGTGCAAGAGTAACCAGTGCTCCAAACCAGGAAAGGAGCTATTTCATCCTGGCACTTCTAGTGTGACTCTTTAAGAAAGGTAAGTGTTTTCTTTCTGTTATGAATTGCTAAAATTTACATGTATTGGCACATGTATTCTCCCACTCCAAACCCCATGGCTATTTTTTCCCCTAAGGGGAGGAGTGAGGCAACCTTCCATTTCCATGTTTTTTAAAGAATCCAAAGGTTGTATCTCATGAGTCCTTGTTTGGTGGTTTAACAATAAAGGTGGGCTCTAGCTGTGTATTGATTGTGTGAAGGTAGGTTTCATTTACATAGCAGTAAAGCAGCCCCGATTTGTGCAGCATCCCATGTATATTCAAAGCCCTCAAGGTTATTGCAAAATCAGTTTAAAATAATGGTTTATGGGGTCACACAGTGCTTTGTGCTGTGTACTCCTGGCTTTCAAATCTCTCTGCCAACCTTGTCATGGTTGCTCTGCTTAGAACAAAGTCCTTAATTTAGTGTTTGAAAGTGCATAACATAGGCTTCATGCTATATTTACTAGAAAATCATTCATTACTTATTAAAACTATATTTAAAAATAATTCTGAGGTCAACCGTGCACATTCCATTTGCTGTCCAAAGCTGCATACATTTACATTATAAACACCCTCAACCCTCATTGCTTCCCTTTGCTTAGGTATTTTCTTACTGTCGTACCATTATTTACTGGCTCATCTTTCGGAGTTGAATGCGGCTTGTAAACAACTGCTGTAAGGGCTTTGGAAGCCTAGTAGCAATCTCTAAAAAATAAAATAAAAAGTGTCCAAAAGCCCTTTATCTTTTCCTGAAGTCATGATACCTACCCTCTCCCAAAATTGCCTTAAAATCAATTAACAATCTTCCCACTTTTGCTAGATAACCACAGTGGCTTTTAAAATGTACATCTATAATGCAGTATTTTAGATTTGAGTCTGTGCTTTAATAAACAGTTTTTAATAAAAAACTTGTATTTATACAGAAAAAACTCTCCCATGTTAGAAGTAGTCAAGAAGAAGTTTGGGGATCCATTAATGTATCATTACTTTGCCATAAGTAAAGCATTGGTAAACATGGGAAGATTTCATAGATTATATCTCAGGGGACACATAGGATAGCAGGACACTCTCAAAGCTGGGTATTTTGCAGTAGTTTAAGTTGTCCGTTGTTGCTTCAGTTTTTTGTACACCGCTTAGAGATATGTTTAATGTATTAAGTGGTATACAAATTAAATAATCAAATCAAATAATCAAATATTAGAAGGATGCCTGTTTAGGGCTGCTTTAGGTGGCTAATACGGATGATCACTCCTCAAGTTACCACCCAGAAGGTATATCTGACGTTTGACCATAGAGCGCCAGGTAAACATTGTGGCTGGATATCCATTCTGGTCTTCCGGAGCATTTCATAAAGAGAACTATGCCCTTTATACTGGTCTTAGCTGATCATGTATATACCATGTTTCTTCAATATTTATCAATGTAGCCCTGGTCAAGCCACTGAACTGCAACCCCAGTTTATCATCTGGTTGTCAGAATGCATGAAACGAAACACTTTGAAAGTGATCTACAACAATTCATGAATGAATTCTCATCTTTCAGTTATCTTGGTTGAAGTCCGTTGGAGTAAATGGCCCACATTAAAGACCCATCTTCTGAAGAGGTGACATTTAGGAATGTTAGCAATGCAATGCTATACATGTCTACTCTGAACTAAGTCCCACTGAGTTCAGTGGGGCTTATTCCCAAGTAAGTGAAGATAGACTTGCAGCATAAAACATATAATTATATTCACAATATGTAACTAGACTGCTTAACTTTTGCACAAAATGACTGATATATGAACATATAATTTGTGTGTCCTTTCCAGACATAAACTTTCACTAATCTCCAATCGATGGGAGCTAGAAAATTTCAGTTTGAGCCAAGCCATATACAACCTTGTAAGTTGACAATCTTGTTCCTAGAGGAAGATCAGTACATTTTTCTTAATGTTGGGAAATCATGTAGTCTGTTACATCCATCGAAGTGTATTAGGAAGAAACTGGCAAAATGAAGCTCCAATCCTTAAACTGCTCCACTAGCACACAGCCCATTAATTTTCTTCAGGATTATATTGGCGCTGCATTTTGAGGATTGCTCTTTTTAATGTAAAGTGAATTATGATTAAACAATATGGTTTTGCCAGTGTACCTATAAAATATAACTCTCAATATGTCTGTTCTGTGATGTGAAAGCAAGACTCCTTGATTACATAATAGGTTTCAAGTGATGGCTCATAATCTACAATAACCTTCAAGGTCATGAGCTCTGTCTGTAGCAGAAGAAATCAAATAGTTGGTAAGTGAGATCTCTGGTTTGGTTGAGGGCGACTGTCTTCACTGGGCTTGAGTATAAGTGAAAGGAGGCACACCTATAGTTGAGTATTTATATTCGGTTTTCTTACAAAAGAAATATTAATTAACTATATTTACACAATTACATTTTGGTAAACTATTATGCCAGTTTAACTGTAACGCACTTTCTTGCTAAAAATATATTAAGGAGCAATCCAAAAGCAATTTAGCGGCTGAAAGGCATTATTTTGTATGTAATTATTCACAAATTAATGAAGAAAATTAAATTCCAATCACTAGCAAAAGAATGAAGCAGTGGTGAGAATCAGAAGTACCGATTACTTAAAGCAAAGCTGTGAAATGCATAATAGAATTAAAACATTCTTTTATTCAAATTCAATGCTTAAAAAAGAACAAGTCCATCATCTTGAAATTTGACTTGTAGCTTGACATTAAAAATAATATGAGTAGAATTTTCAGTGGGGTAAGCACAAAACTAGTTCAAGTAGTGTCACTCTCAATTAATGTACTCAGGTGGTGTGCCCATTAAAATTCCCACTTGTGGGTTCTGTTCTCTATGCAAATGGGGTCATTACCCGGAGAATTTAATTGGGTGTGACACTGGGAGTAGGAATTTTCCTTTTAAAATAAACCCACTTGCACACATTTTCACCAGGAATTTGATTGTTACACATCCTTCTATTGTTTGGCTCTATAAATATTTACCAAAAAGCCGGATTTGTCTTCACTTATTTATTTATTTCTAACAGGTGATTCATAATGCATCAAAATGACTTTGTGTCTTGCATATGCAAGACTTGGTGGAGGTCTTTGATTTTGTGTGGGTGGGTGCTTTGTTTAACATCGCATTGTCATTTCTTTAGTCTCCTTTCAGGCCATCCTACAGTGTTTGACTGTGAAAAATGCCATAACAACACTGTTTTGAAGCCTATGGAACTGAAGGCAAATACAAAACGACTGTTTAATTTATGAGAAGCTGGTGACATCCCCCGACAACTGAGAATTACTAGTTTTGTAAGTATAGGACCTATTAAGTACAAAATTCCCAATTCTACAAATTCAGACTGTCTACACACACACACCTTATATATATCAAGGAAATAGCCTGATAGTCTAGGTATTTTGGGTGACACATTCTTTTGACCACCCACAAAAGGGGAATACACTATGAGATTGAATATTTGTGCTTCTAAAAAAACCCCAGTTTTTGCAAATGTCCAGAAGTATAAAGAAAATTAGGCATATACAGAAGTGTTACATGTATCTGTTGTAAAATTTGTTTCCTTTCATCCCTCCCAGTGGCATCCCTTAGAGCAGTGATTCCCAATTGGTGGTGGGGTCCATGTAAACCACCCAGGGAGTTTGTGGCACCATTGACATAACAAAAACTACCATAGAGTTATCTAAATTTTCAAAAGTAAGGGGTCCATGGCTTGGCTTTTGAAAAACAGGGGGTCCGCCAACCTTGAAAATTCCACCAAACTTGATTATCTAATTATTTACTTGCAGTTTTTTTTTTAATGTAGGGGAATATTGAATATCATTTGGTGGGCACACCAAATATCTTAGAATTCTAAACCCCCCCCCCCCCATTCCTCTGCTTGTATAGGCCAGGTCCTGATCACAAACTAATTCCTCAATGAGGTTTAAAATCCTCCTTGGCACAACCAAACATATTATTGTGTGTCTCCCCATTCAACAGGCTTTCAGCCCACCCATTCCTAATTAGCCAGACAATATTTAGTGGGCACCCACCTATTTATTGATGCAGGTAACACCACATTTCTAAGGTTCATGGTAGTTGTTTTGGTCACACTCAACTGCTATCTTACCTTAAGCAGGCCTGCTACGATTAATGGGACTGTTCTAGACTACTTTAAAATTATATATGAAAGAATGAAGTTATACAGGTAGATGTAGAATAGCCCGGGAGCAGAGGAGATGAGAATATTGTGTAAAGTAGTGGTTTAGGATAACAAGTAAAAAAGGGGGAATGTCTTCAAAGTGATGGGGTGAAGAATCTGCTCGGGCCTAATTGTTTGAATAATAGTTAATTTCTCCTGCAAAAGGTAAAATACGTTCAGTGTTAATTCGAAAGGCAAAGCTAAATTGAACTCCCTGAGAAAATACTTTTAAATACATGAACTTCCTAGAAAAATAAACATCATAGATAAAAAGTGAATTTGCTTAATATGAGAAGTTATTAAAAAGTGGGGAGGGGGTTAAACAGCAATGTACTGCTTGTTAAGATAAATAGTCCACTCGTATAGCAATAAAACATTAAAGTTCAAATATCCCACAGGGGCTTATTGAAAGTTTACAAGACAAGCTCCGGTTTGACATAATAAAGGAACTTTGGGATTTCAGCCTCTGGAACTATTGTGGCTTTGTTCACGCAACTTGAAAAGAAATTAGCATCTTGGAAGCTCTTGGCACAACGTTCCTATCTCCTAGTTTCACGTTTTGGCTTTGCCACACATACAATAGTTCGAACTGGGACAAGGTGACAATGTCCTGAATTAGGACTATACCATTTCAGATCACAGGTAAGGAGATAACAGTGTATAATGTTTCTCCCTTCAAAATTGCCTCCTGAGGTAAACACACCCTGCTTAGTGGTAGCGCCATGCATGAATCTTAACACATGCTTGGCAACCCTTTTAGTGCATTTGTGTTGTTTTTACGGATATATAAAAGTGGGTCTAAACATAATACAATTCTTTTTTTACTTCATTTATATGAAACGTACATTATATGTCTGTGCTTTTGAATTTCCACCAGAAGTACATAATGACCTTCTGAGCTATCACTAATGGTGTTATAACTTCTACAACGTGAAAATAACACTATCATGGGCACAATTTGATCACAGTTTGTCTTTTTCTGCCATTTCCTTCACCCTTCTCTTATAAATGGCACAGATAAAAGAAATGAAAAATGTAAATAGCGTCATGGAACTTATCCAGGCTTTTGTAAAAGGGCTTTCTCGGTGACTGCTCCTCAACTCAAACTCGCTTCCAAGGGAGGCCCATATAACTCTCTCTCCGATGACATTTTTTACCAGCAGATAAATACCTTTTTATTTAAACTAGGGATAGACAAATCGCTCTATTCTCTCAGATTCTCATTCTTCCATTCACCAATTCACCCCATTCCTGCTGCAGTTTGTGAATTTTTAAAAAAGAGCCCTCGTGAAAATTCATTAGCATTTTAGTACCCTTTTCTTCTGATATACACATTTTTGCATGTGGTTTTTGCAAGCAGTTTCCTCCAACTGCATACATTTATTTTATAAATAGTTTTACCAATATATGGACTTTCTCCCAATATGTACATTTTTTGGTTGGAGAAAATTTCAGAAAATGTGCATTTCAAAGGATTGCTGCATTTTGATTTATTGTTTCAGGAAGTGTGAATTATGTAGGTTTGTATTCAAAATGCAAACCAAAGCAAATTTGTCCCCTGTCCTAATTTAAACTAGGTGCTTGGCGTGTCCAGCTTGATCTGTATTGTTATTATGATTATTTGTAGTAGTTGTCATTGTCACTCCATAACATAGGCAACATACAGTAAGTACAATATTTGCTGCCTATTTTAAGTTGGTTTTAATGGGATGCTGTTTTATTGACAGCTTTTTATCAGCTTCACTTTTATATTTAGATACACCATTGTCTCTCTGTATTCTTTTTTTTTTTTTTTTTGCAGTTAGCTGCTTTGGACATATTCCCATGGAAAAGCAGGGTATAAATTTAATAAATAAGCAAAAAAGCAAACGTGTGTGTGTGTGTGTGTTTGTGTGTGTGTGTGTACCACAAACATGATACCCCTTGTAGATGTCAAATATTCCTTCACAGGTAGGACATAGGAATCCTTTGTAGAGAGAAGTGCTGTGTTGTTTAGAGGGTTTGGAATTGAAAGACGGTTGTTGACTTCAAAGCCTCTTACTGGTACAAGCATCAGAAACTCAGAAACACTTAAAATAAATACCTAGGGCACTCTGCAAGTTCACATTCATGTTTCATTCAGCAATGCTTAGTTGAATAACCTTATAGACAAAGTCACAATAAGTCACCCTACTTTGCAACAACTGAATTAGAACTGATACACATGTTACATACCATTCAACCTGACAAGTTAAATCAACTACTCCAAATGCATTCTACCCTGTTCAAGAGCATTGCAAAACTAGGGCATCAAGTTGAATTAACACATAAATAACAGAGTTGGCCCTGTAGGTTTCCAGCACATTCCCATTCCACATTAAGAAGTTGGAAGGTGGAAGAAGAGCTGATGCTTCCAGAGGCGCTCAAAGTGAGCATGCAGACAGTCTCAAAGCTTGCATTATCTTCTCCTTGAGAAATCTTTGAAAATGCTGGATAGGGGCCAGCAGGCAAATTGCAAAGGAAACAATACAGCGTGAACCATATGCACTTCTCAGCCAAAAGTAACTCATCTGGGCTATTGTCTGTACACAGCTTGATATGGAGGGAATGACTATAATCTCCCCTGGATGTTTATGCGCACACTGTGATTCTCAAAGAGCAATCTCTATTGTGTCTGAATTTCAGTCTGTTGATATTGTTTTAAAATTATGTATTTGTGGCGAGTTGTAAGTCGCTTTGTGACTTTCCTTTGTAGGAAGCGATGAACTAACTAGATTAATTAATTTGGGTGGTTGTTGTGGCCATGCTCAACCCTGGAGAATATAACCCGAAGAGAACTTGGCACTGCTATATCTGTGAACTGCCTCCAATTGAGCCTCAGCATGAAGGTGTCCTCTTTGTGTACAGTGGTTGTATGGAGGCAGCCTTGCATTTGGCATTAGTGGGAAGGGCTCCTAAACACATGGGACACTTCTTCCTTAGCAGGAACTCATGCATCCATCTGCAGGCACATAGGACTCCTGCACACTAATGCAGAATGGGTAGCTCCCAGAGGGCGTGGCCAGTTGACACAATGATGTCGTGTGCAGGGTGAACGACTTGAATTCTGCTCCATCCTCCATAAGGGGTGCCAACTTGAAAAAATTTGGGGGGCAGGTAAGCCCCGCCCCACATAACCACATGACACAGTGCACACACACCATTTGAATGGCAGTGCCCATCAAATTTTTTTTTCGGGGGGGGGCTTAAATATTTTAATAGGAAGGCCAAGCCCCCTCAGCCCCTAGGAGTTGGCTCCTATGATCCTCCATGTGTTTGCTGTAGATGTGGAGGAAAAGGTCTGGATCCTGCCAACTTTCAGGTGTATACTGCTAGGTTCATTTTGTGTATTTATATATATTATACACATAACACCTGTTTAAATAAGAAGGATATTATCTGTCCTGATCTATTTCCCTAAGACAATGACATAAAGATACTGAAAATAGAATGGATAGTATGTGTATATATGTATATATAAAATATATAAACACACACACATATATTTTATTTTCAGTATCCTTATGTTGCTATCTTGGAAAAATATATCTGACCTTCAGATAAATATGGTGTTTCCTATTTTACTTTGAAATGTGTTAAATTAAGGAATACATGTGTGCGCACAGACACACACACTTACTTAGCCTCTTGTATTTTGCATCCTAGTAATTTTTCCCTTTACTTGTAATGCATGGAAGAGCCTCGTTTCGTGTTTATTTTAGGGGCTGTTCGGTGACATACACTTTGAGTCATTGGAATAATTCTCTGTATTTAAATCAAATGCTTTCTTATAATCAATGACCTCCTTATACAGTGGCAGATTGCTTCTGCATATTTAGCAGCTTGGTTCATCATATATGGAGATGGTGTATTATACAAAATCATGATTCAAGGACAGAATTATTCCCTTGATTGGACTTGAAATCTATTATTTTTTGTTGTCTGATGTCAAAACATCTTCATAAATATTTCTGCAATTTTATACCAGTGGTTCACAGGTCCACATGATCTTGGGTTCCCTTTGTCACTGTTTTTAGGCTTCTTGTTTTGAAAATGACAATAGGGGTTTGCTGTTTAAGTTTTCAGGGAATTTCTGGCACGGTAGTTCATGCTGTGAACAGGTTTTTCTAGTTCTGCTGCTGGGCCTGCCTCTGATCTTTTAATGTTCAGAGCCATGCAGTCTTCCCTAGGCTCTCATATTTTCTTACCCCTGCTCTAAAAATAGAAGAAAAAGTTATCCTGCCTAGCTGTGCAGAAAGAAGCCCCACCAGCAGCAAAATGGACAAAACCCTCCAGTTATAATGAAGATAACTTCTTTGATCCCCTCGTACCCCTCTCCAAACCAAAACACTTCTAAACAAAATAAAGTCTATTAGTTATAGTTCAAAGAGAAAAAGACTTAGGAGAGTGACTGGGTTTTTTGTGTTTTTTTAATTGAACATGCATGAGTTAGTTGAAGGTATGGTGGAACTTCACCTTTCCATCAAAGAAAGAAAGAAGAAATATACTACTTGTCCAGATTTTACTGAATGTATGAGGTTCTTCAATAGCCCATCAATGAGCGACTCATTATTTCCATCTCTTTCCATCTACCTTCCAAAACCAGACGTTTACTGCTTAGGTCATCATCAAAGGCAGGACTCAGGACTGAAGAGCAAACAGCAGCTGTTTAGGAGGAGCCAATGGGCAGCCTAGGTAGGTGGAGCTTCGCCATATCCAGAAGGTTATTTCTTGAGAGGTTGCAGTTAAGTGGCTCACCACATGGGGCAGTGGCTAGCAGCTACTGGCAGCCTGACAACAGAACAGCAAGCACCAGGTGAGCTTTTTAGGCACACCTGAAAAATACCCTCTCCCTGGTCGCAGCTGTCCAGTTTCAGATGCTGGTGGTGTCATTTAGTCATTTGGTACTTCGAGTTGGACCTGGAAACGAGCTGGTAGCCACTGTGATTTTAAGAACTGGCAAGATATATTTTGGTATAAGGTAAAGGTAAAGGGACCCCTGACCATTAGGTCCAGTCGTGACCGACTCTGGGGTTGTGGCGTTCATCTCACTTTATTGGCCGAGGGAACTGGCGTACAGCTTCTGGGTCATGTGGCCAGCATGATTAAGCCGCTTCTGGTGAACCAGAGCAGAACACGGAAATAGCGTTTACCTTCCCTCCAGAGCGATACCTATTTATCTACTTGCACTTTGTACTTTCGAACTGCTAGGTTGGCAGGAGCAAGGACCGAGCAATGGGAGCTCACCCCATCGCGGGGATTCGAACCGCCGACCTTCTGATTGGCAAGTCCTAGGCTCTGTGGTTTAACCCACAGCGCCACCCGCGTCCTTTCTATTTTGGTATAACTGGCCCCAATTAATAACCCAGTCACTATGTTTTATCACTAATTACAGTGTGCAAAGTTTGTACTCATTGAAGTGGCTATGAAGATTTATGGAACTTATTGACAAGGGGAAATCAAAATAAATATGTAACCCGGTCAGGTCAACATCCTTGAGCCATGCACTGTGGGCAGTTGAATAGCCATGAAATTGAAAAGCTGCTTTAGGAAACATAAACTTTGCATTGATGTTTCATACCTGAAACACAATTGAAAGCACCCTGCTTACTCAGAAACTAAGTCCCACTGAGTTCAATGGGATTTACTCCGTAGTAAGTATGCATAGGATTACAGCCTTCATTACATTTAAGTACTCTTGCAAAGGAACTGAACATGCCTCAAACACCAGGCTTAATTTGCATGCAAATTTGAAAAAGAACCTTCCCCCAAGATGCTTATCCCAGTCTTTCCCCAACTTGGTGCCCTCCAGATGTTTGGAACTTAGGTCCCATCTGTTCTAGGCAATGTGGCCAATTCAAGGATGTTGAGAATTGTAGGCTAACAAGCACCAAGTTAAGGAAGACTCCCTTTTCCTGTTGCCACCACCATATTATCAATAGTTTTTACTTCAGGAGTGAGGAAGTTGTTGTCCTCCAGATGTTGGACTGCAACTCCCCACAGCCCCAAGCAGGCATGTCTATTGGTTAGGGATAATGGGAGTTGTATTCCAGACACATCTGGAGGTGCTCTATATTTTGCTTTCTGAGTAAGCCTCAG
This sequence comes from Podarcis cretensis, assembly GCF_951804945.1. Taxonomy (NCBI): domain Eukaryota; kingdom Metazoa; phylum Chordata; class Lepidosauria; order Squamata; family Lacertidae; genus Podarcis; species Podarcis cretensis. The sequence continues at coordinate 54,844,194 of NC_137179.1, forward strand.
AATTTAGTACAGCACTGGCTGTCCCACAGCTCCGATCAACATCACCTGTCTTTTCTCCCTCGTTTCTAGAAAAAGCCATCTTATCCCAGTTCCTTTAACAGCCCAACTTCCTCTTGCGCTCCATTTAATGCTAACCTGTCTCTGTTCTACTGTACCTGTCTTCACAAAACAGTCTGGGTTTTTTGTAAAGTCTAGTAGCTTGGTTTCTCAAAAAGCTTAAAAAAAAAACCCCACCAAAAAACCCCCTCACAATTTCATGTTTGCTTTCTAAGTTGCTCTTGTGAAAAGAAGCACTATTATCTCAAGTCCTTATTTGAAAATTCGACGAGCCTGTCATTTCCCCCTTCCCTGACTTGCATTTCAAAGCCATCTGCTTCTTTTTATCATCTTGTCTACTTCCCCATTATAGTTATACATTATGATATTGAAGCAGCCTTTGATCGTTTTGTAGTTTGCTTAGGTCCTTGTGTAATACACTCACTTGCTTGTCTATGAACATGTTCACTTGCTTTGTGAGAAGACTGTGTGTCAGTGAAAAAGACTGTACCAGCCTAATCTAATCTGTCTATTTTTTTTTTAATCATTTGACATGTTTTGTCTGCTGTTACCCTATCAGCTTTGTCTTTCGCGTTTTAGCTGAGTCTTTCTTGATAATTAATATATCTACTCTGGGGACAATAATTAATGCACTTCCTCCACTCTTTTATATCTTCTTTTCTTTGATACTGCAAAATAAAACCCATTATTATTTTTGAAGTTCTTTTATCTCTTTTTTTCCCTCCCCCATCTGTTCCTGAAGTGACCCTAAAACATCAGCAGTTCGTTTTGTTCTGATACAGCTGTGGCAAAGCAGAGATGTCGGTGGTGGTGGGATCTCTCCTATTCTTATTGGTGTTTATCTCACATTTTGGCAGCAAAGTATAAAAATATTTTTTGTGCCAATTTCTGAACAGTGTAATCTGATACAGAAGTCTGGTTGAGTTCAGTGGGGCTGTTCTTGGGCAAGTTTTTGATAGGGCTGCAGCCATAATGTCCCTACCTTTTTATGATGGCAAGTGTAATGCTAAGGATTCTTGCATTGCACAGGATTGGACTAGATGACCCTCAGGGTCCCTACCAACCAGCATTTGAAATTCGCCAGGCGCATTTTGTACCTGGCTATCTGCCACTTGCAACCAAGTGAAGATGCCCGGGCACCAGGGTGGCACTTGGCGTCTCCACCATCTGGAGGTGCATGTCTGGAGATCCCTGGATCTTGACTGTTTTCACATACTAGCAACACATCTTGTAGAATTCTATCCATTATATTTTATCTGCACAATCAAAATGAATTGCAGGAACCAAAAAGTCATATTGGAAAAATACAACTTTTGAGCTGTCTGCCCCCAAAATGGCAACTAGGCGTTCTGTTTGGCGACTGCAACCCTGGTTTAAGGAGCCATCCGGCGCCTAGCCTATATATCTGAGTTTCTAACACACCTTTAACTCTACAATTCTGTGGCTATATGATTTCAGTAAGAGCAGTCTATGCAAGCTCAGAGCTTGTTCTACCACTCTGACCCACTGGACGTTTTTGCCTTACGGCGATGAACTGTGGATAGCCTTGAGCTCCTGCTCTCACCCCTCTGCTCTCTTCCTCCAGTGCATCAGGGCACCTTTTCCTTTTAGATTTACCTGTCCACTCCTTGCACATAACATCAAAAAATAATAATAATATGGCATTACTATTTTAAAAAACCACATTTATTCTGTGCCACTGATGTGCAATTTCTGTAGGCCACTGTGGCTAAATTTTTCTCTGCTCTTTTAAGGTCCAGTAACAATGTGGTGTAATTGTTAAACAATACAAAGATTAACAATATGTTAAGATGCATGTTTTCAAGAGTGGCGTTCATAATTTAAGCTGATGTTTCTGTGATGGCTTACAGCACACCTGCTGGGAGTTCTTTATGAGCTGCTGTTTTCCATTGGTGTATTTACAGCAACAAACATAGCAGGACTTTTTCTACTTAGTTTAGTATTTTAAAAAGCAAGTAAAAAATTATGAATCATGCCCTGCTGCTACATCTTTTAAATTATCTTAACCAGACAGGTCTCTCTTAAAATTAAGCACTGCATTATTTCCTAGAGAGCAACTATAGGAACCATTTAACGCACATAAGCAATGTAGTGACAAACACAAGGGAGGAATAATATTGTGCAAGTGTGCTTTGTAAATTAGAGCCGGCGTATCTCCTACGGTTATGGACTTTTTGGACACAGAGGAATGGTGGAAGGAATCAGCTGGGGAATCACCAAGGGAAGAAGGCTCAGAGCCTGGGGATAGGTGGTGGGATGACAATGAGTGGTCAGAGGGAGAAGATTGTTGGATGTACCGTAAGCTGAGGAGGTAATTGTGCTTAGTGAGCAGAGAGAGTCTACAGCAGAAAGGTCAAGAATCGGATTCAGAGGCTGAAGGAGGAGGGTGGGAGGAAAGAGGCCAAGAGACAGAGGTGAGTCAGGCTGGTGAAGAATCATGGGCTTCTCCCCCTCCCGTGTCAGGAGCAGGTCAGCAATAAAACACTCAGTGTCAGTGAAGTTGACTTCCTATTCAAAAAAACCCAAGACAGCTCAAGCCTAGTAATCACAGAAACTTGCCCCATGAGATGGTTGGGAGGACTGAAGGTCCCCACTTTCCCACTGCTCTAAAGTAATCCTCCCCCAGGTCCTTCCCCAGCAAGGTGAGGCTCCTTTGTCTTGTCTCTTTTTGCTCCACTCTCTTCATTCCTCTTTGTGTTCTGGGTGTCCTGGGGGAAGGGAGCTGGTCACAGTAGGAGGGGGAAACTCCCTGGCTTCTTCAGTCCCACTCCTTTCCAGCCTTTGAGTCTAGACTGCCCTCTTCCACAGCCACTTTCTGCTCACTAAACGCTGGTACCCTTTCAGCTTCCAGCACCACCACCTCTGCTTCCTCTTCTGTCTCTGGCCATTCATTGCTGTCCCACCAGGGGGCTCTGAGCCTTCTTCCCCTGGGAGTTCCCTTGGGGGTTCCCCAGCTGGTGCCTCCCACCACTCCCTGGCATCCAGCCAATCCATGACAACAACTCCCCTCCCCCTGTCTCCCAGAAACATGAGAGGCTTCCGGGTCATGTGGCCAGCATGACTAAGCCGCTTCTGGCGAACCAGAGCAGCGCACAGAAATGCCATTTACTTTCCCGCTGGAGCAGTACCTATTTATCTACTTGCACTTTGACGTGCTTTTGAACTGTTAGGTTGGCAGGACCAGGAACCGAGCAACGGAAGCTCACCCCGTTGCGGGGATTCGAACCGCCGACCTTCTGATTGGCAAATCCTAGGCTCTGTGATTTAACCCACAGCACCACCCGCATCCCAGCTGTGGGTGGGCAGGGACCTTTAATCTCAGCAACTGATTCCATAGAGAAACACCTGCTGGGAATGAGCTGCTGTGCTCAATAGGCGTGACACTCAGCTAAATCTGTGGAGATCATGTTTTTACTAGTAAAGACGCATTTTTGCTCCAGCTTTCGACTGTGATTACTGACCTGCACACTCTGTGACATGTACTTTGATCAATGATTATTATTGGTTTTAGTCTGTTGCTTTCTTATCATGCTAACATTGCTAATTTTAACAGTAAGTAAGCTGATGAGTAGTCTAGGTGTTCCTGCAACCCCTTTGCTGTCATGATCTGCATGTTACAGCTTCATTTACCAGCTTTATATACCTGCTTTATTGTCATAGATAACATTGAAAATGATAAAAATCCATTTTGCATTCTTCTGGGGAGTCTGCTACAATTATAATGTGATTCCTTTATTTTCCCCCCTAGGTGCAAGTACCAACATGTTTAATTGTAAAAATACATTGACTATCCCACGCATATAAAAGCACTTCTTGTAGAACATTCTGGCTAAAAGCCAATGTACTGTCTATTACTTTTTCCTCACTCTTTCCTCTGTATCTCCTTCTATCTGCTTTGTATTTTGGAGTGTGGTTTGCTGATCTATTCTCAATGCGTTCAGACATCTGTTCAGATATCATCACCCAGTTTGTTGTGATGGTTCCTGAGATAGAGAAACCATTTTTTGTCTACGTTTGGATGCCATTTCAAATCAAGATGGCAGACCAAAATGTTTCAAACTGTGCCACCACTGAAGATAACGCCACCTAGTGGCATAATAGTTCCTGAGATTGAGAATCAGGTTTGAATCTATTTTTGGATATCATCAGATGCCATTTTCAATCAAGATAGAGACCGAACAGTTCCAAACTGCATGCATATGGACAACTCTTAAGATCTTGAATCAATATGCTAGACTAATTATTTCAAAACGGCACTGATTTTAACCAAATTTGACAGGAAACTAATAGGGCCATGCACAAGATTGGGGCAAAGCCCCAACCCCAAACAAAATCAGGACAATTCAGGAGGATATAGGCTTTGAATGAACTGAATTAAGACAGAATTGGGACATGGGTGGCGCTGTGGTCTTAACCATAGAGCCTAGGGCTTGCCAATCAGAAGGTTGGTGGTTCGAATTCCTACGACGGGGTGAGCTCCCGTTACTCAGTCCCTGCTCCTGCCAACCTAGCAGTTCGAAAGCACGTCAAAGTGCAAGTAGATAAATAGGTACTGCTCCGGTGGGAAGGTAAATGGCATTTCTGTGCGCTGCTCTGGTTCGGCTTAGTCATGCTGGCCACATGACCCAGAAGCTGTCTGTGGACAAACACCGGCTCCCTCGGCCAGTAAAGCGAGATGAGCGCTGCAACCCCAGAGTTGTCCGCGACTGGACCTAACGGTCAGGGGTCCCTTTACCTGTACCTTTAAGATAGAATTGGCCTGGCTTGGGCTGCCAGGAGTGATCTGTTAGTGGGGCAGAAGACAAAGGAGAGGTGGGCAAGAAAGACACACCTGGACAACTACATTGCAAACATTAGGGAAACATGAATATCAAGTGTGTTTCAGTCCATGTATTATTTTGAAACATGCAAATTAAGTATTTACTAAAATGTAATTTGCACCTTTTTGAACCGAATTACATTGCAAAAATTAGGGTGCTCATTAGATTTGATGGAGCATTAGATTCAATTGCAAGCTTGAAAACCACCACTGACACAGCAAGTACTTTTTTGGTTTCAAGGTTTTGAAAATTGAGGGGTGCATTATATTTGATGGCACATTAGATTTGTGTAAATACAGTAAGTGAATTGCATTTCTTGCTCATCACAAACTACAGCACATTTATATTTATTGTGGCTTATGCTGCAGTACACCTGAAATACACGATACACTTGAAACAGTGATCTGCTGTCATGGTCATGATTTTGTCACTCCAGAATTCATGTCCATGTTACTGTGAAGAAGTTTCCATTAGGACGAATGAATGCTTCCCACCGGAGCCCAAACAGCACCTGAGTTTTAAATCAAGTCTATGGTGTGGGAGAAATAGGTTAACCCTCATTCTGTGCACCACTCTCTTAATCCTGATACACACACAATCGTGCTGATTTAGATTTTTTTGTTTGTTTTAATGGGTACACGATCTCCATTCACACATTTAGCATTGCACATTGTTTGGCCCTAATGCAAGCATTGTGAAGGCAATGCAATGTAGTGTCGACAAATGGGGTCGACAGTCTCTCATCCAGGCACACCAGCTTGTCCCTGCAATTGAGGGGGCCACATCGCACGACACTGATGTCACACATGTCATGCTGATGTGCCGTGAGCATGCCGCATGGCTTCCACGAGTGACGTCAGTGCATAATGCAGCACATCACCGTGGAATATTGAGGGGCCCTGGCTCCTGCCTTGAAAATTTGGGGAGTGGCCTTCACCCCCCCCCCCCGATGGTGCCCCTGCTCCCCTCCAATGTCCTAAAGCCTTGAAACTTAACAGCGCTCCTTGACATTCTGTGATGTCAAGGCTGTGTATTGCCCATTGATATTAGAGGCCTATACGTGTTCTGGAGCATTTCAAAGGATCGAATTATCACAAAGCCTTTTGGCATAGCTGACCACCTTCCACAGCTGGGGTTTTAACTTTTCTGTTCCAATGCAATAGTGTTTCTAGGCAAAGATAATTCTGTGCCAACCTCATGAATGCTGCTCTTTTTTGCATTCAATTATTCAGGACAACTCAGAATAGGGTGCTTTGAACCATCACCCCCCCCCATCTTCCTTTAATAATAAAAAATACTGAATTTCCATTTTCCTTATTTTTGAATGCCTTACATTTTTCCACTGCTTCCTTATTAATGCCTTTGTTTTAAAAATGGGGCACAGAGACTCATGATCTCAGCAAATATCTTAGTGAGTATACTTTTGCTTTGGGGCAAGCACAACTTAATATTCATAGATCTTGGAATGCAGCAGCAGAACGTGAAGAGAATCAATGTGGATTCTCAAGCATTAGGTACTGGGGCTAAATATCAGATGTGAACAACTTATCAGAGGATTGGCAACATTATTAAAGTATCATGTTAGAGCCAAGATATCTCTTAAGTTTCAAAAATCCATGGAAAGGAGGATGCTGGTGCTAGTTGACATTTCAATAAAATATGGCTAAGAAGAAAATACCGTGTATAGAAAGTTCTCAACAGAAAACCACAGAATGAAACAATAAAGCGGGAAGGCAAAGCAATAAGGTAAAAAATAGATCCCACAACTTGCATTTTAAATCTGGGAATAAATTAAATCCAAATCAAAGGCCGGTGTTGGCTTAATTGCATTTGTTTTTATTTGTGTGCACAGGCCAACATATATATATATGCGCAAAATAATGAAAACAAAATCCGAATAGGTGTATCTATATGACAGGCTACTGCTTCCACTTGGGAAAAAAATGAGAGCTTTATTTTTTGAACCAGGGTTCACCTGTCCTTAGAATGAGCATTCAGTTCCAGAGCCAAGATCTGAAACTATGAAGTTTATTTCTATCATCAAACATAAAACAGTCTACATACACCTCCTACCAATAGGGCACAACCTACAGGTCAGAAGGTGTGATGTCAAGGCTGTGTTCTGCCTGGTAGCTCCCATTTTTTGAGAATTAAGCACTGAAAAGAACTGTTTAATATTAGGATTGCCACTGTCCTCTGCTCAAAGGGTGATTCAAAGCTTGTTTGTGTGAAAGCATAGCAGCGTTCTGGGACTGCACGTAGATGCGCCAAAAACCCTAATTTCTTTGCTGTATCCAGGAAATGTGCCTCTGTGGCATCAAAACAAACATTCTGTAGCAGTATTCTATTCCTAAAACATCCCCTCTAGTCATACCAAAGATTGCAGTATGAGGTACATCACTGGTTAAAAGGCTTGTTTCAGAACAGCAAAGTGACTACAAAAAGCCACAATTCAGTGTGCTGTAAAAGAAAATGTGCATTTTTTAAGACTGGAAGAATTCAGCATAATAATCCTGTTTAGTAAACCATGGTTTACTAAGCCAAGGATGAAAATTGTGCAAGTATGCTCTGCCCCTCCCTCCTTCCCTCATGTAGCAGTTGGTGCTGCGATAGTTAATTTACGGTAAGTGAGAGACTCTGATTTGATCCTGGATTCCAATCTGCAATACGAAATCTGGACCCAATTCTAGTTTCATATCGTGGTTTGAAGTCCACGATGAAACCACATTTCCTCAGGTCAGATGTAGCAGGAAACTCTTAGCTAAAGTAATGGTAGGCCTGTACACAATGGGAGAGGTAAGGTGGCCTTTATGAGGTACACGTTCCTTTGAGGACAACTTTCCAGGAGGTTCATGACAATGGTGGGTGGGGCAATGGCTGTGACTGATCCCTTTGTACAGTAAACTAGATTCAGCCATGCAAAATTCACATGTTTCTACACACACACACACACACACACACACACACACACACACACTTCTTTCTCCATCCTCCATCCAAGTGCAAAGCCATCTGAAGAGGACACAAAGCAGGGTCATTGAAGAGTATGGCTTGGAAGGTTTCCAATCAGTATATGGTGTATATTCCTGATGACTATGTTCTGCGTCCACAGTTGGAGTCAGTAGCATAGGTGCTGGCTCCAGGGGGCCAAGGTTCTTTGGGCCCCATCCATCTTTCTTCAGAGGGGACACATCACCCGTTGTTGAGGCCAAACACGGAACCGGGTTCAGAGCAATGTCAGGACATTGCGTCGCCCCCCCCCCCCATGTTCTTTGGAAGACAGCGCCTCTGCTCAGTAATGCTTCTCATGACCAGTTGCTGGAAAGCTCTTCTCCTTTGGTCCTGGTGGCAGGTTATACCACTGTGAAAACAGGATGCTAAGCTAGATGGGCAGCAGGCTCTTCTTAGGTTCTTATGCCCAGAAGGTGCATACAGTGCCCAGGCATAAGATCCCCTACTTATGCTCTGTAGGAAGTGTTTTCTTTCACCTGTCTTGGTCATACTGCAATTTGATTATGGGACTCCAAGTTCTAAGAGAAGCCTATGTCCGTGCTTGCTGTTTTTTTACAGTGATGGATGTAAAACAATATTAATTGGCACATTAGTGTGGGTTTTTTCTTCTTTTTGGGGCGTATGGGCATTTTAAGAATACCCAGATTTGTTTGCATGCCTGGTATATTCCCCACCCCCTTGCCACCAGCTTCCCAGATGCTGGTATTATTAAAGGCAATAAACTGTAATCACTCCAAAGGAGGCTGATGATAGCTGGAAGTAGGTAGGCGAAACATGGCATGTAAATGTGTGTGCACAAAGCCATTTTATGGCCCTGAAAAAGACTGTACAGTATATGATTTGCAACAAGGTAGGCAAATCCAGGCCCTCCTGCGCTCCCTTAATGAGCGACATTCAGCTATGCAACAGTATTGAGAGTAGTAAACTGCAAAATATCTTGCACTCTGTCTTTCTACATACACGTGAAACTCAGTGGGGTGGCTTGAGGAGAATACATCGGCATTATCTGGACTCACAATTATCTTTTCAGTTGCTTGGAACAATCTCTTTTCTCCAAACAGAGTCAACAGTAATGGAGATCTATTTCTAAGGTAGTGGTACATTCTCCTTAGAGAGGGGCTACAGTGATGTTTGCTAAATTTTGGTTTTGCTGGGGATGTTTTTGGGAGAAATATCCCAAAACTTCATTAAAAAAATTCCAATAGAGATTATGATTTGATTTTATCAAGAGTTGGATAGCAGCATAGTGGGTGAAGGCTATTTCTATTCCAAAATCCTTTCCATGCTCACCAAATACATTTTAAACAAATTAATTTGCATCTGAAATACAAATGGTTAAAAGGTTTTGTGGTATTTAATGAAAATATTCTGTTTTTTTAAAAAAGCCTATGACTCTCTCTGTGTGCTTTCTGTGTTGCACTTCATTTAGTGCTACTCTGTACGACATGTTTTAAGCATCTTCTCAAGAAAATCTTGAGTGCAGCAATTCAAGAGAGAGGACCTCTGTTGTTATGGTAACTAAAGTTGTAAAACATGTAAATACCATGTTCTATAGTTAAGAGAACACTGCTTTGTGGAACACTTATCGGAAGAGCTGGAACTGAATATCTGCATGAGCTCTTGGTTTCCTTGAGCCACCCTTTGGGGCCATATTGCATTAGGGTGGCCACCACTTAGGCACTGCCAAAATAGCGGAAGAGAAAAATGCATCATCCAAAAGTGGACTGATGAAATCTGCATACGCTAATTTATATGTGTAGTTGCCAATTTTGAAATAATGGCTATAATTTTACATAGAAAGACAGTATGTCTCACTATAGCAGAGAAGACGGTGAACAGGTGAACTGTGTGCCTGCTCGATCAGCTGTCTAGGTGTCAGCCTCTGGTGGGCGACTGGAACTGGGACTACTATTAGCAAGGGAGCAGGGAGAAGAGAAGGGAGCTCAGGGAGATAAGTGGTGTGCATGACTGAACAGCCAGGGATGAGAAGAATCCTATTCCTCCTAAAAATGAGAGTAAGGGACTTCCCAGCCTTCCTCTGCAGTAAGAGGTCAGATTGGCACTCTTTGGGTACTGGGCCTGCCCCTTTCACCAAAGAGGCAGGAGATGGTTACAAATATATATTAAAAGTGCCCTGTAAAACCCAGGCACATTGTCTCCTGGGGATTTCGCTTTGACTGCAGAAGCAACAATATGGACCGTAATAAAGATTGTTGTTGTTATATTTACTACATAACCTGAAGTGATGCCCATCTAGCATATAAATGGGAAGAGCGCCAGGCCAGGAAGATACTTTGATGCAGCTGCACTTTGATGTTCAGGTGTACCTTGGGTTCACAGACAGAATCCTTCCACATTGCTATGTAGAAGCAAGTTTTTGTTTGCAGAAGGCATGTTCCTGTAAGATAGGCATAGGCAAACTCTGGCCCTCCAGATGTTTGGGACTACAATTCCCATCATCCCTAGCTAACAGGACCAGTGGTCAGGGATGGTGGGAATTGTAGTCCCAAACATCTGGAGGGCAGGAGTTTGTCTATGCCTGCTGTAAGATAACACTACGGAGAGATAATTAAGATCTCTTTGTCCCAACCACCAGTCACCTCATTTTATTTAATTTTCACTTTCCAACTAGCACTCCTGGTCATAGAGGCATTATTCACGCTCAGCATTTGAATTCTGAGTAAAAGTAGTGAGGTTGTGCAATTTCCGTTCTTCACTACAACTTGAGATGAAACCAGTTGTTCAAGTTGTTCTCGGAACTTTGTAAAGCTGTGCTCTCTCTCTCTCTCTCTCTTTAAATCTGCATGTCCGCACTAATATATCCCCAAAACAGAGTTCTCTGTGTTGTTCCTTCTTGAAATAAAGCTTCACTGCCTTCAGTGCTTGCAGGATGGTTGCATATGCCATTCTTTCCTGCCAAACTGTGACAGAGGCACAGCAGGGTGGGAAAGAGGTTTAGCCTTGGAGTAATTTTCTAGTTCTGCTCTTGATGTCCTCAATTTTCATATAGCAACCGCTAACCAAGATGATGCTTTTATATTTGGTCACACAGAGTGCCGGTGATTGCTGTATACAGCTAGTGAACCTTAATGGGGGTAGTGTGGGTGTAAACCAACCCAGCAGAAAGCTTGTGTGGCTAAGGAAGACAGACCACAACCATTTTTGCCTTCCACTTCAGAGAGCTCATGAAAAATACAACATATGCTTAACTTTGTGTGGTGTCAGGTGCCTTCTTTGTCTGGCGAGAAGACGAAAGACTGAAAAAGAACCATGCTTTAATTTATCCCGATCCAGTTCTGTTATATAGATTTTGCACCCAACAATGGAGCTTGGTATACTTCCAGGGCTATCTTCTGCAGTGCTATGATATAAGGGCTGTCATGAAAGTCTTAGAGGACATGCCAGTCAGGAATCTGCACAAGAACCTTATTATCTCTCCCAAACAAGAAAAGAACAGGAAGCTCCTAACTCCATTTGTATACAAGTTCATCTGAGTCCAGTGTCACATAGTGGCTGAACTGTATAACGACACTATTCACATGTAAGGTAAAGGTAAAGGGACCCCTGACCATTAGGTCCAGTCGTGGCCGACTCTGGGGTTGCGGCGCTCATCTCACTTTACTGGCTGATGGAGCCGGCGTACAGCTTTCAGGTCATGTGGCCAGCATGACTAAGCTGCTTCTGGCGAACCAGAGCAGCACACGGAAATACCGTATACCTTCCTGCCGGAGCAGTACCTGTTTATCTACTCGCACTTTGACGTGCTTTCGAACTGCTAGGTTGGCAGGAGCAGGGACTGAGCAACGGGAGCTCACCCCGTCGCGGGGATTTGAACCGCCGACCTTCTGATCGGCAAGCCCTAGGCTCAGTGGTTTAACCCACAGCACCGCCCGCGTCTCTTATTCACATGTACCCCACAATAAAATTCTGTGTGGTTGGGAACAGCTGGACAGTGAGAAATCTTCATGATGGGGATAGAAAGCATAGAGAACCTTCCCATTGTGCAGTAGGATTTTGACCATTATTTCATTTTTTATAGAATTTTCTAGATGTGGTTTTGTATTAGAAGACCCAACTCCTGAGTGATTTTGAGATCATCTGTTACTGACCATTCATCTTAGGATGAGGACAAATGTAATGTTACATCAGCAATCAGAGTGAATTATTTATGGTTTATCATATCTAGTGTGAGCTGGATTCACAGTTTGTGTAACTGGTATATGAACCAGCAAACTAAGCAGCATTCCTTGGTTCAACTATAATGGGCTACAGACTAAGTTAAGCTTGTGAGTTCCCAGCTGAACACGGCTGTATGTGAGACTAGCCTATTACTTACAGTGGCAATGCTCAGTTGGAGACCATGTATGTTGCTATAGATTCATCAACCCCCTTTTCCATAATTGCTCTGGAGATAAGGAAAGGAGGGAGATTATTGGCTGACTCCAGCCAATCAACGCTGCCAGCAATAGGTTTCTTCTGCCCCTTTTTTCAAGCTTGATATTAAAAGAGAGAGAGGTCCTTCCTTTCAAGCAAACTTTCTTCTCTATAGTTATGCAATCCCTCCTTTTCATTAGCTACAGGAATGAAGGCTATCACCGAAGCAGGGGAAAATATGGCACTGACTACTTGGCTCCATTATCTCTGTTGAAAGGTTCCCTAAAAATTGGTTCCCTTATGCTGGGGCACATGGGAAATAATGTTCACAAAATGTGCAGACTGTGCACAAAATCGGCCCTAGATTATACCTGTGCAAAGTCAAATCTGCTGCACATTTGCAAGCCTCACTGCTAGGGTACATGGCTGTGTTTCTGAGTCTTCCCAGTGAAAGAAACTGCAAATGGCAACCCAGGCTGTGGATGGCAAAGTAGATCCGATGTCTGTCCTTTTGCCCAGTAAGCTGGCCTGCAACTTCATTAAGGAAAGTGTGGAACATTTGAATATTACAAAACAACGTGCTGCTCGGCATCTCCTGTCAGAATCTGTGTTTCTAAATTTTCTTCAACATTTCCCCCCTGTTTTTACATTAAAATTGTGCTTTCTGTAAATGTCTTCACACACTCACACCCCTACAGGCTTCTGGAAGAAGTTTGATGGTGTCTACCAGAATCAACACAGTATATATTTTAGGGTTATTTTATCTGCAAATGATAGTGGATGTCTGATCTGATTATTCCTTTAATTGGTGTGTCTAATAAGGTGTTCTTAGCAAATATGACAACACATTAAAATATTTTCAAACTTGACTTTTTGAAGAATAAACCATCTTGATCAACAAATAGCAGTTAACGTAAGTATGTGAATTTTCTGCCTTCCATGATCTAAAAAAAGCATCACTGTAATTCCCAATTCCCTTTTGACTTCCATAATTTCAAAAATAACTTTAGTCAGCTGGAAAGTGTCTGTTAAAATGAAACAGTTCAGCTGAAACAAATTCTCTTGCTTTTGTCTCCAAGTGAATTGCACTGTGAAAGGACATGAAATCTGCACACATCCTGCCTGAGAGGTTTTGCAGTAGAAGATCAGGCATAAGCTGAAGGGTAACTTAAATACTTCTGTTTAGTACAGCAGATATTCACAATGAGAAAAGGCTGTTGGCTAAGAAACAACAAGTAAAACAAGGCTTTTTTTTAATGGGCTCTCGGTAGGTCTCTGAATTTTTCATGCAAGTTGTTCTGAAATGCTGTGGAAAGTGAGTTTGGTTTGATGAAGTCTGATGGATTCTTAAATGTGTGCAATGGATGTATTTGGGGAGGGTGAGGAGAGAATATCCAGTTATACCAAATAGTGCCTATTGGGAGCCATGTTTCAAAATGCTGTGGGTTTGTGTTTCTGCGTATTGACTAAATGGTCCTGCTAGGTTCTGTTTGGCAATGAAGTCTGCTTTCTTGTTCAATAGAACATTCAGTCCATTGCTCAGATCTGAACGTCTACTGCATTGTTAGCCCACCACAGAGTTTGGGGGAGAGGGAATTGGGCCATAAATAAAATTTTATTAAACAGTGTCAAAAATCATTTCACTACAGGAAAACCTTACAAATATATGCAATCACTTCTATGTGCCAATTTTGCTACATTTACACACCTGTAAATTTATGGGTGCATTTACTTCTCCAATTTCCATGTTTGTTCCATTGACCAAGTTGTGTTTTCAGGCAGAAAATAGCACAATACTTGAAGCATACATCAAAGCATATATTAAGACAGCAACAACAATATGTTATTTATTCCTGTATTCCAGTCTTCTGCAGGGACCCTCAAAGTACCATGCAACAAAATAGACATAAACACAAAAATAAAATGCAACCAGCACAATTACATGAATCTTAAAATAACAGTTCAGACGCGAAATATAAATAACAGTGCAATGCTACACATGAGGTAAGTTCCACTGAGTTTGTGGGAATCACTTCCTTCCAGGTAAGTTTGTCTAGAATTTCAGCCTAAGCTATTTCAGGGCCAAACTACACTTTATGCTTAACACATAGTATGCAGCTACATATCAGGATTACGTTCACATAGCGAGTTATTCCATTTTCAATACTTTCCCCTAACTGCATTAATATGCAGAATTTGCCAAACCATCAGATGTAGCTGCCTTAGACTGAATTTGTCTATCTTGCACATATTGTCTGCACCAGTGTATCTCAAACTTGGGTCTCCAGCTGTTTTTGGACTACAACTCCCACCATCCCTAGCTAGCAGAACCAGAGGTCAGGGATGATGGGAAGTGTAGTCCAAAAACAGCTGGAAAGCCAAGTTTGGGAAACACTGATCTACAGTGACTGCCAGTGGTTCATTGCAGTTTCAAGCAGGGAATCTTTTGCCCAGCCCTACGTGGAGACACCTGGAGACACGAGTAGCGCTGTGGTCTAAACCACAGAGCCTACAGTTTGCTGATGAGAAGGTTGGCAGTTTGAATCCCCGCGACGGGGTGAGCTCCTGTTGCTCGGTCCCTGCTCCTGCCCACCTAGCAGTTTGAAAGCACGTCAAATTGCAAGTAGATAAATAGGTACTGCTCCGGCGGGAAGGTAAACGGCGTTTCCGTGCACTGCTCTGGTTTGCGAGAAGTGGCTTAGTCATGCTGGCCACATGACACGGAAGCTGTCAGCAGACAAACACCAGCTCCCTCGGCCAGTAAAGAAAGATGAGCGTGCAACCCAAGAGTCGTCCGTGACTAGACCTAACGGCCCGGGTTCCTTTACCTTTACCTTACCTGGAGACACCAGGAATTGAACCCAGGGACTTCTGTGTGATAGGCAAAGCCTGTGCCACTCACTGAGCTATAGCCATTCCCCATGCCAAGCCCTCAGATGTGTTGCACATGGCTGCTTAATCCTGCCATCTCCCGCTGTACCTGGGGAATGTTACGCATCACGTTGCATCCACAGGGGACTTGAGAAGTCATCTCGGACACTCTGCCATAGGGCAATGGGTTCACTTTCCCCAACCAACGTAGGAGGAGAGAAAGAGGAGGAAGTGCAAGACAAACATCTTGGGATGCTCATCCATCAGCTCAGCCAGAAAGAAGTGCTTGGACTGCAACGAATGCCCTGCAAGCCCTCTTTATATACTGTCTCTCTTCACCCTGTGTTTGCTGTGCAGAACGCTAACACCATACAAGTGATATTAAACAGGGCCATAATTCAACAGCCCATTCATCATCTTCCACTTAATGAATGATCTGAGAAAACCTATTTGATAGTTTATAGGAACTTTGAATAATGATTTCCCCTCCATCTGTGCTTTTCCTTTGTAGTTTGCCATGGCACTAACATTCAAATCAGCGGAGCATACCAAAGTAACCAAAGCAAATCTAACCAAAGGGTGAGACACGTTTGTTGACTCTGCATTTTTTAAAAAGCAACAACAATTTTAAAACAGATAGTTTAAATTGGCAGAACTCTGTATTTTGGGTCTATGGGCCGCAATAAAGCTTTATGTGTGTAAATTTGCAGGAGCAGTTGTTTTTCTGAGAATGCCTGGCTTTTGGTGAATACCAGGGGGCAAATTTGAATAAAATATGGGGGGGGGGAGAGGTAAGCCCCACCCTGCATAATTGATCATATGACAGGGCACATGTACACCATTTGAATGGCAATGCCCATTAACTTCTGGGGGTGCCTGGCACACTCAAATATTTTATTTGAGCCAGTTTGGTGTAGTGGCTAAGAGTGGTAGTCTCGTAATCTGGGGAACCGGGTTCGCGTCTCCGCTCCTCCACATGCAGCTGCTGGGTGACCTTGAGCTAGTCACACTTCTTTGAAGTCTCTCAGCCCCACTCACCTCACAGAGTGTTTGTTGTGGGGGAGGAAGGGAAAGGAGAATGTTAGCCGCTTTGAGACTCCTTAAAGGGAGTGAAAGGTGGGATATCAAATCCAAACTCCTCCTCCTCCTCCTCTTCTTCTTCTTCTTCTTCTTCTTCTTCTTCTTCTTGGATCTCAATTGTTTCATTTGATTCTTTATTTTCTGGCTGTTACTGCGCTGTACCTTTAAACTCAATCTCCCTCTTAATGAGCATCACCTGGGGTTGGCTTTTTGTATCTTTGTTAACATAGGTCAGTAGCAGTGACTACATAACTTTATGACCACTGCTCCATAGCAATAGTTATTATACTTTTCCATACACCATATAGATGGGGTATGTACCTTTGGTTTGATTTCACATTATTTTGACAGTATAGTTTATGTGTATAATTCATAATATTTTGAGTTTATTGTAGTTACCATGCATATACAGGTCATTGTTGTAATATCCTTTTATAGTTTATGAAGCATTTCTGTATTCTTCTGCTGTGCTGAAGAATTCCACGAAACAGTATTGATATTGTATCAGTGTATTTAGTCATCGTGTTGCCTTGGATATTACTGACTATTGTTAGCAACACAGGAGTTAAATTGTTTGGTTACTACATGTTTCTGAGAATGTCTGGCTCTTGGTGAATAACAAGGGGGGAAACTTGAATAAAATATGGGGGGGGGGAGACAGGTAAGCCCCACCCTGCATAATCGATCATATGACAGGGTACATGCACGCTATTTGAATGGCAATGCCTATTAACTTCTGGGGGTGCCTGGCACACTCAAATATTTTATTGGGGGGGGGGGCAAAGGGGCCTTGGCCCCTAGTGGTTGGCTGCTATGGTGAAGACCGGTTTATATCAGCAAACATTTAAAGTAAGTTTTCTCATTTTATTAGTAAGATTTTTTTCACCCATCCTTCATCATAAGGTCCCAAGGTGGGCTACGATAGTAGAATATACAAGTATAAAAAACTAAACCATTATAACTATAAAACAAAGAAAATGGGTTCCAAATGGAACAGAACAATTGATGTTCCATTTGTGACATTACTGCACACTGCTTTAGAGATGTACACTGCACAGTTTTATTATATCTTCTTAAACTTTACACTTGCACTGTGTTGAACGGTATATTGCTGAAATGTACAAAATAACTATCTGTAGGATTTATTTTTAATTAAATTTATTCATTTTGTATGGAGAAACATTTAGTGCTTCCTCGACCACTTCGATCTGTGGAACTGTAAATGTTACCTGTGCATTATTGCCTGTGTGCTACATAATACCCGTTCTTCAGATATAAGAATTTGGTTTGTTTGTTTTTGCTACACTGGCACCTATACTTTGAAACTCCTTGCTTAGAGATTTTATTATAATCAAGCGGTACGTATATATATATATTGTTAAATAAATAATAAATAATAAATAATAAATAATAAGAGGGAGGGGGGAAAATAGAAGAAGTTATGTTCAAAAATGTAAATTGTGTCCTAAATTTTGGGAAAGGATGATGGGTCCCAGATTTGACCCATCTCTAAATTTCTCTAGATCTGTGTTCAAGTGGAGTTATGACATAGTGCTTTCAAGAATCATAAAAAGTTTCTGAAAGAATAGCTTTTGTTGTTATTTAAGGACTGCTGGATTTAGCCCAAAGTTTCCACATCAAAAAGGGAACACAATTGTGCAGAAAGGCTTTGAATAACAATGCTAGGGATAATGCTTTAAAATTTTAATAGATTGAGTTTTTCCTGTGATATGTCTATTCTTTTTGATGTTAGCTATAACCTACATTATATTGATCTGTCTCCCCAGTGACCCGCTGAAGTTTATGAGGACATGTTGCTGGTGTATGTATTAAAATGTTGCTTACAGTTCATACAACTTACTTTTGCTCTATTAATTTATCCCTGCACAAATTAGGCCTTGTTAGGAGAAGAAAAACAAGAACAACATAAGTGAGTGAGGAATATTTTCCACTCTTCTTGCCAAGCCTATTAAGAAATGTTCCAGTCATTATTCCAAAGTTAATGTTTACCTTTTCAAATACTTCTGACATTTCCCCCTTTAAAATCAATGCATTAAAAAAAAAAAAACACACACACACCACTGACTTGCTTTGAATATCATATGAATTCTGGGGGTGTTCATCACTTCCATCAAATAAAATAAAATAGCTGATGTGTGATATAATGATAAAGAAACATCATGATTGAAATAATAACAAGTGCAGAGCGAAAGAAAAAGAAAAGCAGAATTTATAGTGGTCCAAAAAAAATTATTTTCTTCCAGAAGGGTAGCTATATTAGTCTGTTGCATCAAAAGCAACAAAGCATTTTGGGGCACTTTAAAGACTAGTAAATTTATTATAGCGTAAACTTTCATGGACTAGATTCCCACTTGCAGTTTGGGGTGGGATCCATGAATATTTCATAATATATTTCATAAAGGAGGAGGAAGAAGAAAAACATGTCCAAGATACTGAGATGGCCTGTGTCTGTGTCAACAGAGAAGGCAGTGATTAGAGAGTTAGAAGAGGCACAATGAACAACCCTTCCTGGGCTAACTGCCATCTTCAAGTGCTTCTTTAATACCCCAACCAGAACTTACCTGGACATAGCAGATTTCTCCTGAGTTGTAGGCACTCCCCACAGGAGAAGAACCAGGGGGTGATAAGTTTAGTTCAGATTTTAATGCAATACACACACACACACACACACACACACACACACACACTCTCCTCCTTTCTCCCAGTGCAGGCTCCAAGGTGTCTCAAAGCATAAATTAAAACAGATACAACTAAAAACACACAATGGATACACTTTATATTTGGCACTTCCCAAACCAGTAAGCAAACCAAAATCCTTCAAATTTTTCAGTTGTGATGTTCTCCAACCAAAAACAGTGTAGAAAACTGTGCTTCTAAGGGGAAGCGATGCACAAAGATGTGTATGCTTCTGAAAGCAACTTAGAAAAATGCCTTATATTAGGGAAAATTGTGATGCTACAAAGAAATGGCAAAATTGTGTACAAAATTGCATATATTTGGAGAATGAGCACAAAAATGTATATCAAGCTGCACATGAACTTAAAAGTAAAATAAAGAAATCACAGGCTGATACAGAAATGGGTGAAGTGATCTTAATACTGGAGTGAAGAGAAACAGAGAGAAACTCAAACGGACAGATTCACCCATCCCTACATGGGAGCGATGATGTGGGCCTTAAATGATGGGCCACCTCCTATAATTCCTGGATGATGAAGACACATAGCAGGAGGGCTTGGTGGCAGTGACTTGGAGATGGAGGTGGTTGGAGGAAGAAGAAGTGAAGAGTAGAGTGTACAGACTGAAATCAATTTTTGGACAGGATGAAGAGGTGTCAAACCAAGACAAAAAAGAAGTGTCATGCCTGAGCAGAGAAAGGCATGCACCCGCGGCACAGTTTGATCATACCGGGAAATGTTAGCCTGCCAGCCCTACTATTAGGCGATTGAAGCATCTGATTCAGGCAGCACAAGTTAGAGGGTAGGGAGACAGTGAAATGTTAGCTGACAGAGCTATGTGCACCACATGGCCTGCCATGAATCCTCTAAGCTAGCCTCTGGCCGTTGTGCAACAAAAGAAGCAGGGGCAGGTGGGTGGGTGCCATCTTGTCCTTTACCTAAGGCAGCAAAACTATTTTTGGCTAATCCTTCCCAGGTATTGTGAAGACAATATGATTTCCTTGAATGGGTGACAGAACGTTCAGGGCACCTATATAGGAGTGAAGAAACTAGGCCCTCCAGAGGTACAGGTAGCAGGGGGGGGGGGAACAACCACTAAGAATAGTTCTTAATAAACAGAATTTTATTTAGCAGCTATTGGTACCTCTTTCTTTGAGTGACTATTAGTCATTTCACAGTGAGCAAATAAATAAAGGGAGGAAGGGAGGAACATCGGATAGGAAACTGCGGAGATGGAGTTTTTCAAGGCCTCAGGCAACACAACTGGGTAGCAACACAACAAAATCTTGGGACAGTTTAAATTGAAAGAGGGCTGCAAAACCTGTAGGCAAGCCACAGGAATGGATGCAAAAAAACAAAAAACTAAGAAGACTCTCAAAAGGTGGCTATTTTAAAACAAAACAGATGTATCTGTTAGTGAAGATGCAGCTGCTAGCAGTTTTTACAATTGTGGTTACCCTCCCCTGCCACAGACATGAGAACAGCTGTAGTCACATCCTGGAGCACTTCACATTCATGCTTCCTCATAGGATCACATTTGCAAGCATATGCCAATATTTAACAGAGATTGTAGAAGATTGCTCTAAATCCAGAAGGCTACATGATAAGCCCAGTGCATGTGCGAGGGTTTGGAGTCCTGTATTTGTAAGCATACATTCCATATTGCTCAATGTGCCCTTGACACTGCAGAGGGTGACGGGGTGACTTGCCCCACTGCAAGTAGCTTCCGTGTGTGACATTGTCCTCTCAAGGCTTTCCGGCATGTACAGAAAGAGTTGTCTGGATTCTGACCAACATCTGTGACCTTTCTTTTTTTTTAAAAAAAAAAAACCCAATCTGTCTACAACCCAAGACACTGGCAGTATTTCTATATCGGGCAAGGTGACACAAAAGTCAGCTTAAGGCTTTCTGCTAGACCTAGCAGAAGAAAACATATCAATTTAACAAGGAAGTAAACACGGACACTTTAAAACACTGAATTCAACCAGGGATTCTAAATCTTCTTTTAAGTTTTTAAGGTTATTTCTTATTCTGTACAGCAGTACTCTGTTGACTTTACAATGCAAGCCTTCCATAATTCATTCTGCTTGATTAGTGTCTTTGATGACTTGGAGTGTCAGCTCGTGCAAGATTTGCAGCACAGGAAAAGGATACTGAGAGCTTTCTGTGTACTCTGTAGTGCTGATGAGTTGTAGAACTGTAGAGGTGAACTGGCCTCACCCACCCTGTGATGGAGAGCAGCATCTTTTCTCTTTTGCTTCCCAAGATCTGCTGCTTGGTGCTCTTCCTAACATGCACTCTTCCCATTGTGTGTGTGTGTGTGTGTGTGTGTGTGTGTGTTTGCGTGGGGCTGCTCACATCCTATTTCTAAAATATAACACATCGGTTTCCGTCATAACAGTGAAGGGAAATTGGGTTCCATACCTCATCATAAAAAAGCTTGGCAGGGCAGGCCAAGCCAGGAAACTTCTTTGGTCACTTTTGTTGTTTTCACCCAGTTTCAAATTTCTTGTTCTACTCTTGAACCCCTGAGCTGCAACTCCTGAGTCTTGTGTCTGCTGATGCTATTTACTTGAATAAAGATCTCTTTCTTACCTACAACAAGAATAACAGTGAAGGGCAGGTTCGCTTCCTGCAATTGAACTAGGAGGCAGGATTTCAAAAAAGCCAAAGATTCCAGCTAGAAGATAGGGCCTCAGTGCTGATTATCAAATAGGCAGAGTAGGCACTGGCCTATGGGCCTTTAAGGGGCAACGTGACAACGGATCAAAATAATATTGATTTGATCTTGAAATAAAATTACAATGAAGCTTTCTTAGTTCAATGTTATCCAACTAGATCAGGCTGCCTCAAACTCGGTCCTCCAGATGTTTTGAGACTACAATTCCCATCATCCCTGAGCACTGGTCCTGCTAGTTAGGGATCATGGGAGTTGTAGGCCAAAAACATCTGGAGGGCCAAGTTTGAGGAAGCCTGGACTAGATCATGCACACAAAGGGGGCTGAGATTTCAACTGCCTAAGGGCCTCCATAGACTTTAATCTGGCACTGCTATTTCCTAGAAAGCTAAGTTAAATCTATACAAATCAAAGCTTGCTGTACCAAAGCCATCTACCCTTTGGAATTCCATCCCAATACACACCAGACAGGTACCATTTCTATTGTCTTTTCTTAGTGCCTTTTTCAAGAAGGCTTTTAAGTTGGGATACTTTACCCTGTCTGTATCTTGACATTGTTTTTATTGTTGATGTTTCTATTATATTTTTATGTGAAATCTGCTAAATAAATGCAAGTTCCCTAGTTTAATAGTTACTACCTATTCGTTAGGTTAAGGTAAAGGTAAAGGACCCCCGGACGGTTAGGTCCAGTCAAAGGTGACTATGGGGTTATGGCGCTCATCTCACTTTCAGGCTGAGGGAGCCAGCGTTTGTCCACAGGTAGCTTTCCAGGTCATGTGGTCAGCATGACTAAACCGCTTCTGGTGCTGCAGAACCCTGTGATGGAAGTCAGAGCGCACAGAAACGCTGTTCATCTTCCCGCCTCAGTGGTACCTATTTATCTACTTGCACTGGCATGCTTTCGAAGTGCTAGGTTGACAGGAGCTGGGTCAGGGCAATGGGAGCTCACTCTGTTGTGGGGATTTGAACCGCCGACTTTCTGATCAGCAACCCCAAGAGGTTTAGACCACAATACCACTCGCATTGGTTAACACTCTGATCTCTAGCTATAAACTGGAGCCGGCTTAAATTTCAGCAGAGAGTCAGTGTGGTGTAGCAGTTAAGAGCGGTAGTCTTGTAATCTGGTGAACAGGGTTTGCGTCTCCGCTCCTCCACATGCAGCTGCTGGGTGACCTTGGGCCAGTCACACTTCTCTGAAGTCTCTCAGCCTCACTCACCTCACAGAGTGTTTGTTGTGGGGGAGGGAGGGAAAGGAGAACGTTAGCCGCTTTGAGACTCCTTAGGGTAGTGATAAAGTGGGATATTGAATCCAAACTCCTCCTCCTCCCCCCTTCTTCTTCTTCCTCTTCTTCTTCAGCCCACATCGTGATGGACTTTGCTGACTGAACCTGGAGTCCCACGACCTCCCAGGCTTGCACCCTGCAAGGTCACTTTGATGCTGCTAATGCATCAGTTTGACTTTACCCCTGGAGGCACACTCCATTGTCTCTCAAGACAGACAGATGCCAACAACAACCCATTCACTTCAAATGAGGAAGCTGATTTGAAAATGTGCATTTCAGTGAGCATGTGGATTACCCTCACTCCGTTGGAATGAAAATGTGATGATTGTGCACATGAATCTCTAGTTTTAATAACTTAACTCCAGTCCCATCTGAGAAGCAAGCATTTGTTTAGGTTCCACTGATCTTTTTTGTTTTTTTGTTAAACTAGGAGTTATACATAGTTATAAGAGCTTTACTGAACAGCTCCACCCACCCTTTTGAATCATTGACATAATAAGAGGCAATGGAAGAAAAATCACTTAAATAAAAGTCAAATATTTGCCAAAAGGGAGAGAAATCTTTCCAAGCTTTAGGAACATTTCATGAAATGGAAAGTATATATATTTTTAAGCACCCCAAACTATGAAGTATTTGACAGTTTCTTTTTTAAATGAGACTATGCTAGCTATCGTAAATATAAAGTGCTATATTGCTCACAGACATTTGCTGAACTTTCAAGTATTCATTTGGCTCAAGGCAAACACAGATCACTGCCAAACGAATGAAAAAAATGGTGCATGTGAATACACACACACACACACACACACACACACGAAGCCTATTCCATATTGTTAAATCAGTTTCTTTATATTTGTGACACTGTTGATCACCCAAATCATGTCAAGTTGCATCACACAATTTGTTTACCCTTCTGGTGCCGTCACTTTGCGTTATGGATTTAAAAGAACACTGCACTTCTTTTCCAGTATGAGTTGATGGTGCCCATCACCTGACAAGGATCCTGCTATCTAGGTGGGGAAGAGTGCACCATTTTCTCACTGAGCAGTTTTCTTCCTCCAACCAATAACTTTCTGTAAACGCTTGTGCAGCATGGACTTTGAACAAATAGTGAGGTACTTCGCAGCCGGCAAATCTCTTATTGCTTCAGCTCCGATATCTGCATGTTATCACTCGGTGCAAATTATTTAGCAGCTGCCATCTTATTTATAGGTATGAATTGCACAAATTAATCTCATAAATAATTCATCCTTTTCCTCTTCTCTCTCCCACCCTTTTGCTTTGAATTAAAATGCTGCCACAGTTAAGAATCTCCTTTCGTCAAGCCAATATCAATTGTTTGTGGTGCGTTGCTTTTAATTTCCTCAAGCTAATAAAATGTGAAAACCTGTGTGTGATGAAAAGAAAGTGGATTAAAACGAAAAGAGGGGGAATCTTTCACTCTTATACAGGAGCCTATCACATCACCCACGACCTGAGATCCTTTCTTGAACTAGGGATACAAAGGATTGAACCTTGAACTTTGAACCTTCTGTATACCAAGAATAAGCTCTACTGCTGAGCCAGGTTTCTTTCGCTTACACATACAAACACACATACACCCTTAATTCTGTAAGTCAGGTCTAAGTTTCAGTCTGGCGTCTCCTGCACTGTAATCTCTGATAATCTGTAGGCAACACCAAGGAAGTCATTAGATGGGGCAGGAAAACCCTGGCATATCAAATGCTTTGTAAACATCCAAATAGATGAGATCTGTTGTCTCTTCTGAGAAAACAATAACATAATAATAATAACGCTCAGCCTTTTTAATATTCCATTTGCTTTTTTTCTTTCACATTTTTAAATTTTGCATCTTTACCAGCTATTAAAGTTATCCAGTTTGTTTTCCCACCTCTTTCTTGAAGAAATTACTTATTCTTCTAATATAACTTATATTATCTAACTTACTTATCTTCTAATATAAATTACTTATTCTTCTAATATAACCACTTCCTAGTTAATTGATTTTGAATTATGGTGCTTGAATTATGGTTCCCATGGACTGCAAGAAGATCCAACCTATCCATTCTGAAGGAAATCAGCCCTGAGTGCTCACTGGAAGCACAGATCCTGAAGCTGAGGCTCCAATACTTTGGCCACCTCATGAGAAGAGAAGACTCCCTAGAAAAGACCCTGATGTTGGGAAAGATGGAGGGCACAAGGAGAAGGGGACGACAGAGGACGAGATGGTTGGACAGTGTTCTCTAAGCTACCAGCATGAGTTTGACCAAACTGGGAGGCAGTGGAAGACAGGAGTGCCTGGTGTGCTCTGGTCCATGAAGTCACAAAGAGTCGGACACGACTAAACGACTAAACAACAACAACAACAAAGTTAATTGATGTACTGAAGACTATTTGTAAATAGTAAGTAAATAGTAAGTAGTACTAACCTGCAGTAAGTAACCTGCTTTTTATGAATTATTTCATGAATTAGTTCCTATAATATTTACAGGTACATATCATCCCCTTCGCCAACCTCTCTGCCTCTTCAAATCTGAAACTCAAATGCATCTATGGCCATGTCCTTACATTAGTCCAGTTTGCAATCATGTTCTTTTACAACACTGATCACAATTTGGGCCATGCCCAAGCACCATCCTAAACCTAACAGAACAGTGGGGCTGTAAATAGATTTTAGGTTTGGTGAAAAACAGCTGACTTTTAGGACTCAAACCACAAAATGAATCCTCCTTCACCCACCCATAATAAGACATAAGAACGTCACTGTGGACCAAACGGAAAGACACTCGTAAGTTTGTTTGCTAGTAGACTCCTAGGGAGCCGAACACAAAAATCCAATAAATAATTAGCTCTCCTGTGACAGGCTTCTGAATTACTGTGATACATTAATTGGACAAAATTAGCATGAATTAAGGCAAATAAGTATAACATGTAATTTATTACTTACTAAGCATGGTGCTGCAGTGGAAGCCTCAGATTTCCCTTAAGATTGCTTTAACAGCTATAATGCATTCCTTAATTTACTCTGTGGAAAATCAATTTTTTCAGAGTTCATTAAGCACCAATATGTTACAATGCAAATCCCTAGAGCACAGAGCCACAATACATTATGCAAATTTGTGCCAGCACGGAACCAATATGTAAATAGCAATAATGCTATTGTCAGCTTCCTATTGATAACTATACCAGGAAGCATCATCCTAGGAGTGTCTTTAAATCTGTTGAAGTCCTTTTATCAAATGGCATTCTTTGAGAAGGAGTTGTACAGTCTGAAAGTCCTCATTGGCAAGGAAGTGGCATTTAATAAGTTGTGACACTTTCATGATCATCCATCTTCTCTCAATGGAAACCTCAATATTTCATGTTCAACAGACGTCAGTGGCTATTAACGTAAGCTGTGTTCTTGTACATAGTGTTTGAATATGAATGCATCCATTGTATGCCTTGCCATTGGGCTGCCATACACACCCATTGTTCTTTGTTTATATTGGTGTGCTATAAATGCAGTGCAATTTTTATATGTTTCCATAATGTGACTGAGTCTTCAAGGTGTTAAACCAACTTGAAAGGTGAAAAAGCATTGGTAGAATGGTTCAAAGGTGGTTAGAGATCTGGGAGATGAGGGCTCAAATCTCCTCTCAGTCATTAAGCTCAATAGTTATCTTTGGACAGTTGCCATCTCTCAGCTTAACCTATCCTATATGGTTGCTTTGATAATAAAATAGAGAGGAGAGAACCATTTGCACCACTTTGAGATCCTTGGAGGAAGGTGGGTGAAGAAGGAGAAGGAAAAGGGGAAGGAGAAGGAGAAGGAGAAGGAGAAGGAGAAGGAGAAGGAGTGTTCAGCTTTTATTCACTTTTTGACCAAATCATGGGATCCTAACAGAGGTGAGTCACATACTTCACCTATTGCTGACAAGAGTGGTGTTTCATCATTGCTAATCCATTGAAATGAATGGATCTTTCATTGGGATGAATTAACAGCCCATGGGGTATGCTGATATTTAATTATCCGGCTTTCCGTAGTTGGAAATTAGGTTAGTTTTATTTACTCTTCCATAGGGAAATGAAAACCACAAGTTTATAAAAGACGCCAAGTAATTAAAGCTACCCTGACTTTAAAGCCCACTGTTGCTTTTTGTTTCCTTGAATCTGTTGTATTATATCGGGTTCTGTATAAGAAAAAAGGGGCTTCACATTTTTCCTCATTTGTGTGGAAGGATACGGTCAATCGCCTTTTCACATGACTCACAAGCACGCCTCAATCTCTGTGTCTTTCATCTAGTTAGAGAGATGATACCAAAAGGATGGACTCTGTTCCACTTGTATAGGCTACCTGCATGATTTAGAAACCCTCAGAAATGAATGCCACCACCTGCACCTTTGCTCCCCCCCCTCCATACTAGCTCCTTTCAGATGTTTGGCTTGGGTTGCAATGCACAGAATCAACATGTATAGTGCAACGAGCAGCATTGTGATGGCAGGCACCATCCATTGTTATATTACTATTAATTATTATACTTAATTCTCAGCAGTTTACTGGTATAAAACTAATTACAAAAAAGGAACACCCAGGACACACCACCCAATCCATTGCCTACACCAATGCCTTATGATGCAACCACATCCATTCTGAGCTGTCAGAGAGAGACTCACAACTTGAGATTTTACACCAGCCATCTCTCTGACTGCAATACTTACAGGGCCAGATTAAACCCTGTGGAGGCCCCTAAGCAGTTGAAATATTGATTGTCCCCTCACAAATTATATCCTAATATGGTTTTGTAATTTCCCCCCAAGATCAAATCAATATTATTTTGATCCATTGTCACGGGGGCCCTAAAAGGCATGGGGCCCATAGGTCAGTGCTTACTCTGCCTATTTGGTAACCTGGCACTGAAAACTTATCTCAGGAAGTGAAAGAAAACAGATTAATAAAGCCAGGCTGATACCCAGGAATAGCCTACTATGGAAGAGAACCCAAAATGAAAGTGACAGAATACTGATTTACTATCTGCAGTTCTCAGCTAAAAGCTCTTCATCGTATCATCAAGGAGCTGCTATTCATCCTGGACAATGATCCTTCCCTCACACAGGTCTTGGCTGGTAGATCTGTTCCTGCTTACAGACAGCACCCAAACCTAAAACAACTGCTCACCAGCAACAGCCGGCTATATACGTAATACAGCCACAGGAACCAGGCCCTACAACAAGCTCAGATGTCAACTGTCCCTACATGTTTTCTGGTAACACTATTTCAGAACACAATGGTGATGACCACAGCTTCAGTGGTTCATTCACTTGCCTGTCTTCCAATGTAACAGATGCCATCATCAATAAGCTAATGAGTCTAATAAATATAAATCAATTTATCAATATTCAATGGCCTTCTTCATTCTACATGGGACAAACAGGGCAGTCCCTAAGCAAAAGAATCCATAAATGTACATGGACATAAATCTGACATGATAAATGGCAATATCCGTAAGCCATAAGGCGAACAATTCAATATACCATGGCACTCTGCCACTGATCTTATGGTGGCCGTACGCCAACAAAGGAGTAATTCAGCTCAAAATTCAGCTGAATTACAGTTCATTGAGAAGTTCATTTCTATTCATTTGGGTCTGATAGAGACAATGGTTTCCTTTCCTACTCTAGATGTTAATTAATTCAGCATTGCCAAGTTGAATGATTTATCACCTATTACTACAGTTGAAATGGGTCACTTACTTATTTTGCATGCATTCTAGCCCTAATTGAATTGTCGCTATCTGGACTTCTTGCATTTCATTTCCCTCTGACCTCACTGCTTTCAGCTTGCATATCTATATCTGCAACTGAGAATTACACTGCATGCATGCACAAAAGCTTCTGCCATAATAAAAGTTGTGGGTCTTAAGGTGCCACAATACTTTGTTGATGAAAATGAGATTTATTCTGTAATAAGAAATTCCACCTTTGGGGGATAAGAGTGATAGGCACATAGACATGATTTTACAGCCTATCTGCAAACCTAGACATTATAAATGTCCCATCAGCAAAGAACTTCACTCAGTAGTTCACTCAAATTTTTGTGGAGGGGGAAATCAAACAGAGGCTGAAGGAATACACACAATTTCCTACCAAGGAGTTGGTTACTATAAGTCCATGGCTATCTCAGTTGCAGCACAGGTTGAGCCATCTATGAGGCACTGGTGTATGAAAGTGATGCTTGACCTTGAGATCAGAGTTCACAGGCTCATCAGAGAGCAGTCATGAAGGCAGCGACTTTTACACAACACTGTGGTCAGAGGATGTCCTTGGGAAATCATTCCTTGTTTGCTGAGGCTATAGGTTACTGTCAGATGAAAGCCCCCTTAATGTGTTGTAGCAAACACGACCATGATTCCAAACATAATTACTGCGGTGGATATGAGATTGTTAAGGACCTATGATGCCCTGTGTGATCCAACGTATAAAATGAATGTACAAAAGTACAGAATGAGATCCCTGAAACGGAGGCTTCTCATGGTGACATGATGCACCTCATCAGATTCAGGGCAGACTTTGGTGAACGTTAAAAATCATACGAAAGCAATGAGGAAAAACTGGAATTATTTATTAATACCTAATAGATCAGCAGTGGGTCCTTAAGTCAGTTACTATAGTTATATTGTGACTGTGTACATAAACAAGATTGTGTGCAATGTTTCAAGGAGTTAAGGCCTGCTTCAGACAAAGCGTGGCTTGTGCTCCCAAACTTCTGTTTTCATAAAACCATTCTGCATTCATTAATGAGAAAAGAAAAAGAAAACTCCCAAAGGGAGAGAAAATGTCAGCGAAATTTTCATGGGTGGTGTGCTGGGATTTACCTTACTTGAAGGTGGCCAAGAATTTTTGAGAGTATCCTTTTATTTGATACACCATCTTTCTGGTGGTCTGCATGCTGCAGCCTTCCCAGGTGCATGAACTTCCTGGAAATCCTGCGAAGTCCTTGTCTGGGCTTTCCTGAAAGTGCTGGAAGGCGGGGAGGCTGTCTAACTCACTCCCTACAGCTGTCCGTTGTTACATTTTTAAAGCGTGAAGTCTTTTTTCTTTATAAGTGTAGTTTCAAAAAGGGGGAGGGGTAAAAGGAAATATTTCTCTTATGAACAAAATCAGCGAGTTACTGGTATCAGGTGCTTGGTGCCTCTGCTTCAGTGCCCGAGAGAGAGAACATCATAAAGTAACTCCTCTCATGGGATATCTTCAGATCAGGAAGTGCGGGCATTTGGGTAGAAGGTAGAAAGAAAAACACATGCACCATCCTTAGCTACCTTGCAACAATAAGAGAAGTTCAGGCCCATATCCACTGAAATTAGATATAGATATATATAGATAGATAGATAGATATAGATAGATAGATCTAAAGAAATTCTAAAGCACCCAGCAAATGAGGCAGAAAAACCAGAAGCTTTATTTTCACTGGAGGAAAAACTTGGAAGAAGTTGGAGGGCAGGTATCGACACCACACTAGACAAAACCCTTACAAAAGGATGTCACAGTGCTAGGAAAGTTGGTTCAAACAACTCTATTTTCCCATTGTGTGGTGACTTTGGAAGTTACCACATGATAGTATCGCTGTACAGTATGTTTGTCTGGCAGGCAAACATGCTGTGGATTTTTTACACTGTATTTTTGGACAAGAAATGTTTTCAAAGCTCGCCCCAATCACAGTGCCCCAGTCCATTCCACATATATATATATTAATTATAAAAGGCCCCTAACTTCCATAGCAAGTATGGTTAAATTCCTGAGGGAGCATTATTTTCTCTGGTTCTGTGTCCACCTCCCCACCATTTCTTTTATCTGGATTCCTCATAGTTCTGTGTCTCATATCAAACAAATAACATAACAAATGACTTCTTCTGGCCTCACACAGTTCTCAGAGGGGGCAAACGCTGAAAGGTGCACTGTTAACTTTTCAGATCAAGCTACTAGTCAGAAGTGGGGAACACTTAGCACTTAGGTGCTAGTTACCTTTTTAAGATGGCAATTTGTTTCTGCTTCTGAAACCCTGAGGTAGAGACTCTGACATTGTACCTGTGTAAAAAAAGGGTCATGGCTTTTTTCATCCATTCCTTTCTTTTCCTTTTAATTCCATATTACCTGTAATCCAGCAATGTATTATGTAGCACAGACCAGGAAGGTGGTCTGTAGTAAATGCTGCTTTATGGAGCAAGCAGTAGGAAGTTCTATACTCTTTCCCCCAGAGGCTGAAAGCTTTTACATCAATCAGCATGCTGACAATGACAGCCTTGAATTTCCTTCTGAACTTAATCTGTACCGTTAGCTGCATGGCAAATCATTATATGGTGTTCATTTTTTAAATAGAGAAATACACATAATCTGAACACTGAGGGCCCCATACGGCCATTTTGCCTGTCTCTCATTCTGAGTGCATTTTGACAAATACGCCACTTTCTATGGACCGAAGGAGAAATCGGGATGTGTCCAAAGCTTTTTCTAAGGTGAAGTTCCCGAACAATGAGTCTTTCTACAAAAATGGAATGCAGTTATTTTCTGCGGCAGATATGAGAATCGTGGATGTAAATCTATCTTGTGTGTGTGTGTACCTCACTGTTTGACCCCAATGGGTTCCCGGAACAGCTAACAATTAAACATAGTAAACTGAAATGTCCAGTCATTAACATTAAAGAAGCAGAACATTAACAGCAGCTAAGGATGGGGAGGGAAATTGGAGTCAGAGTACATTTAAAGGTGAACCTACCCAAAAACTTTCAAAATAATATGTCGAACCAGTGCTTTTTTTCTGGGGGTACGCATACCCCTAAACATTTTGTGAATCTTTGTACTTTTGTCCATTTACTGACTTTATTTTCCCCAATTTGAACTATAAAATGGTGACTTTCTGGAGTCAAAATGAGAGTACCCCTAAACATATATTTAGGGGGGGAAAGCACTATGTGAACCAAAAACAAACTTTAAAATTCACAGATTAGTCTTTGTGTGTGATCCCTCTATACATAACCCTTCCTTGTTTTCAGTCCTTTCAGTTCTGCCTTTCAGTTATCCTATAATCTGGAATACATTAGAACCTATTGCCCATTCCCAAACAATTTTACTCAGAAATATATTTCATTTATTTCAGCAGAACTTATTCCAGACTGTCACTTCAGATGAACCAGTCACACATTTCAGAAGTACTTATCTATGGTTGTTTCCCTTCCCCTTTGTTATACACTTCTTAAAGGCTCATGGGTCTGTGTAGAGATAACATAGGAACTGGCCCTCACTGACCGGTGAAAGTTAAACCAAATGCAATTCCTTTTTACCTTACCTAACAATGCCCACAGTTTCGCCACAACTTTTCTTGTTTACCAGGGACCCCATTTTCTGGTTCCCAACTCTGGCAAGTCATTGCTTCTGTTTTATTCCATTTTTTGTCATTTTTCAGATGCCTTTTGTGAAGGAATGAAACCATTATAGCCTTTATGTGTTTTTGTTCTGTTTTGGATTTAAACCAGTCTGGGATGGTGTATGGTTTAGCCTGCTAAACTGACACATAAAGGGGAAATGAAAATGATAACATTTAAGAGGGGAAAGCAACCAAAGAAAATGTGGGAAGGAGAAACTTAACCGGAGCTCAACTTTCCTTTCTGATTGGCCAAGAAGCTGCTAGAGAGTGGAAAAGCTATCTATATAAGTGCAGCTAGTGGACAGAGTTTGATTGGGGATTTAAAAGAGGGTCATTGTTCAGGGGCCAGGCATCTGATTTTCATGCAGAAGGTCTCAGGTTCAATTTCTGGCACCTCCTGGTAGGGCTAAGGTTGTCTCCTGGCTACATCAATCACTGCTGCTTGATGTAGGCCAGAAGTTGCCAGAGCAGTGCCTGTGAGCCTCCGTAAACCCAGAGGAACTTTCTCTGATACCGTCAGGGTCCCCTCTCCCATAAGACAACAGAATAGGTTGTGGTATGCACTTGGTTATGGGGTGTGTGAGGTTCCCACAACAATTTCTCTGGTTTGCAAATATCCCCAAGGGCCCTTTCCCCCAAAAAAGTTGGCACCCCTGGTGTATACAATACTGCGCAAGATGGACCATTCATCTGATTCCGTAGAGGGCATCTTCCAATGTTCTGAAGAAAGGAGTTGAGATGGAAAGGGCTTTGTCTGGACAGTTTTATCCTAAAGTATCTCCTACTGTGCTTCGTTAACTGTGTTGTGTTCTGATCCATGTATGCGATGCACTTTTTCTATGCTGATAAAGGAGATTGATTGACCAATGTACATATTTTTGCAAGCAACCTCCTTAATGTGATACATGCCATTTTTACTAGTAAATATACACTTTCCCCTGAATATATAAATTTAGGTACACATTGGTTGAAGAACTCATTGCAAAATTCAAAGAAGTGTGCCTTTTGAAGAAGATCTGTATTTTGGTCTGCCTCCTCCATCCTTGGTTGGGTTAACTGCCCCCCCACCTCATGGTATAGGCTACAGCCCATACTGTAACAACCTGTTAAACTTCTACTCCAGTTGGTTGATAGGCTTGCCATTCTTCAGGGTTCAACTCCTTCTCCAGAGAATTTAGAAATTATATTTCACAGTAGAGAGTGACCACATCAAGATATGCAATTAAATATCCTGCCAATTCACACACTGCATCTCCTAAGGAATTTGATAGCCTGTTTCTTTTTTTGTGTGTGAAAATGTATATTTTCTAGTATTTGCACCTCCTAACTTCTGAGGGCCAAAGCAGACATGGCATTTGTTATGTGGTTTACACTTGCATACGGTAGTTGGTTTCTTTAAAAATAAATACATGGCTGGCATGAGGACTGCTGAGCTGGTTTGGATCCATGACACGGGACAAAGGAGGCTTTAACCCTTTGCCCCTAACAGAGTCCCAGTTGAAATGCCTCTCCTTCAGGCCTTCTTTTTGCAATGTTGTTTATTTATTTAACAAAACTGATATTCTGCTTACTCAACAGAAAAGCTCTAATTACCTAATTACCTAAACAGGGCTGCCTTCAGATGTCTCCTAAAAGTCAGATAGTTGCTTATTTCCTTGACATCTGAAGGAAGTGCGTTCCACAGGGTGGGCGCCACTACCAAGAAGGCCCTCTGCCTGGTTCCCTGTAACCTCACTTCTCGCAGTGAGGGAACTGCCAGAAAGCCCTCGGAGCTGGACCTCAATCATCACATCTAGTGTGATCCTAAATTGACGGAAGGTAGGGGAGTGTAGAGTACACAATGGGCAATGCAAGAACTGCTGTTGACCCCTGGGTCGTCTGATCACATAAATGGCTGTTGGCTGGACCCTAGGACCGGACCTGACTTTGGGTGCTGACAAGTATGCTTCAGAGACTCTTCTGATTGGTTGGCCTCTGACCTCCCACTCCATGCGTGTTGCTATTTTCCTTGGCAATGCTTGGCCCTCTTCCAAGCCCTCTTCTGCCAATGCATGAGGTGGACAGCTTTCCTTCTGACTGTGAAGCTTCTCCCTGCCTGGATCAAAATAGGTCCTCGGACTTCAGTAGGAACAGCTGGGGTTCTGTAAATAGAAGAGAGAAAGGAGGCTCAAAAAAAAAACTCTCAAGCACTATTCAAAATGAACATTCATGCTTTTCATTCTTTGTTCTTTTGTTTTTGGGGAATGCTGTTCTGCTACAGACAGACCTACCACCCCTCTCAGTGGTGTTGCTCCACCCACTCTTGGTGGGTGCTTTGGCCTGGCTGGAATGTGTCCCTGAACTTTGATAATGCCTCTTATTTACCTGGATGGTGTCATGGGCCAGGAGTCAGCTTCACCTGCTGAGAAGGCAGAGTCGCTCCACCTGCAGCTGATCAGCCTTGAAGGACACAGAGGAGAAGGTGCTGATGAGAACCAGCTGGCTTCAGTTTCTTATGCAGAGCTTCCGGCAGCAGCCAAATGCTTTGTAACAACACTTGAAGTTCCTGGCCTGACCTTGCTGCACCCTGCTTATCTTGACCCTTGACCCTTGACCCCAAGATCATTGGATTCAGTGACCCCGGGACCATCTGATCACGCAGATTGCTGTTCTCCGGACCCTAAGACTCGACCTGACTTTGGGTGCTGACTCTGCCTCCAAACAAGTACACCTCAGAGACTCTTTTGGTTGACTGGCCTCCACTTCTATTCAACCCTGCAACAGAAATTCCAGGAGTGCTTTACATGAAATCCAAATACAAAGAGCAATTGAAAATACAGGTAAAAACAAATTGCAACAGCCATGAAACAAGATTTTAAGAGCCAGGTGCTAACTATTAGCAGAACTGCAATTAAGTCAAAAAGGTTTAGTAGTAGTGGAGCTAAATATCTTTGTCTAGAGTCAAAAGGACAATGAAGTAGGCAGCTAGTGAACCACTCCGTGGAGAACATTTCATAATTGGGTGCCATCACTGAGAAGACTCTCCCTGGGAGACACCAGACAGCAGGGCACCCAGAGAATAGAAGATTTTGATGTGTTGGTAGGCACATACAGAGACATCAGCAACAATTTTTTCCTATTGAACTCAACAGCAAGATAGCATTCCGTTTGGTCTTTCTTTTATTGCTAAGCCCCGAGAGTCTTGGTTTTGCCTCCCTCACAATCCCTCTATCCAATTGGCAAGCAAGCCTTCTGGCAGAAGATTGCCAGTGGTAGGGCAGAATGATGGGCTACTGAATCATTCGTCTTTGTCAAAAACGCAGCATTTGTGGCCCAACAAAAGGTTAATAATTGCCGAGAATAGGCTTTCCATCATCCAAACCTGCATTCCCCCAAACGGCATGCTCCCTTCTCCATGGAGTCCTAGATCATTATAGCTCTATGTAAAAAGCTGAATTCACATCTGATTATCTGGATATTTTTGATGTTTGTAGGTCATTCAGTGGAGAAATAAGGCCCCATTGTACTAAATTGTTGTGGGTTTTTGTGGTCTCCAACAGGTCAATGCACTGCTTATTAGGACGGTTTATAACACGTTAAAGGCCTTTATAAACTCTCGATAAATTGGAACATGCGCCCAGATTGCCTCACTGTCTGTTATCCCCCTGGATGCTGCCGCTGAGCACGAAAATGGAGGGAAAAGAAATATTAAAATAATAGGGGCCTATAGCAGGGTGTTGTTGGTGGCAGGACTTCAGCTGTAGAACTGTTGAGATCAAGCAGAAAGTCTGACCCTTTTTCTTTCTTCTGAAGCCTTACCTTATTAAAGGCTTATTTCTCTGGCCTAAATAATGAAAAGGAGCTTTGGGGGGAAAATTGGAGGAGAAGAAAAAACAGTGACACTCTGAGAAGTGGAAAGTTTTGACCCCTTTGTACATTAGTACTACCTTTATATTTTTGTTCTGTACTTAAAAACCATGGTGACAAATGACACAGAAATAAGAAAATAGACACCCCCCCCCCTCGCTCTTAGGCTGTGTACACATTACTGGCTCAAACGGCAGCTAGGTCATTCTTTTTCTCAATTTGTATTGAAGTTGGTTGGCAGAAAAATGCATCAAAGCACTGTTCTTTAACAAGAAACGACAGGACAGATGAGAACTGAGGCGAACATTGTGTTTACACCGATTCTCAAACTGGCAGTGGCAGTTGCACTGGATGTGGAGTAAACTGAAGTGTGTGTAGACAACTTAAACTCCCAGTTTAGAGAAGACACCTCTAGGCATGAACCTCACATGCACCTGTTTTGGAGGACCAGGAAGTGAGGTGACTACAGGAGTCTGGTCTCTCTCTCTCTCTCTCTCTCTCTCTCTCTCTCTCTCTCTCTCGTGGCAAGCAGCAGGCTGTGATGGTACTGGGACCAGCCTGAGTAGGCCAACCAAGCACAGAATTCCTTGCAAGACGGGAAGAGGGGGAAGAGTGCATACCTTCCAACATTTATCTGATGAAAATAGGGATGTCCTATTCTTATTCTTATTCTTATTCTTATTCTTATTCTTATTCTTATTCTTATTTTATTTTATACCCTTCCTATCTGACTGGGTTACCCTAGCCACCTAGGGTGGCTTCCAATATATATAAAAACGTAACAAAACATTAAACATTAAAAACCTTCTGTATAGAGAATTGCCTTCAGACGGTTTGGGGGTCGGATAACTCTGTACCCTCCAACGTTTCTCTGATGAAAACAGTGGGACATTCCAGGATCAAATCAGAAACTAGGAGGGCTTCTATAAATCCGGGATTGCAGGGACAAGAAGATAGGGCCACTTGGAGGGCCTGAGAGTGTGCAGGAGCTGCCTTCTTCCTCACTTGTGAAGGAGTGGCAAGGGTGACTGGCTGGCCAGATGGCAAGAACAGTGGAGATCTTTCTTATCCAGTTGGAGCCACCAATAGAGGAGTTCTGTGACCATGGAGGGTGGCTCCATGCTGGCTGCCACCAGGCCACCTAGTGATGGTAGAGACCCACCAGCAGCAACAGCTGGTCTTGGGGCCCTGAACTTGTTCTAGTGCATAGTGTGCTTGTGCTGGACACAGGAGATCCCATATGTGTGTGTGTGTGTGTGTATTTTAAGCAACATAACATTGTTTCCGTCAACGGCACTAATAGGCAGCGCACAGGGGATGCTTGCATTGGCAGGGCCCACTGAGACATGCATATTGTCCAACCTGATGTTGCCCACACAACCCTTGGGGCTCTCTTTTAATAGCAGTAATCACATTAACCAGATGTTTGGTAGTGGAAAGAGGAGGGGTGTCAGGCCTCTGCTAAGCTCAAGTTCTAGGCAGTCCAGGTTAGCCACAAACAGGGGCATGGTTGTAGGAATGGGGAATCAGGACAGACAAAGAGTTTGATGATCGAGAGACGTTCCTTCTGGCCAGCCTCCAGAACCTCTCTTTTATTAAGTATTACAAAACATTGCCACCAGTGTGCTGGTAGCTGATTGGTTAACATACAAACAAAGAAACTCATTGCTGATTGGTTAATATTTGCATAAGGCGGGTACAAGGCAGGATTACATATAAACATTAATCTTAATAGTTCAAAGACTGTTAAACAAGGTAGAGCTTAGACAGGTATGAAAGCTCTTAATCCACTTATAACTAAGATTGATTATAATATGTCTAAAGCAATCACTAATATTCTGATCATAGCATAAGAGCACATAATCAATTATATGTTGAAGAAGAATATATCAGGGTAAACTTTAGGTGAACTAAGAAAAGGAATGTTGTGCATGGTACATCTTTGGTATGTGCAAGGGGGATTAAAAGGATAGCTATAGGATTAAAAAGGTGAAGCTTGAGTGTTTCAAGAAAGGCAAAAAGGGAGGGCAATAGTGATTCCCAGAATCTCCCAGAATCTCCCAGAATGCCACACAGAAAAGAGCCAATGTTTTACTATACTGGTATAGAAAGAGAACATCCTTTCACATGGTTCCAAACAGGCAGGGGTATTTATGGTATGCAGATATTGCTGAAGCTCCCTGCTCCTAATTTCTGCATTGGTTTTTGATCTTTGGCTGAGTTTGGCAACATAGCGGACTCTCCCTTGTGTGCTACTCTACAGCAATACCCCTGCCTGTTTGGCAAGATCTAGAGTGGCCTGAGAAACAAGATCTAGAGTGGCCTTTTCTATGACCTTGGCCACTAGAGTCAGCTGAATGACTGGTTAGACAAGGTCATATCATAGCCTGGATGGTACACAGAGCTCCATTTGCCACACTGTACAAAAAGGATATGAAGGTTTGAATAAATATTCACAAACTTTTTATAGACAACATTTAGATAGATAAATTAAG
The DNA here is from genome assembly GCF_951804945.1 of Podarcis cretensis. Classification (NCBI taxonomy): domain Eukaryota; kingdom Metazoa; phylum Chordata; class Lepidosauria; order Squamata; family Lacertidae; genus Podarcis; species Podarcis cretensis. Next base: position 54,882,826 of record NC_137179.1, read on the forward strand.
GATCTGTACAATTTTGTAATTTGCAGAGAATAACATATGTTGATAAACCAGAGAAAGGAGCTGAGGGAAGTCTGGGGGTGGAAGGGGAGGGTGGGTTATATTTTGGGGAGGGGGAGGGGAAAAATAGGGGCGGAAATTAAGGATGATACATTGGTGCCCCGCAAGACGAATGCCTCGCAAGATGAAAAACCCGCTAGACGAAAGGGTTTTCTGTTTTGGAGGTGCTTCGCAAAACAAATTTCCTATGGGCTTGCTTCGCAAGACGAAAATGTCTTGCGAGTTTTTCTGACTTTTTTTTCCTTTCCCCCCTTTTTCTAAGCCGCTAAGCCGCTTATCTGCTTATCCGCTAAGCTGCTAAGCTGCTAAGCCGCTAAAAGCCGCTAAGCCGCTAATAGCGCTAATCCGCTAAGCCATCAATGGGCTTGCTTCGCAAGACGAAAAAACCACTAGACGAAGAGAATCGCGGAACGGATTCTTTTCGTCTTGCGAGGCACTACTGTATGTTTTCTGATAAAATGTTATGTTGAAATTCCTAATAAAAATATTTTTTTAAAAAAAGGAAATGAAGGGACTCTGCCTAAGCTTTAGCTCAGTCATGTGTAGGTGTCATTTTGTCATGTTTTGGTGCAATTAGCACCAAATATACAAATTTTGAAATTCCCTTCCCTCACCCCAATTTTTAAACACATATTAGCTCTGATAAGGAGCATTCATTACTAAGTAGTGCTGAGAAACAGAATATCCCCTTTTTAAAACATTTTGTGTCTTTAAATGACTCCCCTTTGTCTTATTATACTGAATATCAAGAGTATGAGTTCTGCTTCCCTCTTATTTTTACGCATTGTGTAGTGATGTGCTTCTCTTCACCAGAATAGGAAAAAGAGAAAATATAGAAAGAATTATGGAGTGGGACAGGGGGAGTGTTCCTCCCTGTGGTCTCCCCCCCTTCTCATTTTAAAGTCCCGATCCCCTGAAGAAACATTTAATTGCTTCCTGAATGACCCTAAAAATTGTATGGAATGAACCTGTTGTCTCCCTTGAGGAAGAAACAATGTTATTTCATTCCAACTCTATTGTTATATAATTATTGGATGCATATTATAAATGAAAGGTAATCAGTTTAATCAAACAGGGTGCTTTGCCTAACTGTGATTGAGTCCTTGTGAAATGGATGGCATGATTTTATTTTGCTGTAAAATACTCAGAATAATTATTTTGCTTGATGACTGCTACTTGCCCATTTCCATCTATGAGGAATGTGTGCCAGAGCCCTGATTTGTCTTGTATCTGTCACTGTGCATTTAAAAAAAAAAAAAACAACCTCCCAAAAACTATGCGTTTCTGAGTCACTCTGTGCTCTTTCTGCTTTGATTTGTGTTTTGAGGAACTCTGTATAAATTAAGATCTGTCTTACCCCTTTCACTATAATGGGGATTCTAAAAATGCCAATAACTTATTGCCCTTTTAGCCAAAGTGGATGAAATTCGCAGGCACAGGAGCTCCTCTAGAGTGCATTAGACCTACTAAATTGCAGACAAGTAGGTCCAGGGGCTTTTTGTGGGGGAAGGAACAGGGATTCACTTTCCTCCATAATTCCTTATAAGGGAGGCCCTGAAGACCTACCTTTTGCTATTTCTTACCTTAAAATAATTAAGAACTGGCCAAGTGCTGTGCATTCTTGTTTTGTCAAACTTTGCACCAGCCTTTCTTTCTGGTTGTTCTTTGTGTTCTTCAATATGCGTTACAGACCTCTTCAGCACTAAATCCAGACCTCCTCAGCGCTCTGCAGGCAACGATTTGGGTAGCCTCACTTCTTCCAAAGCCCATGGACATAGAGAAACAGAAATATTGGGAAACATAGAGCTATAAATTACTGTAAGAGAGTGACATGAGGCTTTGGGGAGGGGGGCTGATGTCCCTCAAGGGTGGTACTAAGATCATGCATGGACCCATGCAGATATTTTTTGTCGATAGTATGTGGCACTATTTAGCAGGAAGAAACTCCAACAAAAATCCTCACTATTACATAGTATACATGGCTGTTTTTGTATATATTTTAAAATTTTATATATGGATGCTTTATGGTGGCCTATATTCGTAATGCCCAATAAGGGTTTGGCAAAGAAAGTAGGGAGAAAACATTCCAAATCACCCCATTCATCTCAATTATGAAAGCTTATGCAGGCAATTAGGACAATATCTTTATGTATTAGTTGATGATCTAATATTTTGATTTTTTAAATAATTTTTAATTGTACATCTCTCTCTCTCTCTCTCTCTCTCTCTCTCTCTCTAATGAAATAGAAATACACAAATATTTTATAAATAAATATCCATCATACAGTTCTGTCAGTTTTGATTTTCTCTTCTCTCTCTCTCTTCACCCAATCTTGAATTCTATTTTATCTTAATAAACATCCAGCTTTAAATGTGAACTCAGTTGAATTGCCAGTCATTTATTCTTAAGGATTCTTGGGGGGGGGGGGGTCACTTTTAAAAGATTCTCTTGATTCCAGCAGGGCAAAACTTGCTACATTGCCCTTTAATATTTGCATGCTCTTATGAAAGACTTGGGTGATTGCAACACCACTGCTTTATATATGGTATACATTTTCAGTTGTACGTCCTTTTTTAGAATATGGCAGGCCTTTCTTTTTGTGAGAATAGACTGAATTTTTCGTTTCGTTTCTATATCTCCACGATTTAAGCCAAATATGTACCAGTAATGTAAAGAGGCCTAAGTGCTTTCTCTTAGTTCAGCATCCCTGCCTTGTTTTTGCAGGCAAACTGAGCACCATGCAGGTGTGAAAAAAATCCCTTACAGTCAGAATGCTAGCTTTTATGGCTGCTTTGCGTAAATGTAAATTACTTCAATGAATGCCACTTGGGAATTACCTAAAGATGGCTTTCTTCTGTTTAATTTTTGCTGATTGTTTTCTTTGAAGATTATTGCAAGAGTTGTAAATGGATGTTTTATTTAGTCTCCAAAAAGGGGTAATATTTTATTTTATTTAAGTGTCTGTTTAGTGCCTCTTGTAGTGCATTTTGATTACTTTTGGTGACTCAAAGTAATATTTAATAACTGTTAGTTTTCTTTTTAGAGAGTTCTTACGAAAGAAACAAGAGTTCTTACAGCTACACGGATAATTAACTTGAAGCATGCCTGTCTCTGGGGAGACATCAGATATGTAAATGAGGAACTTAAGATTTAACAAGACATGCTGGGAATCACTAAAAGTTTTATCACATTAAAGTGCCAGTATATTAAAAGTCCTAAATGGTTTTAATTTATTGTTACAATATCAATATGCTTTAAAGTACAAATATGTATTTCCCCCCTCTTTTGTTACAGAAGGCTTGAAAAATAGAGGGGTTTGCGTTTTCCCGGGGATGGTGTTAAAATTCCAAACTGCTGTCTGCTAGGCGGAGGTGAGCGAGGACCACAATCTACTCTTGGGAAATATTATAGATTATAGTATGTTATGTTTTCTTGCTCTGTAAGAATTCTTCAGATACAAGCATGGGGGGGGGGGTTGCAGGTAGAGGAAGAAATACATATCAAAACCGAATATTATTCTACTTCAAGAGAGCAGATAATGTCTAATGGGACACAGATAGCTAAGTTAGATTGGCAAACCTTTCACCCTTAGCTCAGCAGTGAGAACGTGATCAAAGCCAATCGTCGCCCCCAATCATTACCTTCTAATGGCTGCTCGATAGCCTTGTATGAAACTGGGCTGGAATAGGAAACCTAACGCACAAAAAAATAGAAAGAACCCCCCCCCCCGATCTATTTTGGATGGCTAGATTACACTGTAACTTACAACAAAGAAAAGGTAATGGCTATCAGCAATGTTAGCTATCGGCAATGTTGTGGTTTTGAATATGACAGAAGATTAAGTGGGTGGGGAAGACCATATAACCCTTTCCATCCATTCAGAATATATGGAACCCCTATGGGCAAGCGGCGTCTGCTTGTCAAGTACAAAATTCAGGTGTGCGGATTTTTGTTGTGTGTATCTGATTCTGGTTGTTCCTCCCCCCCCCCCCCCACTCAAAGTTCAGACGTTTGAAAGGAGAAATTGAATGCCAGGATCAAGAAAGATGTGCTGTGTCAGGGCAACCCCATCCCTTGTGGTGCTGATCAAATATTATGAACCGAGCAAAAACGTTTCAGTTCAGTACAGTGGTACCTCGGGTTACAGACGCTTCAGGTAACAGACTCTGCTAACCCAGAAATAGTACCTCGGGTTAAGAACTTTGCTTCAGGATGAGAACAGAAATCGTGCGGCGGCAGCGGGACACCCCATTAGCTAAAGTTGTACCTCACGTTAAGAACAGTTTCAGGTTAAGAACGGACCTCTGGAACGAATTAAGTTCTTAACCCGAGGTACCATTGTAGTTTGGATTGATCCAGTTGCTCCAACAATGGGGGCCACTGTCGACCAGCCTTCGCCAACTTGGGGACGTGCAGATAATTTGGGCTACAACTCCTATATCCTCTGCCAGCACAAAACAACTGGGGAAGATTGTTGTATATCATTCAAAAGTGTGTGTGTGTGTGTGTGTGTGTGTGTGTGTGAGAGAGAGAGAGAGAGAGAGAGAGAGAAAGGTTGAAAGAAGAATGCAGCCTCAGCATAGCTCACACACCTGCTTTTACATCCTTGATTCAGCAAAGCACATGTGTATAAACCTGGGGCCAGCAAACTTTTTCAGCAGGGGGCCAGTCCGCTGTCCCTCAGACCTTGTGGGGGGCCGGACTATATTTTGAAGGGGGGGGGGAATGAATGAATTCCTCACAAATAACCCAGAGATGCATTTTAAATAAATGGACACATTCTACTCATGTAAAAACACGCTGATTCCCAGACCATACGCGGGCCGGAATAAGAAGGCAATTGGGCCTGATCCGGCCCCTGGGCCTTAGTTTGCCTACCCATGGTATAAACTATATAGTACTAGCAATTCATACTCATATTTGAATTTTTTCTTCATGGCAGCTGGAATATTTACCTGTGGCTAATCACGTGCTTCGCAGGGACGCAGGTGGCGCTGTGGGTTAAAGCCTCAGCGCCTAGGACTTGCCGATCGAAAGGTCGGCGGTTCGAATCCCTGCGGCGGGGTGCGCTCCCGCTGCTCGGTCCCAGCGCCTGCCAACCTAGCAGTTCGAAAGCACCTCCGGGTGCAAGTAGATAAATAGGGACCGCTTACCAGCGGGAAGGTAAACGGCGTTTCCGTGTGCGGCTCTGGCTCGCCAGAGCAGCGATGTCACGCTGGCCACGTGACCCGGAAGTGTCTCCGGACAGCGCTGGCCCCCGGCCTCTTGAGTGAGATGGGCGCACAACTCCAGAGTCTGTCAAGACTGGCCCGTACGGGCAGGGGTACCTTTACCTTTACTTTAATCACGTGCTTCATGCTAACGGAGCATCTTCACACCTGTGCCAGCTGCTTTCCAGCAACATGCCATTGTGCTACTGATAGAAACACTCTTGTCACAACTGGGGCAAACCAAATGGATAGATGGCAATCAACCATTTATTTCTGTATTTAATTGATTTAGCAAGTTTTATGTACCGCTTGGTTAAAGAACAAGCAAACATGAAATGATAGAAAATAGCCTTAAAAATGATTGGCTGTCTTCCATGTGGAAAGCCATCACAATAGGGATTTGTCTGGTGGCATCATGTGGTTGGGTGGTATAGCATTTAAATCCAAGTTGGGCTGAATCTGCTCAGATATTAAAAAGAACACACACTGCAAAAATGCTTTAAAAAAAAACCACATTTTAAAATATATTTGGAATTTGCTATTAGCTCATCAGCGCTGTCTAGTGTCACATTTATATAATGCACTTAAAACACTAAAACGGTTATATTTGCAGCTGTATAGCTCACTCCTTGGACAGCTGGTAGGCATATGGAGGCTGTAGAGGGATCTTTTTCAGGCAGGGGCCATTTTCCTTTCTAGGCAGCTTTTGGTGGTGGGAAGGCCCAGAGGCAAAAGTGGACCAAGCAACAAATTTGAATTTTACCTTTGTGCACTAGGTTTGCTTTTGCACACTCACATATCCTCAGGAGCGTGGATGGCCTAGGGAGAGTCTTGAGGACCAGATAAGAGAGGCCTGGAGGAGTCAATTTGGCTCCTAGTGCTGAAGATTCTCATCCCTGCTCTAGAGTGTCAGAGTGGGGTAGCATAATAATAATAATAATAATAATAATAATAATAATAATATATTTTTTATACCCCGCCCATCTGGCTGGGTTTCCCCAGCCACTCTGGGCGGCTTCCAACAAAACACCAAAATACAATAACCTATTAAACATTAAAAGCTTTCCTAAACAGGGCTGCCTTCATATGTCTGCTAAAAGTTTGGTAGTTATTTTTCTCTTTGACATCTGGTGGGAGGGCGTTCCACAGGGCGAGTACCACTACCGAGAAGGCCCTCTGCCTGGTTCCCTGTAGCTTGGCTTCTCGCAGCGAGGGAACTGCCAGAAGGCCCTCAGCGCTGGACCTCAGTGTCCGGGCAGAACGATGGAGGTGGAGACAGTTCATGTTTTTTATTTCCCTTTCTGTTCATGTTGTCTCCACTGTTATGCCCCCTCCTTCTCATTGATAGCATGCTTTTCCACATGGGCCATCCATTGGTATCTTTACAGTACCCCTCAGGCTGAGAGATAGTGGCTGCCAATGGTCGTCTAGCAGAATTTGAACCCAGGTATTGCCCATCTGGGATGCAGGTGGCGCTGTTGGTTAAACCACAGAGCCTAGGACTTGCCAATCAGAAGGTCAGCAGTTTGAAACCCCATGACGGGGTGAGCTCCCGTTGCTCAGTCCCTGCTCCTGCCAACCTAGCAGTTCGAAAGCACGTCAAAATACAAGTAGATAAATAGGTACTGCTCTGGCGGGAAGGTAAACGGCGTTTCCGTGTGCTGCTCTGGTTTGCCAGAAGCAGCTTAGTCATGCTGGCCACATGACCCGGAAGCTGTACGCTGGCTCCCTCGGCCAATAAAGCGAGATGAGCGCCGCAACCCCAGAGTCTGTCATGACTGGACCTAATGGTCAGGGGTCCTTTTACCTTGCCCATTTGGAAATCTAATAGCCTGTCCATATTATCTTTCTTCCAGCCATCACTCTTTAACTAGCACATGTCTGGCCCATTTCCCAAGCAATAGACTGTGGGGCTATTGTTTTTATACCATCTGCCGATGATACTGCACAAAATGCAAACCCTTCTCCTAGTTCCTTCACATTAAAAAAAAGGGAGCAAGCTGTAAAGGCTGGAAGTGGCTCGTGTTTGTGGAAGCTTCCACAGTTCCCTCCTGAAAATGAAATTTTTCATGCCTGTTTTATGGGTTGATTACCCGCAAATTTTCTTCTCTACTCTTTGCAGAAACATAAGGCGAGGTTAAAGAAATTGCTGGCGGTGAGGTTGGGAAGTCATGAACTGGAAAAATCGGACTCTGGCTCATAAATTGTGTGCTGTCTTGCTAATTTGAGGACATTCTCTGTCTAAAAGGTGAATCAGTTCATTTACATGATCAGCAAATTGTTTCGCTGGAGCACCATTTAAGCGGCCATATATTGTAGATTAGCATAGATCCTAAATACAGATGACAATCTGATTGGGATGCATAACAGCACATTGATGTACTGGTCCAATTTAGTTCCTAAATAAGTTCTCCATGAAAGCCATGACCAGGGGTGTCTTTAATTAATGCGATCCTTACAGCCTTTTTTTTTTTTTTTTGCCTTGCTGCTTAAGTGTGCTTCTGAGTGTGTGCATGTGTGTTCTTTAAAAAGAGCTGCAAAAGGTCCAAGAAATAAAGGGGGGGGGGAGAGAGGAAAGGCTACCTATGTGTAAGTAATTTGCTTCTCTTTTGCAAAATGCATTTGCTATATGTACTTCCCCATCAAATGGAGTCTTCTAACTCAATATGACTTTTAACTGTGAGTAGGGTCTATAAATTTGGTTTGGGTGCATGTGTTTTTTTGTGGGAACACGCTACCTTTTGATTTAATTTTTCCTGACATGATGCCCACTGCACAGCGGGGGGAGGGGGGAGGAGGGAAGTGTAATTGTAGTTTTGTCCTTTACGGCACAGGACAAATAAATGCCAAAATCAAATGGAGGTGTCCCCCAAGGGAAAGCAGACTTCACTTATGAAATATGGTTTCACAGTTTCCTTTGCTCTTCCTCTGAACATCTAGGTGAAGCTGCCTCAGGACCTAATCAGATGCTGTTCATTTGCATGTAGTAAAAATTGTGCAATGAGGTTTCATCGCATTAGAAGTGTATAATGTCACTTTTAAAATCATTTGGCGTAAGACTTGCTCTGCTATTGCTTTGGAAGAGCGGTTGCTGGCAGCTGAGCAGAATAGTTTGACAAGACTCTGTATGAAATGAACAGCTGCTTAGATTACTGGTCTTTTAATTGTCAGTTTAATTTTGTGTTTATTAAACACGCTTGAAGGTGGCACTGTACTAGCCCCTGTTATGTGTCTCGAAAATGCTGCGGTATTGAGGAAGTGTCAAGGCTCCTGCTTGGGAATGACGATAACAATCAAGTTTACTCTGGAATCATTAAGCAAGCTTTTGAGTGCAGGAGGATGCTGTGAAAAGGGTATCCTTCTCAGGCATTAATAGCACCGTTCTGTTCCATAACTACACAAAGAGAGGAAATAAAAAGTTATGGTCGCACCTTTGTCAATATGCTCTCTAGACAAGACAGCACAGGGATTTTAAGTTCATTTTTAAACATAGCACTGAGAAACAAGTTAATTTACTTTAAATTAATATTGTAAAGACAGACAGTGTGCAGTAGCTAGTACTGATAATTATTTTCTCCTTCTTCTCCTTTTAAAGTAAAACTGGGCTGAATATCTCCCCCTTTTGTGAAACCATCCATCCCCTACAAAACCGTGGGTGGGTGGGTGTTGGTCACTTTTGGGAAGAGATAAATCCATTTTCAGAGATGGAGTGGTCTGCACTTTAAATATGAAGTGGCTAAAGTTTGGGGGTTTTTTTACTCCGGGTGGCACTGTGGGTTAAACCACAGAGCCCAGGACTTGCCGATCAGAAGGTCGGCAGTTCGAATCCCCGCAATGGGGTGAGCTCCCATTGCTCGGTCCCTGGTCCTGCCAACCTAGCAGTTCGAAAGCATGTCAAAGTGCAAGTAGATAAATAGGTACCACTCTAGCGGGAAGGTAAACGCCGCTTCTGTGCGCTGCTCTGGTTCGCCAGAAGCGGCTTAGTCATGCTGGCCACATGACCTGGAAGCTGTACGCTGGCTCCCTCGGCCAGTAAAGCGAGATGAATGCCGCAACCCCAGAGTTGGCCATGACTGGACCAAGTGGTCAGGGGTCCCTTTACCTTTAAGCCTTGTCACCTCTTCAAGTGACAACAGCCCAATCACATCCCTAAGACATCAGCCCTGCTGCATCATGACGTATTCCGTCCCCAGAATACTTCCAGCTGAAGCTATGGCAAGGGTGTGTTGGTTTGGTTTCTTTGTAAAAAGAAGGCAGAGGAAAACCTTCAGCCACCTCATATTTAAATGCAAGACCGCTGCAACCCCCAAAATTCTCAAAATGTGCATCCTCAAAGACTAATCCAGAGGCATTTCCATTCCCCTTGTGAAACTTGCAGCACTGGTTGAGCCATATACTTTAGATAAGCAGTTAAAAACAACAACATTAAATGGGTTAATCGTAATGGAAAGTCTGCCTTTAAAATGGTCCGTACTCCATGCATCATCTAAGGGAGAGTCTTGTATGTTGGCCACAGTACAGTTCTGTCTGTTCTTCTCATGTAGCTCAACAATTCCTACCTTTCCATTCTATGGTTAGTTTTGATCCTCAGGATTGTCCCCTTTGAAGTCAGTCTGCAGACATACATATGCTTCCCTAGTTAATATTCCAGTGAAAAATGGGTCCATTTACTTATAAAAAGTGCTGAGCAGAGGGAGACCCAAGTTTAACCTCTGCAAACTCCTTTGCAAGTTCATGTCTTCCTTGAAGGCAGAGCAGTAAAAAACCTGTTGTGCCCATTTAGGATAATTAAAAATCTAGGTAGATTCTTCTAATCATTGCCAAGGTTGCATGAAAGAATTAAAAAGTTTCCATTGTGATCACTCAAAAACTGTTTCATTTGTTGACTTGATGTAAGTCATCGCCACATGCCTGAAATTAGTTTAGGGATCTACAAACTAATGTGTTTTCTCACTTTGTAGATGGAAATATCCTTAAAAATAAAAGTTACTAACACACAAATCTTCCATGGTTTCACCCATGGGTGACTGTAGTAGGCAGAATGATCCCATCTGCTATAGTTGCTAGATGGGAGCTCTGTAGTCAGCAAAATACAAAGCTAAATATCCCCAAATCTGTTTCCAGCCACAGCCAACCAGCTTATATTTGAAAACCTACAAATTGCACCAAAACTGACCCAACAAGAGGTTTGATCTTGGAGCTGCTATCCTTTTGACAAGGGATCAAAGTTTTAAAGTGATGTTTTGAAGAATTCATGGAAACTACACTGAAATTCTGACAGTATTTAGCTTGTATGCATAATGATTCTTATTTGTACGTCTTGGCAAGTTACAGAGCATTTCTTTCAAAATAATGTAACTTCTGATTATACTGTCTGACAGCTTAATATATATATATATATGTATGGTTTTAACAGATCCAGCCATATCTTCCAAGGTATCGTCTCTTCTCCTCTTAATTGCAGTTTCTGGGCCATATTAAAATTAAGCTTTTCATCCCTCAATCAGGAATTGTTTCCTTCACAAACAACAGCCCTCATTATGTGTGTGGGTTTTTTGGGTTTTTTTTTTTTAACCTCGGCTTGTTCAATTATCTCTTTCCTTACTCTTCAACTTTGGTTCCCATGACTCATGGAAGATCTTTGCTCAGCTCACTCTTATTCATGCTTCCAAATTCAATTTTAGAAAATAGCTTTATATAGTCCATCTGCCCATGGAATCAGCCCCCCCCAAAACTTATTGGGGCCTTGCATGAAAACAGAAATTCCAGAAGACAAGAAGGCTTGTCTCCAAAGAGCTTCGTTCAGGCTTGCCCAAGGAACTGCGTTCATCCAGTGGAATTTTTGACGTTGCTTTTTTTTGGACAGCAGAACCCCATATCTTGTCATAAGCTGCAATCACAACTCTAATTTTCCAAAGGGCTTTTGTTGGGATGAGTAACCCACTTGCTAGGCTGAGTAGCACATGCAGTGGAATACAAATAATAATAATAATAATAATAATAATAATAATAATAATAAAATTTATTATTTTACCCTGCCCTCCCCTGCCAGAGCTGGGCTCAGGGTGGCTAACACCAATAAAATTACAATAAAACATAATGGGGGGGAGCCAGTTTATTAAAATATGGGTTAAAATACAATTTAAAATGCAGTCTCATGTTAATAGTAGCCCATAGATCAAAACCATAAGGGGAGGGAAACATAAGGGTCAGACCGAGTCCAAACCAAAGGCCAGGCAGAACAGCTCTGTCTTGAAGGCCCTGCGGAAAGATGTCAAGTCCCACAGGGCCCTAGTCTCTTGTGACAGAGCGTTCCACCAAGTCGGGGCCAGTACTGAAAAGGCCCTGGTCCTACTTGAGACCAGTCTAACCACCTTGTGGCTTGGGACCTCCAAAGTGTTGTTATTTGTGGACCTTAAGGTCCTCCACAGGGCATACCAGGAGAGGCTGGTTTGGCTTTTTTAAAATTGTTGTTGATAAGTGTGTGGTGTCTGATGGGGAAAATTGGGCAGTTGGGAAAATCTACTTTGTTTTTAAAAAAGGATCCTGGCCTGATTTCAAACCCTGATTGCTGTTTCAGAAGATATTCTTGAACCTGTGCCCAGTCTGTTCATTTCAGTGGGCTTCCATAGGAGACGTTCCTTCTGGATACAGCTCATAGCCTGCAGCCATATTACTTCATTAAAGAAAACCACATCCCAAAACAGTCTCCTCTATGAACCAAAAAGAAAACTTTTGGTTTTGGTCACATCCAAAATCAGAATGTAGTATTTGCCAGAATGGTGACATTGCCGCTCTTCAAAGAACTCTAATTTCAGCAAAGACCCTTGATTTTTTTTTTTACCTCTAGCTTGATTTGGACAAGATTTAATTTATTTGTTATTTTATGAAGCATTTTTATGTGTAGAGAAAAGTGCTACTTGTTTGCACATGCTGGTTATGTGGCATTCTTACATGATTTCATGCTTTGCTGATGGAGAATTAGACCCTTGTGTATTATAAAAGAGTGGAAGATAGCTATAGAATCAGGATGCTGTTGCCTCAGGACATTCTGTTGACAGCTAGAAATATATACAGACAAAGCAATGTCACTGGATGCTAATGTGAACTATACAAGTTGATGAGTCTGGTAAATCCCTGTAAAAACAGAGAGGGAGACCCCCCCAAACCCTTCCTTATTTTGCTGGTGGTTTCCCCCCTACAAAATTTCCAACTATTACAGTGCTTTCAACAGATTTGTTAATGAAGCCATTGTTCATCTTTTATAATTACCTCCCTGCTAATGCACTGTTCTCTGTGATAATATCTCTGTAAAAATACAGTGAGCATCAGTATCCTCTTCGAGGGTCAAGACCTTATAACCTATTCGGGTGAAACTCTTCTTAGCCTTACTAGGAGGCTTGTGTGTGCCAAATGTGCAGAGTCGTGTGGTCATGAATGTTGCATTATTTCCCATCTTTCCCTGGATGGGAGGGTGAGCAAATGGATATGGCCTCTTCCTTGCATAGCTCTGCTTGTGGGCCTGAAGCTGCCTCCTAGATTTATGTGAATGGGGCAGGCCATACGCTTCATGTACGCAGTGCTGGATTTACATGCAAGGATCCACTGCCAACAGGGGTGCCAACTCCAGGGGGTGAGCGTTTTGGGCCCCCCAATATTTTTAGGGCTCCCGCTGCCCAATGTTCCCTACCATTGCGGGGGGGAGGTTGAGCGTGGTCTCAGTGACTGCCATGCCTCCTCCTGCCATGGAAGGCTGCCAAGAGAGGTAGAGCCACTGGACACTGCGTTCGGTTAATAATAATAATAATAATTTATTATTTATACCCCGCCCATTTGGCTGAGTTTCCCCAGCCACTCTGGGTGGCTCCCAATCGAGTGTTAAAAACAATACAGCATTAAATATTAAAAACTTCCCTAAACAGGGCTGCCTTCAGATGTCTTTTAAAAAATAAGATAGCTGTTTATTTCCTTGACATCTGATGGGCGGGCGCCACTACCGAGAAGGCCCTGTGTCTGGTTCCTTGTAACCTCACTTCTTGCAATGAAGGAACTGCCAGAAGGCCCTTGCTGCTGGATCTCAGTGTCCGGGCTGAACGATGGGGGTTCTGTCCCCTGGCTCCTCTCAAAATGTCATGTGATGTCATGCACACCACACATGATGTCATATGCACGATGTGGTCCCCTCAATCTTTGGAGCGAGTTGGCACCTCTGGCTATCAACGTTTTCACGTGTGGGTACAGGGCTTTTTTTTCAACTCGGTTCCGGCATCTCTTAGATGGACACCATTGCCATTATAAGAGAACAAGGGGGGCATTTGTGATGAGTCCTGCCACCTCTTTTTCTAGAAAAATAGTACTGTGTGTGTTAAGTTGTGGGTTGACATAGCAGACGACACAGCGATTTCTCCAAGTAGCTCTTTATTTTGTAAGCTGGAATAGAACTGACTGCAAACAGCTCAGCCGGCCTGCTTTTATAGGCATCCGGCTGTCAACATTGTAGCAACAACAGCCCAGCGTTTCCCGCCTAAAATAACTGACGTGGACCTGAGTGAAAACTATCTACAGACCTGAGTGAAAACTATATACAGTATCCCCCTGCTGGCCCAGGGTGAAACTTCACTACATAACAGTGTGTGTGGGACCAACTGTGGTCATGTGTCTGCTCTGCTGCCTTCCATCAGGACTGTATCTCAGCAGCAGATCATCTGTTTTCAATGCAGAAGGTCCCACGTTCAATCTCTGGGTAGGTCTGGAGAAGAAGACTTCTTGCCTGAAACCCTGGAGAGTTTCTGCCAGTCTGTATAGAACCTTCATGGATCACTGCCTTGCCGTGGCGAAGGGGCTTGAAGAACTCAGAGAAGCTATGAACTATGCCGAGCAGGGCACCCAAGATGAACAGGTCATAGTGGAGAGTTTTGACCAAACGTGATCCACCTGGAGGAGGAACCGGCAAGCCACTCCAGTATCCCTGCCAAGAAAACTCCATGGACAAAGACAACAGGCATATAAAAGTTATGACGCTGGAAGATGAGCCCCTCAGGTCGGAAGGCGTCCAACATGCTACTGGGGAAGAGCGGAGGGCAAGTACAAGTAGATCCAGAGCTGATGAAGCGGCTGGGCCAAAGCCGAAAGGACGCTCAGTTGCGGATATGCCTGGAAGCGAAAGGAAAGTCCAATGCTGTAAAGAAAAATATTGCATAGGAACCTGGAATGTAAGAACCATGAACATGGGTAAGTTGGAGGTGGTCAAAAATGAGATGGCAAGAATAAATATTGACATCCTGGGCATCAGTGAACTAAAATGGACGGGAATGGGTGAATTCAGTTCGGATGACCATCATATCTACTACTGTGGGCAAGAAACCCGTAAAAGAAATGGAGTGGCCCTCATAGTCAACAAAAGAGTGGCAAAAGCTGTACTGGGATGCAATCTCAAAAATGATAGAATGATCTCGATACGAATCCAAGGCAGACCTTTTAACATCACAGTAATCCAAGTTTATGCACCAACTACTGGTGCTGAAGAAACTGAAATTGACCAATTCTATGAAGACTTACAACACCTTATAGAAGTGACACCAAAGAAGGATGTTCTTCTCATTATAGGGGATTGGAATGCTAAAGTAGGGAGTCAAGAGATAAAAGGAACAACTGGCAAGTTTGGCCTTGGAGATCAAAACGAAGCAGGGCAAAGGCTAATAGAGTTCTGTCAAGAGAACAAGCTGGTCATCACAAACACGCTTTTCCAACAACACAAGAGACGACTCTACACATGGACATCACCAGATGGGCAGCATCGAAATCAGATTGATTATATTCTCTGCAGCCAAAGATGGAGAAGCTCTATACAGTCAGCAAAAACAAGACCTGGAGCTGACTGTGGCTCAGATCATCAGCTTCTTATAGCAAAATTCAAGCTTAAACTGAAGAAAGTAGGAAAAACCACTGGGCCGGTAAGATACAATCTAAGTCAAATCCCTTATGAATACACAGTGGAAGTGAGGAACAGGTTTAAGGATTTAGATTTGGTGGACAGAGTGCCTGAAGAACTATGGATGGAGGCTCGTAACATTATACAGGAGGCAGCAACGAAAACCATCCCAATGAAAAGGAAATGCAAGAAAGCAAAGTGGCTGTCCATTGAGGCCTTACAAATAGCGGGGGAGAGAAGGCAAGCAAAATGCAAGGGAGATCGTGAAACATACAGGAAATTGAATGCAGATTTCCAAAGAATAGCAAGGAGAGACAAGAAGACCTTCTTAAACAAGCAATGCAAAGAAATAGAGGAAAGCAATAGAATGGGAAGAACCAGAGATCTGTTCAAGAAAATTGGAGATATGAAAGGAACATTTCGTACAAAGATTTCCATAATAAAGGAAAAAAGTGGAAAGGACCTAACAGAAGCAGAAGACATCAAGAAGAGGTGGCAAGAATACACAGAGGAATTATACCAGAAAGAAACGGATGTCTCATATACCCCAGGTAGTGTGGTTGCTGACCTTGAGCCAGACATCCTGGAGAGTGAAGTCAAATGGGCCTTAGAAAGCACTGCAAATAATAAGGCCAGTGGAAGTGATGGTATTCCAGCTGAACTATTTAAAATTTTAAAAGATGATGCTGTTAAGGTGCTACACTCAATATGCCAGCAAGTTTGGAAAACTCAGCAGTGGCCAGAAGATTGGAGAAGATCAGTCTACATCCCAATCCCAAAGAAGGGCAGTGCCAAAGAATGCTCCAACTATCGCACAATTGCACTAATTTCTCACGCTAGCAAGGTCATGCTTAAAATTCTACAAGGAAGGCTCAAGCAGTATGTGGACCGAGAACTCCCAGAAGTGCAAGCTGGATTTAGAAGAGGCAGAGAAAGCAGAGACCAAATTGCAAACATGCGCTGGATTATGGAGAAAGCTAGAGAGTTCCAGAAAGACATTTACTTCTGCTTCATTGACTATGCAAAAGCCTTTGACTGTGTCGACCATGGCAAACTATGGCAAGTTCTTAAAGAAATGGGAGTGCCTGATCACCTTATCTGTCTCCTGAGAAATCTCTATGTGGGACAAGAAGCTACAGTTAGAACTGGATATGGAACAACTGACTGGTTCAAAATTGGGAAAGGAGTACGACAAGGCTGCATTTTGTCTCCCTGCTTATTTAACTTATATGCAGAATTCATCATGCGAAAGGCTGGGCTGGATGAATCCCTAGCCGGAATTAAGATTGCCGGAAGAAATATCAACAACCTCAGATATGCAGATGACACAACCTTGATGGCAGAAAGTGAGGAGGAATTAAAGAACCTTTTATTGAGGGTGAAAGAGGAGAGTGCAAAATATGGTCTGAAGCTCAACATCAAAAAAACGAAGATCATGGCTACTGGTCCCATCACCTCCTGGCAAATAGAAGGGGAAGAAATGGAGGCAGTGAGAGATTTTACTTTCTTGGGCTCCATGATCACTGCAGATGGTGACAGCAGCCACGAAATTAAAAGAAGCCTGCTTCTTGGGAGAAGGGCAATGACAGGCCTAGACAGCATCTTGAGAAGTAGAGACATCACCTTGCCAACAAAGGTCCGTATAGTTAAAGCTATGGTTTTCCCAGTAGTGATGTATGGAAGTGAGAGCTGGACCATAAAGAAGGCTGATCGCTGAAGAATTGATGCTTTTGAATTATGGTGCTGGAGGAGACTCTTGAGAGTCCCATGGACTGCAAGAAGATCAAACCTCTCCATTCTGAAGGAAATCAGCCCTGAGTGCTCACTGGAAGGACAGATTGTGAAGCTGAGGCTCCAGTACTTTGGCCACCTCATGAGAAGAGAAGACTCCCTGGAGAAGACCCTGATGTTGGGAAAGATGGAGGGCACAAGGAGAAGGGGGCGACAGAGGACGAGATGGTTGGATAGTGTTTTCGAGGTTACCAGCATGAGTCTGACCAAGCTGCGGGGGGCAGTGGAGGACAGGAGTGCCTGGCGTTCTCTGGTCCATGGGGTCACGAAGAGTCGGACACGACTAAATGACTAAACAACAACAACATAGAACAGTACTGAACTAGAGGGACCACTGTTTTGACTCTGTCTTGTTTGCTTGTTGCATTGCATTGCAAACTCTTATCAGCACTGTCCCACATGTGTTGTGGTGTAGTCTTTGAGAGTCCTTTTAAAAGAAACCACTCTCAAAGTTGTTTGCATTGTGCTTGGTTGTAATTGTCCCCCTTATGATGAAGGGGGTGGGCAAAAAATATTTGTAAATAAATAAATGGGAATAAGGACTCGCACAGATCATAAAGGGCAGCCCAATATATGCAGAAATCAAGGAGGCAGCTCCATACATGTAAATAGATACAAGCAACGAATTGGCCAACACTTTGCGAGCCCAGTGGCCTGAGGGCACTGAGGTAGGGGCATAGGAAGCAAGAAACAACATGGCAACCTTTTTTGGAACTGAAATGGCCACAACTTTATTGATTACAGATGCAAGAAGGCTTAGGCATTGGGTATGTATCCTGGATCAGCCAGCCCGATTGCTGGCTGATAATTTCACCAGGGTCAATCCTGGGTTAAGGATCTCCATATGATGCAGAATACCAGTTGGCCCTAGCCCTTATAGACACAGAGACAGGATCCTTCCCCTTGGACCCCTTTACTGGGGTACTCCTATACTTTGATCCAGAGGAGAGGGGAGTCAGGCTCCTTCCCACCCCCGCCCCTGATTAGGCTATGCAACGCAGGAGAACTCAGGAGAAATAAAATACAGAATAGGTCCTAAATTTGTGGAGCCTTACACAAAACATATGGCATGATCCAAGACAGATATTCCACATCCTATTAAACCATGGACTATACCAGCCTTTCCCAACCTGATGCTCTCCAAATGTTTTAGACTACAAGTCCTATGAGTCTTAGCTAGCATGGTTATGCTGCCTGAGGCAGACAGAAGTTGTAGCCCAAACATCTGGGTGAAACCAGGCTTGTGAAGGCGCTCAACAGCAGAGACAGTCCATACCGTTTTAAAGGCCTAACATCTTACTGTGGGTCCAATTCTGTACCTATAGAAAAAAAACTTATTTTGCTAATGCTATAATTTTATTCTTAACATAGGAGTTTCTTAATATTAATCTAAAATACAGATCCCTGACAACATACCCTCCAACATTTCTCTGATCGAAACAGGGGTGTCCTATTCCATTATTATTATTATTATTATTATTATTATTATTATTATTATTCCCTGTCCATCTGACTGGGCTGCTTCCAGCATATATAAACATATAATAAAACATTAAGCATTAAAAGACTTCTGTACAGAAGACTGCCTTCAGATGGCTCGTGGGGTCAGATAACTCCATATGCTCCAACATTTCTCTGATGAAAATAGGGATGTCCTAAGGAAAATGGGATATTCCAGGATCAAATCAGAAACCGGGATGGCTTCTGTAAACCTGGGACTGTCCCTAGAAAATAGGGACACTCAGAGGGTCTGTGAAAATGTATTTTGCTAAGGATTCAGATTGATGTTTAAACCCTTTTGTTTTTGTAAATATACTGGTATGACCAAATGGAGACCAAAGTTAACAAGTTTTCTTTAAAAAAAATGTTCCACTCTTTTCCCTAGACACTGGATAGTGAAGTCTCTGGGATATCCATACTTTTTTCCAGGATATATCATCTGAACACATGCTGAATAATGGAAAGCTCCTTGGATTGATGAATTCTGATTGGCTTTGGCAGACGTACATTTGAATGAAGTAGATTAATACATATAAACCACCAAGCTTAGCTGAAACTCCTGTTCAACATTGTAAACTGCCAACTTTATCATCTTTAAGGGAAAAAAATATAGTTTTTCTTCCCAACAAAGACTTTTATAAAAGCAATAAGGTAACTGTGCGAAGTGTGCCTATCATGATATAATCACCCCCCAGGGGGAATGAGAGGTACTCGACAGCACCTCTTGCTTTGTAATGACCCAGGGGTGTGATTATCTTATGATAACCACACTCCCTGTCATGCCTTATTGCTTATATATTCCACATGTCATAATGAATCCTGAAGCACTTTCTAGGGCTCGTAGCAAACGCAAGTGACTTTGAAGTCTAGGATGTAGCCAGATTTCCTAGGTACATATAGATTAATATTGTATACAGTAGGAAGAATTATGAATGATTGCATATTCATGGCTACCAGGACAAAGTTTTTAACTTCAGTACTCTGTGAGCTTTAACTGTTGAACCGGGTGCTGTTGCATTGTTCATTGCATAAAGTTCCATATGGATGACCTACAGCAATGCAGAATATTTGTCACACATGGATGCTATATTATGACTGGCAGATGAGGATAACTTTGGTTGCATTCAGATGCAACAATAAACCATGGTTGAGCATGACGAGAACAAGACTCAGCAAGCCTTGGTTTGGTGTGACCCCCTTCCCTCTCCTTCTCTGGCATAGCTAGGAGGAGGATATTGGAAGTTTCCACACCCAATGTAAAGTAACTGCAGTTTGGTGTATTGTTTGGAAGCATAGTTTTGATTCTGACTTGGTGCAGCTAAGCATAGTTAAGACTAACCACAGTTTGTTTGTGTTTGGACAACTTGGCAAACTGTGGTTCATATAAAACGAAAGCAAAAGGTTCCAGATTCGCAGTCATACTGGAGGAGGAGGAGACTGCATGGACCCAAAGATCACTGTGACTTGTCCTCTGCAGCATTGCATCTGAATCAGCTCAGTATAATCTGAAACAATAGCCCTATTCAGAAGAAAAGGCCACACTCTGAATCAAGGCGCCAAGGGAGAGACTATTGCAATGAGTTTTGCGCATGCTGGATTTCTCCACCCTCTGAATTCTGCATGCACGTTACAAATGTATGCAGGCAGGAAATGACATCACATTATCTGGAACCGTGCATGAGCAGGATTCCAGATTGCATGGGTGCCTTCATACCCTCCAACTTTTCTCCAGTGGAAATAGGGACATCCCATTCCATAATGATAATTTTACTGTTTATACCCCACACACCCTACTGGGTTGCGCCAGCACACTGGGCAGCTTCTAACATGTATAAAAACATAATGAAACATTAAACATTAAAAAACCTTCAACATTTCTCCAATGAAAAGAGGGACATCCTGAGGAATAGCGGGACATTCCGGGATTAAATCAGAAACCAGGAAGGCTTCGTTAAATCAGTGACGTTCCTGGAAAATAGGGACACTTGGAAGGTCTGTTCCTGTACGCATGAAGGATTTCTTCTGGTAGAAATTTGTGCTGATCACATGGATGCCAGTGGGTGGGGCAGGCTAGCATACATTCTGCCAGAGGTACAGTCCCTCTCTTCATTCATGCATGGATTCCATTGTGGGTGTTTCTTCTCAACAAGGCTGAAGACTGAACTGGCTTTGGGTGCCAACCACTTTCTTTAAACAATATGAGCCAAACTAAAAGCAACACTTCAACTCCTGATGTGTTGATTTTAAAGAAGCGATGCAACCCCTATCCTTTTAGTCGAGAATGTGTGCACATTGTTTTCCCCTATTGCATTTAATGACTTACATTGTCTTTTTTAATTTTTCTTTATTTTAATTTGATAACTCATATATTACAATAATACATAGAAATCCATTTTAATTGTTTACATGTTAGTAGTTGATTTGCACTGAGAGAACATTGGCCATGCTGGCTGCTGCTTCTTTTTATCCAAGTAATGAAATGTTATGAAGCAAAGGGAACATTTTGATATAACTTTTTCAGGGAAGGAAGAAACAGCCAGAAATATTTGTGACAGCTTTCTGAAACAGCTGGGAGATCCTTTGCAATGTTGGCTGAGTCTCTGCTGTTTCCTTCCTCCACCCCACCCCCCTCCTTTTACTAGTCTCATAACAATGAGCCATTGGTTATTTGGAGACATCTATTTAGCTTTAAAATCCTGCACTTTAATAATAAAAATAGTAATACATTCTAATTAAAATGAACGGGGTTAATGGCAGGTCCATAAGGAAATAAGGAGATGGAGATCAATGGACTTCTGAATTTGCAATTAGGGACTGGTATTAAAGACAACAGGATAATAAACTAAGCAATTATCTTTGATATACCTTATGATATAATCGCACCACAGGGTGAATCTGCACCGCAGGAAACAGGGTTCTCCGCTAAGTTTGTAACCTTGTTAATCTGATCTATGTAGCAGTCAACATTTAAATACTACTTCGCTGCGGGAAAATTCACTGTACTGTTCCTAGGCTGCCACCATAAACTGGGATGATAAAGATGATGGCCTATCATTATGACTACTGACGGGTTGATTCATTGGCTGCGTCAGCTCTGAGATCAGCCAAGTTAACTGCAGGTCATCTTTCAAAACATCTGTGTGTCGAAAAGAAAGCTTATTTAGCTAGATAGCTGCACAAGTCGAATACTACTGATTATCATAAAGGTCAGACATGCACATTTTAACGGGTGGTAATGAGTAGTTTTAAATATGTTTGAGCCTTTTCTTAATCCTGCCATGTCACAAGGCTTCTATTGTTATGCACCAAAGAATGTGCCTTTAATTGTACCATTTGCCCTATTGTATCTTGATCATAGAGCAGGAAGCGCGATGGTACTTGTGATAACCGCCTACCACATGTCCTAATAATTACTAGCCTTCGGTAAATTGCAGAGGGAAGCAACACAGGAGACTGATAAAACAAAAGGCTCTGAAAGTTGTGAGTATTATTTAAGGAGTTGCATGTACTGTACCAAATTGTGCCAAATGTGAGCCTCAAAGCAGCGAATATGCCTGCCTGTTTCAGATCTTCCTTTGAAAGCTGCAACGTGAAATGCGGACGGATGATGGGGAAATTTTGGAAAATGTTTTAATATAGTATATAATTAAGACCTGTAGAATCTCAATGCATTTCATATTAATTAAGTCAGCCACGAGGAGGGAATACCAGACTCTTACAATCCATCAACAAAATTAGAATAGGACCTCGTCATCTAACAGACAAAAGATGTTTATCTAGAATGTCACACAGAATACTTTTTTTTTTTTGTAGAGATGCACTAAGCAAATACTGGTTTGTAAAGGTTGGTTATCTCACCGTTCCAACATTTAATAGATCTGAGCAAGTATTTCTTAGAGCATTTCATGAGAAGGGTCCAGTGTTAGAAATGACAAGTTCAAATGCTTCAGAATGGTATCCATAAAAATTATGACAGATGTGTAAAATGTTATTCTTAAGGTTATTTAAAATAAAAAAAAACACTGTTCGGTGAAATCTAATTGCTCTCAATGGATATGTTAGTATGTTAGTGCTGATGCTGTTGTCAATGTGTTCTTTAAATGTCTGTTTAACATTAACTTTCCCCTGATATTTCCCTTATTCCTGATTCTGCATGTCTTAACCATGTCTTCCCATATTAGAACAAAAGGAAGCCGGTAGTTACTTTTTTCTTCAATTTCTTAAAGAATTTAAGATAAGCACTGTATTAGCGTTTAATGCTACATTCATAACTCCTCCTCCTAGAGAGCAAACCCAATTGAAACCAGTGGGGCTTACTTCTGAGTAAATATGCATGGATTGTACTGAGTTGGGTTTGAGTGACTACAACATTCTAGAAAGTTTGCCTAAAGCCAGCAATTTCCTATGAGCGCAAATGAAACTTTCCTGTCCCTCAGGGTTGTCACATGGATTTCAGTGGTGGCAAATCAGAAGGATTTGATGGGTGCAGGTGGGTGTGCCTTTCTGCTCATGCAAAGCACCCTTGGATCGAAGCCACTGCTTGCAATCTTTTGTACGAAAGCTCAAATCCCCTTGTCTTTTATGGGATTAACCTGAGCATGATGGCAGTGGCGAAGAATGATCCTATGTCTGCTTACACAGAAGTAGATACCACTGCATTCAATTAAGCGTGCAGAGGATGGCAGCCTTAATCAGCTAAATGATTCCAAGATCACTCCTGTGCTATCATTAAAAGGCTAAGGCAGCAATGCTATTGGACTTGCACTTGTGCTTACAATTGCACTGTAATATTTGTCTATTATACTTACGGCTTCATTTGCAAATCCATTCTGTGACTGATGACTCATTGCTTGGAAATTCTGAAGAGCTTGTGTATGTGTAAAATTTGGACAGACTCTCGTGCTCATTCTTTAGAAACCTTATATTCCCGGCCACAAAAGGGCAAAGCTGATTGAATGGCCTTTCAGGAATAGTTTCTGGGTAGTGTAACAACAGAGAAGATAATGATAGGTTTGGGGCATCTACAATGCGGCGCTTTTTTTTGCCTGTAAAATGAAGATGATAGTTGCTTCACAGGAATGCTGTCAGGTTAAATTAATAACTGATTCCAAAGCTCAGGGATACCCTTGGATGGCAGAAGCGATATTACACTAGTGTCATTGACAACTCTGTTGATAAGGGTGCTTTCAGCTATTAATGGAAGCAGAACTAAAGCTCCCCTATTTCACACTTCATTGGTAGACTCTAGACTTCCAGTATGATACAATAGCTCTTCACAGGCTAATTTAATAAGACTATGTAATGTATTTAGTGAAATATTCACATTGCAAAGGAACTACTTTTTAAATGTCCCCTTTAAATATTTTTCTCACGTTTCTTTGCATTCCTATAGCTAAGTAGCAATACCTAAGATGTCTAGACATCATCATGAATTCCAGTTAGGAAGGGTGCCAACTTGAACAAAATATGGAAGGTAAGCCCCCATGAACTTGGGGGGGGGGAGAGTCTCCCTCAAATATTTTATTGGGGGGGCACGCACAAAGGGACCTCAGCTCCTGGGAGTTGGCTCCTTTGCCTGTTAGGATGGTGGGAATTCTCCAGTTTTGACTCAGAGTCGCAAAAATTCCATACCCCTGTTCTAACTCTTGGCTGAAGATGCTGAACGCCCATACCAGTAAGCACGACTTGTTCTAATTGGTCCAAGAAGGTGTAACTTGCCAAACAGGCCACTAGCTGCTGTTAATGGGGTATCCTCTAAAAATACTGAGGGGGGTTAGAGGGTTCATCTGGACCACACACTGCCTGCAAATTTGCTGCTTCAGCCCCTTTGAGTTCCATATTGTAACTTTTTGTCTGAATGAGAGGAGTGGACCAGCAGACCCTAGTATTTTAGCTTAGAAGCCTTCTGAGATGACTACATTCAAATAATTTTGGGGTGAGGTAAATAAGAGGCCCTTAATGAAATCTCATCCTTCGCAATTTTTTATTCGGATTGCGCCTTCTAAAAAAATTAGCTAAGGGGCTTTTACAAAAGACAAAGGGGGTCGCAGGCCAAGCCGTTAAGAGGACAAAGGCACGTGGAGCAAACTCCATTTAGATTAGGGATTTAATTGGCTGGGATCTGGTTGGGGTTTCAAACGGAGAGACAACTGTCTATGCAGAGCAGTCAAGAGTGGCTGGGAGGAGGGTGTGATGCTAATGTGAAAATACCTGTACTATATCTGTATTTGTTCTGAAAAACAGGAACGTTAAAATGCTTCCATGCACACATGCCCCTGTCACCCCAGCAGGTAATACTCCAACCATGTTGTTATGAAGGGGCAGATTTGCCAGCAATGGATTAGACACACTGATGTGTTTGATCAGGCAGTGTATATGCTGCCGTATCATTGTTTCTCCCCATTGTTCCTGTTTCAAATACCAACGAAGCACTTACAAAGTCTTGAGTTCCCTTATCTTTGCATTTTCCCCCACCTCATGAAAGAAGCCTCAGACACTGATGTTGCAACCACAGCGGGTGTCTGAATTTTCGTTCTGATTAGTCTCAGCATTTTATTTTCTTTAAGGGGGACAAGTCTTTAGTTTTGACTTGTGTTTGACAAAACGAAGTTTTTTCTTTAGCTCCCGTAATTCTTTTGTAGCAGAGCAATGCATTCAAACAATAGAGGAAAAATGCATACCTAAGTGGAACAAATCAAACTTTTCCAAGATCTTTCACAAGCAAAAATTCTCTTAGATGTCCCTGTCTGGGTTCACTTCACACACACCTCCACCTGAAATATAAATGTCCTGAAACCAAGGAAGAAAATAAAGGGAAATTGGTTGACTTGTTTTGTGTTGGATTGTGAGTTTTTTATGCATATCAAAGTCAACTGAATAGCAAGAATTCACTATCGTTAGGAATTCAGTGATATCCATAACTACATAATTGCGTAAATCTGTCCTTATTTATGTGACTTCTGGTAAGATTTACTTCAGGGTATAACCTGTGAAGTGTTAATGATCTTACACTGCAGTCCTAACTGTCAAATCAAATTATAACAAGATTGGGTTTATTTTTCAAGTAGCTGCAACATGGATTACATTTATGTTGGATCTGGGACTAAGCACCTCATTAAGTGGGTTTAAAATCAATGGTGATCACTCAGCTAAAATGAGTAGCCTGCTATTGATCGTTCATTGCTCAGTCATATGAAGCTGATCGGGGATAAAATACTGCAGCACCCCCCTCCCATTCAATACATCTTAGTTTTATTGGATTACAGGTACTTCTGATGGGTATGAAAGCTTATTGTATGGGGTACTTTTTATTTTTTTAAAAAAGGATTGTTGAAGAACAGCATCACTATATATGAGGGTCCCTCAGTCTTACAGAGTAATATAGTCATTTTCTAGGGTGAGCCTCACACATTACTCTTTGAGGGTCAAGGGTGACAAAGGGCCATATCTAACACTGCTGTTTTATTAAAACAACCGACTTCTATTTGCACAACAGAACGTTACCCTCCTCACCCCTTTGCACCTTCAAAAATATGCTTTATGCAGAGTGACTTTGAAATACTCTACAGCTAAATATTTTTGTTTGTGTGTGGTAAGGTACATCTCTCAGGATTGGCAGATTGTTTCCCATGTTGAGATGGTGTTCTAGGTGCACCATGCAATTTTAATTGGTCAAAGTAGCATATGTGTGTTTCCATTACATTTTTGTGTCCATTATTTATGGGGAATACTTTGTTCAAGAGGAGATGATCTTCAGAATGTGTCCATTCAGTTTAGTGTCCCACAAGTTCAACAATGACTCAATAGAGATGGCCAGGTGCCTTGGTTTGGAATGGACTTGTTCTGTCCAAGGGGTTTCAGAGAGGATCCTGAACAGTTATAGGCTGTGTGTCCCTCCCCCCCCCACTTTAAGAGCTATCTGAAATAACAGAAAATCCTGACCCATTCCATATGCACCCTGTGAGCCCTCCAATGTTCCCAGCCTTTCCTCCAGGGGTCTCTCCCCTTGTGAAGCACCTATAAGGTAAAGGTAAAGGGACCCCTGACCATTAGGTCCAGTCGTGGCTGACTCTAGGGTTGCGGTGCTCATCTCACTTTATTGGCTGAGGGAGCCAGCGTCCAACTTCTGGGTCATGTGGCCAGCATGACTAAGCCGCTTCTGGCAAACCAGAGCAGTGCACAGACACGTGTGGCGCTGTGGGTTAAACCACAGAACCTAGGATTTTCTGATCAGAAGGTCGGCGGTTCGAATCCCCGCGACGGGGTGAGCTCCCGTTGCTCTGCTCCTGCCAACCTAGCAGCTCGAAAGCACATCAAAGTGCAAGTAGATAAATAGGTACCGCTCCGGCGGGAAGGTAAACGGCGAAGCACCTATACTCAGCCTTAAATTAGATTTGAAATAGGAAGTTCCCACCACAAAAAATCCCTGGAAACGGCAGTTTGCTAGGGCTTCCAGATCCGTCCAAAAACAACAACCCAGGAAATTACCAGTTCCAAGGGTCTTCGTTCTGAGATGTGGAACGTCCTGTTGGTGACAATTGTGGGTTTGACAAAGGCTGAAAAGCAGCTCCCCTCTCTGCAAAACTCCCCACTGCTTCTTCTGGAAGATAGAGTTTGAGGAAAGAGAGAGGGAACCAGGGTAGGGGAATGGAGCTTGGAATGGCTTGGACTTATTTATGAGCTTATCTAATATTGGAAGCGCTTTTGGCTCTGACTATTAAAAAGACCATTATTTTTGAACTGGGCCTGTATGTGGTTCTCACAATATACATTTCCAATTCCAAAACTCAGCAGCGTCTCTAGCTCTGCATTCTTCATGATCCTGCTACAAGCTCTGTCTCACATCTTTCAGCTTTCCAAAGAATCTCCCTCCCCTCTGCTTGTCCTGTAAGATGGATCTTACAAAAACTGCATCTGCTTTATATATTCTGGAAAGCTGTCCACTGTGCATTTGGATACCTGATTGTAACAAGATTTAGCATGATGGGTACAATTGGACACCATTTTTAATCAAGATGGTTGACTGAACCTTTAAAGACTGCACTGATTGTTTGGCTTCTTGGAATTCCCAGGAAACACTGGTACAACAAAGCAATAGCCCAAAGTTGGCAAAGGTAGCTATGCTTTTCCATCTCTTCCCGTTCAAAATTCCTAACTTTCTCCTGATCCATGACTTATAATATTTCACCACAACAGGCAGATTGATTCCAAGTTCACTCGCATAATAGCTTGCTAAGTGCCACCAGTGATTGTTTCAGAATCAGGGTCAAGACTGCCAGTAACATCCAGAACTCCAGAGCCCACTTCCCTCTCCTGCCCTATTTATATGTTGACCTGCCATTCCCAAGCATAATATGCAACAGAAGCAAAGAGAACGAGTGTCAGCTTCTGCTTGCTTGGTTCTCTACTTCCAGGCAGTGGTATGGATTGAGCCCAGAGAATCCATTAGGGATGGATTATGGCACACAAGTATGGGGACTCTCAACCCAGTGGGACCACTGTCACATTTATTTATTATTAATTTAATTTCATTTCATTTATACACTGTCCTATACCCAGAGGTCTCAGGGCGGTTCACAGAACAAAATCAAAATACAAAACCACAAAATATATAATCAAAATAAAACCAACAGCCCACCGCCCTGTGGTGCTACATACTGTTATCTCAGTGTTAGATATTTGTATCAATTGCACTGTGTTTATTATCTGCTGCTATCGTATTAGTTAATTGTGATTTACGTGTAAAACATTTGGGGTTGTGTGTTTTTTGTATTGATTTTGTGTTGTAAACTGCCTCAGGATCCCTCCTGGGAGGAAAGGTAGGGTATAAATTTGCCAAATAGTACTTATTAAATGTCTTTTGTTTCCCTTAAAAACATTTTTTTACTGTGGCCATGCTCCAGTTGTGCCTGCCTTGCTGGTCTCCATTGGCCCCAGGGGTATTCTGGTGGACGCAAAGATAGTGGACTTTTAATAAAGCTTTCCTTCAATACCTGACCTCTGTCAGATACTCTTTTCTTTCCCTTTCCTTAAAGAAAAAAGTATCAGTCACTTCTGAACTGTCACTTGGTAAACGGGGCGGGGGGGGGCAGGAGGGTTCGTCATCTAGGAGGTAGAAAGGGGAAAGCAAACTGCAGTTCCCATGATCCTTTGAGGGAAGCCCTGAGTGTTTAAAGTGGTATGCTTCTGCTTCAAATGTATAGTGCGGATGGAGTATGGGTTGTGAGTCACTGCTGTGGGGATGTAGCATAGGTGCAACCACACTGCTGGAAACTGTAGTCCCAGTACAGGAAGCAAGGTTGATGCCCAGCACATGGAGGAGTCACTCAGTGAAGAGCTTGGCGCTTGAACTGAGGCAGGCTTCATGGAGAATTTTGCTCCGATGCATTCAGGCTTATGTGTGGCTAACGGTGCCTACTCTCAAATAATATAATGTTATTTTGCGTCTTGGCTAGATAAAGAATGCTTTACCAAGTGTATTAGTTCTATTGATCCACTCCCACAAAATCATGTTTATTTCAATACTATGGATTCTTTTTTTATTGAGATAGATTTTCTCATCTACACCTGCAGTTGTTTGCATAATAATTGCTATCGCTGATGCCTGTTTTTCCGAGGAATTCCCCAGCGCTTTGCGGTTGACAGTGTGAACATCTGAAGAAATAAAAATGACAGAAAGGAAGTGTCTCCCTTTTGCAGAGAGCCCTGAGGGCATTCTGTATATGGGTGCATTTAAACAATCAGATCAATATTCCCATCATTTAGGGCACCCTTTGCCAACTTGGTGCCCTCTGTGCTGGTGGGACATGTAGCCCTAAACATCTGGAGGGCACCAGATAGGTGAAGGCTGATATTATCGAATTAACAGGTTCGTTTTGTGCCCTGAACCTTATGTGCAGTTTTGTGGAAGAAGCCTGAATTTTAGTCACCCTCCCTTTATCCTGGACATGAGATTTGTGGCCCTCAAGATGTCATTAGGCTCCAACTTTCAACATAGTCTTAGATGATGGGAATCATAGTCCAACAACATATGCACACCACAGGATCTCTGAGAAATCTTCCACAAAATGTCCATGTAGTCAGTGGCGTAGCGTGGGGGGTACAGGGGGGGCCGGCCGCACCGGGCGCAACATTTGGGGGGGGCGCGCTCGCACTCGCAGCTCTCTGCCCCTACCTGGCTCACTCACTCTCTCTCACTGCTGTGCGAATCCGATCCGAGCTGCCGGGTCGCCGCCCACTGTGGAGGGGTGTGTGTGTGCCAGGCGTGCGGGTTGGGGGCGCAAATTACTTGCCTTGGCCCCGGGTGCTGACAACCCACGCTACGCCACTGCATGTAGTAGCTGGTCTAGTGACACACAGAGTTACCAGGCAGCAGGAAACACAGTGAAACCAAGCGTTTCCCTTTTGTTTGAGTCCCTCTGATATTTTCAGGATTGTTATGGTCAACACTGGAAATGTTATGGATTGTGGAATCAGACTTCTTTGTTGTTTTTACAGCTTGTGGTTGGAATGCTGGTGAAAGAAATAAGAAACGAAATCCAGAGATGCTTTTTTTTCAGTTGCACAGATAAAAGAATGAGAATTGCTCCAGGACTTGCATATTATAGCACAGCTTAGACTCTTGCGCAAGTTCTCCAATGGGCATTTGATAAACATTTTCCCCTCCACTCAGAATTCTTGGCTCCGACCCTTTTGGCCTTCATTCAGAGCTTTGTGCAAGCACCCAGAGTTCATTGTTTTTACTTTTTTGCCGGTTTTCACAAAACCTGCCTGCGAATGCTCCAGATCCTAGCTAGCTCCTACGATGGGTGATTTCAAGAACTTGTTGTTTCTATATAACCATTTTTAAATTAACACTTAATGTAAAACATGTTTCAGAATATTTATTCTCATAATTGAACCAGCACTTGTCTTGGAAAGAATAATCCAACCCGTTTAATATAGCCTGGTCAAATAGTCTCTAAAATTTAGGCATCATCGCCGCTATACATTTAACGCAGTGCCATACCACTTTAAACAGCCATAGCTACCCCAAAAGAATTCTGTGGACTGTGGAGAGTTGTTAGGAGACCCCTATGCCTATCAGAAAATTATAGCTCCCAGAGTTCACTGAGAGGAGGGACTGATTGCTAAAGTACTCTGAGAATTGTAGATGGGTTAAAGTGGTATGATACTGCTTTAAATGTACTGCATAGTACAGATAGGGCCTTAGAAGTAGTCTCTCCCTTTACCAGCCACCCTGGCATCCTCCCATGTCATTCTCTTTTTTTTTTTTTATAAATTTTTTTATTATAAAATTTTTCATGAAAAACTCCAATCATATCAAATTACACATCACATATTTTAGCTTATTGGACCTCCCTCAACTTCTCTGACAATCATTCGTAATTCAAATCCTATCTTCACATTCCTTAATTTTAATATTGCCATTAAACACTATATTTCTGACCTTGTTTGCTTACAAGCAATATTCCTTGTATTTTCACAAAGCTTCTTTAAAACACACTAGCGTTGTACAGTCCTCACAAACAGTTTTCAAATACTCCGTAAATTTCCCCCAGTCCTCAAAGAACCTGTGATCCTTTTGAAATCTGATTTTCCCAGTTAATTTATCCAGTTCTGCATAGTCTGTTAGTTTTGTCCTCCATTCTTCCAAAGTCGGGACTTCTTCTTGTTTCCATTTTTGGGCCAACAGTATTCTTGCTGCGGTGATTGCATACTGAAAAAGTTTACTGTCTCATCTTCATTACATTTTCTTTCAATGTGATACATGCTGTAAACTTCAGATTTTCATTCCATATTCTTTGCCAATCATCTATTTCTATGTTATATCCTAAATCTTTGGCCCATTGAATCATAACCACTTTTACTTCCTCATCCATTGTATGCCATTCCAACAGAATTTTATACATTTTAGAAATTATCTTGCAATCATTATTAACAATTTCTGTTTGAAATTTTGAATCCTTTTCTTTGTACCCTTTTTCTTTCACATCCTTTTTAAACATTTCACTTATTTGATAATAGTGCAACCAATCATAGACATGTTCTTTTACTTGTTCATATGGTTTTAGTCTCCACTTCCCCCCTTCCTTCACCACCAAATCTCCATAGGTGATCCAGTCACTTCTCATATTAATTTTTTTGACACCTATAACCTCTAATGGGGATAACCAATGTGGGACCCCCATTTCTAATATATTTTTGTATCTGTCCCAGACTTCCAATAGCGATCTCCGGAAGATATGATTTTCAAATGATTTATAACCCTTTTTCTTTTCTTTCCAAAGGTGCGCGTGCCATCCAAATCTGCTATCGAATCCTTCCAAATCCAGGAGCTTTGTATTTTTAAGTTTAATCCATTCTTTTAACCAGCAAAGACATGATGCTTCATAATATAACTTCAAATCTGGCAGGGCAAAGCCTCCTCTTTCTTTTGCATCTGTTAGTAATTTATATTTGATTCTCGGCTTTTTGCCCTGCCAGACATATCTTGAAATCATCCTTTGCCAATCTTTAAAAATCGTCGTTCCTTTTAGTATTGGTATCATCTGAAATAAAAATAACATCTTTGGTAGCACTAGCATCTTAATCATTGAGATTCTACCCCAAAGGGATAGTTTTAGTCTTCTCCATACTTCCAGGTCCTTCTTAATTCCATTCCACACCGGGACGTAGTTGTTTTGGAACAGATCGATATTTTTTGGAGTTAACCATATTCCCAAATATTTCACCTTTTTGCTCCCATGTCATTCTCAGGTGAAAAATGAGGAGGAAAAGCAGCAATGTTTGTAAAACTTGTTGCAGGCAATTCCACTTGCATGGCTAACTTATTGGGGGCAATTTGTCCAGCAGATAACCAGCCAAGAGGCTATAGACAAGCCTGATTTAGCGACAGCCTTCATTGTTCAGTATTTGTGAAGTATATTATGAGGCTTTTCCATCCCACCCCCAAAAGCTTTACATGTTTATTTTTGATGTAAGCAAAAAATTGCACACTCTCAAGTATACTTGTAGCTCCAGTATAAATCACTGGTTTAATATGTTTTCTAAAGTGTAGTAAGATTTAAATCCAGACTGTCATTTTTATTTTACCGCTCTTGGTGCTTGAGGCATTTCTTGGAAAACGAAGAGATCTGCACATGCATAGACAAGATGTACTGTGTCTGTGGATATATGATTTAAAGAGAATAAAGAGAACAT
Source organism: Podarcis cretensis (assembly GCF_951804945.1). Lineage (NCBI taxonomy): Eukaryota > Metazoa > Chordata > Lepidosauria > Squamata > Lacertidae > Podarcis > Podarcis cretensis. Next base: position 54,915,518 of record NC_137179.1, read on the forward strand.
CATTTTTAACACACAACAATAAACAGAGGTTGTGCTGTGAATTAATAGAATTAATATTTAATACAAGCTCATCTTTTATTTTGTTCACAAAGCTTCTGTCTCATTCTGTCTTTCCTGTCCATAGCTCAGCTCTGCTGACAGACTGCATAAATGTGATACTTTCTTAGAAACCATCTGATCAAAGGGCATCCTTTTTACTCGCCTTTCAAAATCCATAAATATTGTTTTTGAGAATTTTTTTGAAAATCAAAGCTCACATTCTAAGTCACTTGTCATCTTAACTCCCCCCTCCCTTCCTGTTCTATTATACAAAATGATACAGTTTTGTAAAATCAGCAATAAAGGCTGCGTTCGGAACAACTGAAGGGTGTGTTGCTTAGTCTTGGAATCTCGGATGTCTTTGGTATAACAAAAGACACCTTTTGTTCTTTAGTTAATTAGCTCATTATACGGCAGGTACATAATTCTTTCAAAAGGAGAAAATGCATCTCAAGCAGCATCACAAAAGTAGTGGGGTTTTTTGGTGATGAATTCAGTTGGCATGCACACAAGTTAAAATATGGTGGCTTTCAGGGAAAAGTGTATTTGGGGTCAGAAATAATTTTAAGCTGACGGAACTAGCGCTTGTATAATGGTGTTCGCTCTGTACAGAAGAAGAGGCTGCCTATTGTTTGTAAACAAAAAGGGACATACTTCACTGTGGCACTTCCATCTGTTACCTTAACGGTAAGTGAAGTCATGCACTTAATCCCAGCATCTTATTTATCAGCTCGAGCCTCAGCTCCTACTTTTTCCAGGTTGTTCTAAAACACCCACCAAGAGCTACTGATACTGGCTGTTAACGTTGCTCTTTAATTCCAGGACAGGCTCATTCTGAGCTCAAAGATACAGGTTACAGTACTTACTGAGCACTGCGACCTGCAGCCCAGAGGTAGCTGCTTTGCACAGCAATGTGCAAAGCTGAATATTCTGGGGTGAAAGAATGCGCGCACCCCAGACGCTGTTTGCTGGCAACCTGTTTCTCAGTGTATCATCTTCCCTCGATTTAATTTCATTTAAGCATGCGACGGAGTCTTAAAATAACGGGTAGAAAGGGAAAATACCTCCAAGCTAGCTTGACAGCTTAGAAGCCTAATCCCTTTCAGCACTGGCGATTGCTCTTAGGAGGACTGTGATTCAAATCAGCGCTGCCCACAAAGCGAGGACTCCACAAATCAAGACTTAGCAAGGCCAAATGCTGCAAGACAAATTCCAACTTTGTAGAAAGGTGGGGTCCTCACCACCAACCATGATTAAATTGTATTTCCTCGGGCAAGGACAATAGTCATACACTCTGAGGAATCCTGAGGTCACTATATTTATCTTTTGGAAGCATAATGACAGCTTTGCTGTTGGGTTCATTTCAACATCTCGCCTAAACATTCATGACGGTGATGTAAAGTCGGTAATAACACTCCATTCATCCTGGAGAACACCTGAGGATATCTGAAAGATGAACCGCCGTTTAAAGCATGCCAGGGAAACTTGATTCTCTTTCGTCAAGGGAGTGGGGAGGTTTCTGCCATGAAAGAATTGACTCAGGGAAACCAACTCGGAATTAGCCGGGGGATGGAATGGGGCAGCCACCGTTTCATTGCACCTAAGAAAATTTAGTGTTTTGGATCGCGAACCTCTAATATGGACAATATTGTAGGATTCTACTTCCACACATGAATATAATTAAATACTACATAGTGGAATTCGGGTCCCAGCATTTGGAAATTCAGAAATTCTTATATTTCTCAGGTGGGTACTATATGGTGTCAAAGGGGCCAGAACCTTTTTATTTGATATGTAAAAAGAGCACCAGATATTCTCCTTTACAAAGCGTTGTTGCTCTTTATGTTCAGATTAACTTCTATTGAACCCTAAAAAGGAAGCACCCTCTGCTGGCTCCTGAGAGATATTACTTAAGTTTTCCTTAAATGTTGAAACTAGCAAACTCAAATAGTCACTTTGCTCAGCTGAGTTAGGTTCCTGGGCCACTATCCAACCCAGAGTTAAGTACACACATGTTCTCAATGGAATAATAGTGCATTGATGGTGGATTTATTCTGCTTTATTAGTTGTTCTGCAATGTTTTCCCAGCGCTACCAGATTACTGCTGTCCAGAGAAATTACACTGCAACAAAAGCAGAAGACCCTGCCCCCAGCACTGGTGGTACGAAACGTTAAGGGATTTCAGCAGGATATGAAGGATATGAAGAAATGAAGCATTATGGGCACCCTAAAACATTTGTAGGCACAAATAGTAATGAAAGTGGGAGCACAGATGACCTCACTGATAGCACCATAAGCACAAATAGTCATGAAAGCATAATTAAAGGGATTTTAAAATATATTTTATGGAAGTTACACTAAGAAGTTCAGAAGCAGAACTTGCACCTCTGGTATGATGGACTGTTTGTGAATCAGTGTAATAATAATAATAATAATAATAATAATAATAATAATAAATTTTATTTATATCCCGCCCTTCCCAGCCGAAGCTGGGCTCAGGGCGGCTAACAACACTAAAGTAGTGCAACATTCTAAAAACATTATAAAAATTAATTAAAATCAAAATTGATGGCAACCATAAACTAAAGTTCTGTAAAGATTGCCAAAGGAGGGAGTCAGGCTGCGCCCTGACCAAAGGCCTGGTGGAACCAGGGTCTTGCAGGCCCTGCGGAAAGATGTCAAGTCTTGCAGGGCCCTTGTCTCTTGTGACAGAGCGTTCCACCAGGTTGGAGCCGCAGCCGAAAAAGCCCTGGCTCTAGTTGGGGCCAGCCTAACCTCTCTGTGGCCTGGGACCTTCAAGATGTTTTTATTTGAAGACCGTAAGTTCCTCTGTGGGGCATACCAGGAGAGGCAGTCCCGTAGGTACGAGGGTCCTAGGCCGTATAGGGCTTTGAAGGTTAAAACCAGCACCTTAAACCTGATCCTGTACTCCACCGGGAGCCAGTGCAGCTGGTATAGTACCGGATGAATGTGATCTCACAGCGAAGACCCTGTAAGGAGTCTCGCCGCGGCATTCTGCACCCACTGGAGTTTCTGGGTCAGTCTCAAGGGCAGCCCCACGTAGAGCGAGTTACAATAATCCAGTCTGGAGGTGACCGTCGCGTGGATCACAGTGGCTAGGTCAGGGCGAGAGAGGTAAGGAGCCAACTGCTTAGCTTGGCAGAGATGAAAAAATGCCGCCTTTGTTATAGCTGCAATCTGCGCCTCCATGGAGAGGGAGGTATCGAAGATTACACCCAAACTCTTAACGGACGGTGCTGGCACTAATTGCACCCCCGGAAGAGATGGGAGTTGTCCCCTCAATCCCATATCGTCCCGTCCCAGCCAGAGGACCTCTGTCTTCGAAGGATTTAACTTCAACCGGCTCCCACGTAACCATCCAGCCACAGCTTCCAAGCATCTGATCAGTGTGTCTGGGGCCGAGTCAGGATGGCCATCCATCAACAGATAGAGTTGGGTGTCATCAGCATACTGATGGCAGCCCAGCCCAAAACTCCGGACAAGCTGGGCGAGGGGGCGCATAAAGATGTTAAAAAGCATCGGGGAGAGTATCGCACCCTGGGGCACTCCACACACCAAGGAGTGGCGCGATGACAATTCCCTCCCAAGCGCCACCCTCTGTCCCCGACCAGAGAGAAACGAGCGCAGCCATTGAAGGACTGTGCCCTGGATCCCCACGTCGACAAGGCGGTGGTCCAGGAGTTCGTGATCGACCATGTTGAAGGCTGCTGACAGGTCTAGAAGAATCAGCAGCCCCGACCCGCCTCGATCCAGCAGCCTGCGGAGATCATCTGTTAGGGCGACCAGAGCCGTCTCGGTCCCATGACCAGTGCGGAAGCCGGACTGGAATGGATCCAGAGCCGATGTTTCATCCAGAAACCTACCAAGCTGTTCAGCAACCGCTCTGTAGAGTGTGACAAAAGGAAAAAGATTAGTAAATAGTCCATTCAGCCTGGAAACTGAGGTCCAGCTCTGAGGGCCTTCTGGTGGTTCCCTCACTGTGAGAAGTGAGGTTACAGGGAAACAGGCAGAGGGCCTTCTCGGTAGTGGCCTCCGCCCTGTAGAGCGCCCTTTCTTCAGATGTCGAGGAAATAAGCAGCTGTCTGACGTTTAGAAGACATCTGAAGGCAGCCCTGTTTAGGGAAGTTTTTAATATTTGATCTTTTATTGTGTTTTTAATATTCTGTTGGGAACCTCCCAGAGTTGCTGGGGAAACCCAGCCAGGTGGTTGGGGTAATAATAATAATAATAATAATAATAATAATAATAATAATAAACTAATCATATGTGGTTTCAGGGCTGGCCCAAGGAATTTTGTTTCCTAAGATGGAGGAAAAGCTGGCATCCTATCCTTCATATAGGAACCTACTATGGAATCTTACTTCGATAGGACAGGATTCTTTACCACAACTGATGGCAGCAGGCTGAATTAGTAGCCATGTAGCAGACAGAGATTAATACCTTGGTTTCATCCTCCACCCCCTTGTCCCTGTCACCTGGAGCACCTCCTTCTCTCTGCCTAATACTAGGGCTGGCCTAATGTCAGTTCAGTGAAACTTCTAAGAATCTCCAAGCCCCCATTCATGTTTGCAGTGCTTTGCAGTAAAGTGACCATATATGAAGCATAATTTTTTTTTCAGAGATCTAACTGCAAAAGACATTTTCAGAAAACAATAGCCTTGATTTTGTCACAATCCTTTAAAGTGACACTTCTATTACTCAAAACGACCCAGTCCAAAAGTGTCTTACCCAAAAGTGACAATCAATTCAAATCAATACTTTTTTATTATTTAAGGAAAAGTTGTGATGATTGTCACTTTTGGGTAAGACACTTTTGGACTGGGTCGTTTTGAATAATAGAAGTGTGACTCCCTGCCTCCCAACCATGAAAATTGAACAAGGTATTTGAAAAAGAAACAATTAAAAAAACAAACAACCCTCTATCCCAAGAGCAAGTTAATAGTTTCTTCTTTAAACAATATTAGAATGACCTTGTTATTTTATATGTTATTGCATTACAGGGTCCTGTTCTTTACTGAGATGGCATACCTGAGTTTGGGCAGTATTACTGCAGACTTCAGATGGGGCCTCACATAATTAACTGCTACTTCTTATGAAACAAATAGAAAATTAGCACACAGGGCTGTCTTAAGCATATGTGGTGCTGGGGTGCAAAGATCTGCCCTGCACCCCCCCCCCCCGGTTGCCCAGTCCCAGGCACGCAGGAGGGTGACGCCGGCCACCCGCCTCAGTGTCTCACTGGCTCAGTCGCCTCTGAACTCACAGCAGAAGAGCCCGTTGCAGTGCTCCGACCAATGGGGGGCTCTTCCCCAGACTCAACTCTCGGGCCCTGGCCTCTCGGCCTGGCGCCCCTGAGAGCCCAGCGCCCAGGTGCCCCGCACCCCTAGCACCTATGGGTAAGATGGCCCTGCTAGCACATCAGGTTGTATCAACAGTGTGGTGTTGAGAGCCAGGGTTCGCTTCCCCGCTCCTCCACCTGCAGCTGCTGGGCGACCTTGGGCCAGTCACACTTCTCTGAAGTCTCCCAGCCCCACTCACCTCACAGAGTGTTTGTTGTGGGGGAGGAAGGGAAAGGAGATTGTTAGCTGCTTTGAGACTCCTTTGGGTAGTGATAAAGCAGGATATCAAATCCAAACTCCTCCTCTTCTTCTTCTCACAGCTGATTTTTTATGTTTTTCTTTCTTTCTTTTAAGGAGTAATCTATAGTTCAAAAGTATACAGCCTAGACCAGACCCTCCCGGTGTCCCTATTTTCCAGGGACAGTCCCGGATCTACAGACGTCATCCTGGTTTCTGATTTGATGCTGGAATATCCCGCTTTTCCTTAGGATGTCCCTATATTCATCGGAGAAATGTTGGAGGGTATGGGGTTATGCGACCCCGGAGCCAAGGAGATACGTAACTATACAACCTTTAGAAAACATAGGGAAGGGTTTTTTTTTTTAATGCTTAATTGTTTCTGGTGTTTTTATATATGTTGGAAGCTGCCCAGAGTAGCTGGGGCAACCCAGTCAGATGGACAGGGTATTATTATTATTATTATTATTATTATTATTATTATTATTATTAAATAGGACATCCTTATTTTCATTAGAAAAATGTTTGAGGGTATGCTAGACACAAGTTTATCACCTGAGTAAAAACTAGGCCAAATGGAGATTGTGATCAAGATCAGAGAAATCTATGTTGTTGAATCAGCATTGTAATCCTGAATCAACCACCCTTGTTTACTGAGGGAGAGAATTCAAGAATCTTCTAGTCGCAGCTCTTTGCCCAGAGTCTCTGCTTGTGGCTTGCAGGGGATTTTGAGTTGCATTCTTGCCTATAGAAAATAGCATGCCTACTGTGGAGTACATGGTTTTGTATCCTGGGATGTAATAAAAGCAACTTGATCATTAGCCAGGGTATCCTTCCTTCGCTTTCAACTTCAGCCTCTGATTAACCTCTGTGAACATGCCAATAAAAGAGAAAGGTAAAGAATTGGCTCAGGAAAACTCTTCGTGTTAGGAAGCCCCAACATGTGCCTTTTGAAGCTGAAGATTTGCAACAGAAACATTCCCGGAGTTTCTCTCCACACTCCAGAGACTAGGCAGGAATTCTGTAGGCTGAGAAGTGTACAGTAAAACAGCGTGTCTGTTTACATGATCCAGACTTTGGGGAGTTGATGTGGAAGCAGTTTCAGTGGCATATTAGAGTGAGGATTAATTTTAAGTTTGTGAAATAGTGGTTAAAACAAAACAAAGAAACAGAAACAGCTGAATCCCCAAATAAGCAAATCCTAGGAAAATTTAGTGCTGCGTCTTGCACCCTAACCTTTGTGTCTACGAATCAGTTAGAATTATATAGATGGCCTTATTGAATTTTATAGAAATTGCTGATCGGAAAGCCGTATGTAGGTCATGTTGGCCTGCCACTTTCATGTCACCGGCTCTTTCTGAGTCATTTTGAGCTGATGCATATGCATTACGTTTAGAGAATATTAAAAAGGCAAATCTAGGGTGACTTCTTGAACGCATATTACTCACTCTGCTGGCTCTAAAAATGCCTGGTGTTAACCTGTTGAATAGGTGAGTTATTGTGGTGATTATAATGAGATTTTTGTCGACATCGTATTTGGATGTCTCGGGGGGTTCTCTCTCCCTCTTTCTCTTTCCATACCAGGCAGTTTAATAAAGCCAGTAGAGGTTTATTGTCTCTTTTTTTCTTTTGTTTACTTTAACACAAACAAACAGGCTTTATAAGCTTCTTTTCCATTTAACAGCACACAAGGGATTCACTCTAGTTAAAAGCCACGCTAGGCTTACATTGAAGTTGCTAACTATGCTACTTCCCTGTTTAGTCATTTTTCCTCCCCTGTGGGGGAAAAAAAGTGGGCAGGTTGGGGGTCAGTGAAAGAGTCACTCTTCGCAGAACATTCCCCTCAGCAAGTGCAGCTGAGCTGTGAGGAAAGTCTGCAGAGGGTTCCTGTTGCCCGAGGCAGTATTAATTCAAGATTCATATTCTGCGGCTCCCTTATGCAGAGTCACAGTACAACAAGGGGTTTGCAGCGAAGAGCTGTATGTTCTTAAGCGACTATGATATCCAGGAGTTTGTGTTATTACTCCAGTGAAGGTGGGAGGAAATGAAAGGCGATTTCACACTTAGAGCTGCACTCCAAGTCAGAGGGGCACATTCTGCAGCCTGACAGCAAAGTGCCCATGAAGAGTGTTCAGCTTGGCGCCTATCCTATCGCTGCCCCTATCCTAAACTAAGCACACAGTTGCTGTATCCACTTCATTCAATAATGCTGGAGAGGCGGGTAGAAGGGACACATTGTTATCCTATTGGGTTGAGAGTCTGTGCTATTGATATGATTATGACTGGGATAAGCATGCTCAGGAAAGGTGTGCATGAGCAGTCCCCCTTGCCTTGACCTTGTGGCACAAATCACCTTGACTCATATAGCGGAGGCCTATGTTTGAAAGATTGAGGTTTGTGGCTTGGAGGATGCAGGTGGTGCTGTGGTCTAAACCACCAAGCCTCTTGGGCTTGCTGATCGGAAGGTTGGAGGTTCGAATGTGCATGATGGGGTGAGCTCCCGTTGCTTTGTCCCAGCTTCTGCCAACCTAGCAGTTCAAAAGTCTTCCAGCGCAAGTAGATAAGTAGGTGCTGCTGCGGCGGGAAGGTAAACAGTGTTTCCATGCCCTCTGGCTTCCATCATGGTGTCCTGTTGCGCCAGGAGTTGTTTAGTCATGCTGGCTACCTGACCCAGAAAAGCTGTCTGCGGACAAATGCCGGCTCCCTCGGCCTGAAAGCAAAGATGAGCACCGTACCCCATAGTCGCCTTTGACTGGACTTAACCATCCAGGGGGCCTTTACCTTATGTTTACCTAATGACTTGACAAAGTGTGCACACTTCTTCAGATACACTGAAACAGAAGTCACCAGACCCTTCTATATAGTGAGAAGGTGGGAAGGGGTATTACTCAGAAGGGTGGTGGGATTGGGTGATTGGCAGATAGCTGTGATGAGCCTGTTGACGACTCTTAACGACTGCAATAGGTCTTACAGGAAAAAGCAAGGGGTGAGAAGGTGAAAAATGGCTTTGTCATGTATAATGAGATAAGAATCCAATGTCTTTGTTCAGACCAGGTCTCTCCATGGTTTTAAGTTTGGTGATAAGTTGCAATTCAGCAGCTTCTCTTTCCAGTCTATTTCTGAAATTCCTTTGTAATAGAACAGCCACTTTGAGATCTTGTATAGAATGTCCTGGGAGATTGAAGTGTTCTCCTACTGGTTTCTCTGTCTTGTGGTTCCTGATGTCGGATTTATGTCCGTTTATTCTTTGGCATAAGGTTTGGCCTGTTTGTCCAATATAGAGAGCTGAAGGACACTGTTGGCATTTGATGGCATACACAATGTTAGACGATGAGCAATTAAATAGTCCCAAGATGGTATGTGTGATGTTGTTGGGGCCAGTAATGGTGTTGTCCGGGTGTATGTGGCAGCAAAGTTGGCATCTGGGTTTATTGCAGGCTCTGGTGCCAGTGTCCGTGTTAAGTCTGGTTGTAGTATTATTGTGGGTTAGGAGTTGTTTAAGATTGGGTGGCTGTCTGTAGGCAATGAAAGGTCTTCCTCCCAGAGCTTGAGAAAAAAGCAATCCCACCACCCTTCTGAGTAATACCCCTCCCCACCTTCTCACTATATAGAAGGGTCTGGTGACTTCTGTTTCAGTGTATCTGAAGAAGTGTGCATGCACACGAAAGCTCATACCAAGAACTAACTTAGTTGGTCTTTAAGGTGCTACTGGAAGGAACTTTTTTATTTTTTATTTTGTTTTGACTATGGCAGACCAACACGGCTACCTATCTGTGACTTGACAAAGATAACTTAGTGAACTGGGTAGGAACTAGAACTAGGCTGCAACTGTACCTTTTTACCTTTGAGTTTGGGTTTTTCTCTATTTCTCATTTTTCCAGTCTCAATTTCAGTTCCCCACATTTCAGCTCACAATTTTTTTAAAAGCAAAAAAGGCTTTGTGACAATTCATCAGTATTTTAGTGCAATTCCCCCCCCCCCCATATACACATTTTTGCATCCAGTGTTGCACAACATTCACATTTTTTTGCAAAGCAATTTCCCCCTATGTAATGTATTTTTTTTTATTATTTTCATAAATATGTGCATTTTTATATACATTACCCCCTAAGATATGCACTTTTGTACACATTACATGCCTGGAGAACTGCACTGCAAAATTTGGAGAATATCAGTTTTTGAAGGATGGTTGTGTTTCAGTTTATGCATTGTTTTGGAAAGTTCAAATTAGGTAGATTCATCTTAAAATACAAGCTACATTGACTTTCCCTCCTATCCTTACCTGAATTAGTCCATCCTGCTTCACAAGGACCGCTTACCAGTGCTTGATGGTGAGCAGTGATTGTGGCCCAGCACAGCTGAGGATGAACTACTGGCCTTGCTTGACCATTGGTGGACAATTCTCCCTCCTCCTCCTGACCACATAGGTTGTTGGCATTTGAACAGACCTATCATGGGAAAATAAGGGTGTTTGGCTGAGTGGCAGACTTCAGTTCCTAGTCTTTACTTAGGTTTGCTCACTGGGAATATAAAGAAGCCTCGCCTGGATAAGTCAGTTTCAAACAAACCCTTTGAACTGAAGGGCCTGTTCCCCATTTGATTCCTGTGGTGTCAAATGTTGTCTTGCATGTATGACTGAGTAAACCAACAGTAAAGATAGTGTGGCCTAGTTCAGGCCTAGTGCCTGGCATACAGCTGGCTTTTGCTGATGAAGGGACAGCTCTGGTGATAATTTCACTTGTGAAGTGGATGCCCCCTCTGTTGGAAGACTTGGTTTGGATGCTTCCTTCCCCTTGGGAGTGCATTGCATGAAATGAATGAGTCCAAAATGAAGACCTACCACTGCAGAGAAATCTATGTCACCACAGCCGAGAGATGAAGCTATGTGCTCAGGAACAGGAGAGGAGCCAGCCAGAGCACAGGTTTCTCTTTCCACAGGAGTAAATATATTGAATTTGTGAATATGACTAGCGTGCACCCTACTCCAGCCTTTCCTATGCTTCATCTGTCCAACTCTGAGAGAAGGAGAGAGAAGGACTGCTATCTCTACAAGTGAAAGCCAAGGGGAAAATTCTGGAATTTTATAGCACAGAGTTGCTATTGACAACACCCCTTGCTTCACTGCCCATATCCCCATCCCTGCGTGAGGGGAAACTGGAACAGAGTACAACATATAAAGCGAGAGTTGCCAGTTTATAACATACCACACAACTAAGCACACACTGCAGCCTAATTCTTTGGTTACTATAGGCTATTTCTTTCAAGGTTAATTTCACCTGGGTGACTATGTGAACACCAGGGAGGGTGCTCATGGGTGCCACATTGTGACGCCTGATGTAAAGTTTATATGAACAGGACAGACACAGGTACAAATTTTTGAATAAGCGTCCTGGAAGTACCTAGGAACCCTTGACAGTGTAGTAATGTTGATGATAAAGTCATGTAAACAACAGCTGCTTTTTCTACGTTGAAGTTTAGTACTGTTGCTGACTCGTCAGGTACATACACCTTTGTTGTCCTGTGAAAGCCTATTGTGAGAGAACCCTGCAACTTAAGAATGGACATCATACCCTCCAATGGAGTAAAATAAATCCCATGAACCATTTGTGCAGATAATAAGTGAGGAGCATCTGTTGAAAGAGAGAGAGAGAGTGTTTTGAAAAGCCTCTCAGGAGAGACTGAGCTTTTTCATAGTAACGAAGAAATGTCAGTGGAAGTTGATGTTGCATGTGTATGCATGTTATGGGAAGGAAGTGCGCTAAATGTGGAATTTTTACATTTCAAATGCCTCTTAGAAATCACTTACATGCTTTAACACATGGTCCAAAGTCTTCCTGTGACTGTTTAAAATCGGCCTGCACATGAATTGGTCTGCTGTAAATAAAATTTATTTAGCAAGAGCTGTTTTAAGAAGCTCAATCGTACCAAATATTCATGCGTGTCCTTTGGCCCTTGATCTAATGCAAAAGGGAATATGTTATGTATATACACATCCGGTGATAAAATAGAATAGAGCCTTCTCTGTCATTGTCTTCTGTATTAACCTCACTATCGGGGCCATGTTGCTGAGATTGTGTGCGGCACTTAAACTGCACGCCATAATCTTTATTGCTTATTCTGCCATCAGGCAGAAGTTGAAGCTGTCTAGTGCAGTACTGATTCAAAGGCTATTCAGGTCAATGGAAACACTTCACTTGCAGTGATTGCCTTTTTGGATCTGGGCACAGCTGCACACAAAATCCCTGTAACATCCCCTAGTTGTTTTCACTTTCCCCCTCTTCCTAGTATGTTAGCAATACCGAGGTGTTCTGTGCTAACACAATACACCATTTATGTGCAGCATTAACACTTGTACATGTTCAGACTATTAGAACACTCACAACAGCTATGATTGCAGCCTTCGACGTCTTTGAATGGTCCCACTGAAATCAGTGTGACTGCTCTGAGTTAAGTGGTTTATGAGCTGCAGTGTGTCTGATTCAAGTGCAGTTAAGTGTGTGCATATTAGCCGTCTTGCCTAAGGCTAGGAAGAAAGAGCCAGTTTCAGAGATGGGCTTACAACCCTGGAGTAATTGGCTCGTGCCCATATCCTCTAATTTGCTACTAGTGCAATAGTTAAGTGGCTAGAGCTCTTTGAATACGTTGCCGAAAACTGTGGGTATCAGACTTGCTAGATCTTATGCCAATTAGCGGCATCTTCTCTGCACATCTGCAAATGGGTACCTAATCCACGGGGTTGAGGAGACCAGAGGCGACCACAGATGGTGCTAGTTAGACTGCTGCAAATACCTTTAGATATAGGAACAGGTATGCATTACCATCCTAGCCAGGTGATACAGCAACAGATGGGCTTGGGGTAGGCTTTGACGTTTTGAGCAGAATACATCCTCATCCACTCCATAGGAATGCAACAGATCTTTAAAATGGAAACTCTTGTTATAGACAGAATATCTTTGGAATAGATTTGTTTTCCCTAGTTTCCACAGCTGTTTGCTTCTAACTAAGGGAGTTATCACTATCCTGCTTGTGACTCCAGCCTTTTTGGCTGGCAGGAAGATAAAATGATGGAGATTTGCTGACCTTGAAAGAATATATCAACTAACAGAGCATTGCATACCCCTCAACTGTCCTGGGAACACAGTGATATCCAAATTTTTCATGTGAGAGCATTTTGGGCGCTGTAATCACGCCCCTAAAAAAGCACTTTTTGGGGACCATGATCTCATTCAGCACCCCAAAATGTGTTGCATACGAGAGCACAGTCCAGAAAAAGCACTATTTTGGGGGGTTGCTATTTGCGGTGGGTTCAGTGACTTGAGCAGGTGCACAGCCCTGGAAGACACACATCCTGGTTTTTCGCCTCAACATATTGAAGGGTATGCCATTGGTATTAGCTCGGTCATTCTCATTCTGCATCAGAAAAGTGAAACTCTGAGCCTTTGATAGCCATGGCCGTAAATCTCAGCCTTCTGCCCAAGCCTGGAGATAATCTGATAAAAATTTGGTGTTAAATCTGTTTCAAGCTGCAAGCCTAAATTTCCTGGGGCTCCTTGCCCAGAGTGTCTCACACTGAAGGACCCCTGGCCCTCAGCTGCGGAGCAAGCCGATCAGGCGCCTGGGGCGGCATGCGTGCCCTGTGCCCAGGGGCAGGGCCAGCTGGGGCAGGATGCTCCGTGGGGCCTCTGAGGGGTCTGCCTGCCTCCTTCCACTCAGCCTCCCTACAGCTGAGGGGGAGGTGGCGGGTGGACCATTTGGGGCAGTGCGGAGCCTGCGGGCACCCAAGCCACCGTGTCACTCCCAGGAGAAACACATGGCTCGGGCATGCTGCAGGCCCCGCGGTGAGTGCCGCCTGGCTTTTTGTCACCCCCCTCAGTGGTGACACCCGGGGCAACCCCCCCACTCCTTCCTCCACCCCTGTTGGCCCTTCCTTACAATGATGAAGAGGAGGAGTTTGGATTTGATATCCCTCTTTATCACTACCCTAAGGAGTCTCAAAGCGGCTAACATTCTCCTTTCCCTTTTTTTTTTTTTAAAAAAATAATATTTATTAAAGTTTTGAAAATTTCAGAAAGAAAAAAAGAAAAAGAATTAAACATAACAAAACCATACAATACAACCCAAAAACAAAAATATTACATATACATAACGAAAATAAAACAAAAACAGTTTAAAAGAAAGAAAGAAAAAAGAAACACAACCAATACTTGCAATGTTATTAACTTTCTTTTGCTTGTTTCAGCGACCTCCTCACACCTCCCTTTTTTGTATTCCACTTCGATTATTTGTTTCAGCAAATCCTTTCCATCTTCCTCAAACTTCTGTCCTATCATTTAACTTAACAAATTCTAACATTAATTTTTCCTTTAATCCAATTACAATCTATTATACTTAATTCTTTATAACATTTCTGCTAAAGCCATGTAGCTTCATTCCAACATCTTTCTAACATTCCTTAATTCTACAATATTTCTGTAGATAATCTTTAAATTTCTTCCAATCTTCTACCACCGACTCTTCTCCCAGGTCTCGAACATTCTCCTTTCCCTTCCTCCCCCACAACAAACACTCTGTGAGGTGAGTGGGGCTGAGAGACTTCAAAGAAGTGTGACTGGCCCAAGGTCACCCAGCAGCTGCATGTGGAGGAGCGGAGACACGAACCCGGTTCACCAGATTATGAGTCTACCACTCTTAACCACTACACCACACTGGCTCTCATGGGACAGAGGGAAGAGGGAGCTGGAAGTTTAGGTGTGACTAGCATGGCCATCCCATTAGTTGCACCAAGTGTGAGCTACTGCAGTGGCAGTGAGGTGGGAAAAGGCAGAGATAGCTCTGAAGAGCCATAGGCAAAGGGGTGTGACTTGGCTGGCACTCAACAGCTGGATGGCTGTGTGGAATGGTAAGGCAAGATATTGGGGAGGGGGCTAGGGTGTTTGCTACTACTGAGAGACCTAATAATTATGATTACTGTACTGTAGAGAAAATGAGAGAATATGGAATGTTTCAGGATTTCATTTCCTAACAGCTTCTTCTGTCCCTATAAACAGAAAGAGGAAAGGGTAGTGTACCAAATTTTTATTTTTAATGGGACTTCTGCCATCCTTTGTCTCGTGTTTCCAAGGAATATGGGCTCTCTCCCCTCCCTCCCCAAGCACGAAGAAGAGCGAACTAGTTAAATTTAGTGGATCTCCATGTGCAGATGGCATATAAGTGAAGTTGTTAGTATCACGAGAGATCTGGGCTGGAATCCAGCACTTTAAAAAATGTGAACCAAAGCAACAACATTTTATAAATGGCACAATAAAGCAGTTTCGATTTTCCTTTTATTTTGAGGAACAGTCCTCCAGGGGGAAAAGCCCCCAAAAGAGGCAACCACATTACATAGTTTTTGCAAACATCACTCGTATGTGACTCCCAGCAGATGTCTGATGCAAGTCACTATACAGCATCTGGTTGAAAGCAACGGGGCACATTAGCAGATGCTGAGCACAGTGAAGCAAGCAGCATGGTGTAGAACAAAAAGAACAAGGCTAAATCCCTTTGGAAAAGCATTTTAATATTTTTTTCAACCCACCATTTTTGTTTTTCGGAGTATTTCTCTCCCCCCCCCCCCATCACTCTGTTAAAGAAGGTGATGGCAGACACTCTAAACAGAAGCAAAGAAGAATCTTTGTCTTTCATACTTTCTCTCTTGTTCTTTACATTGTATGATAGATCTATGCCTAGAAATATTGGCCCTCATAAACATTCATAGATCGTGTTGATTGTGTATTCTTGACTTTCTCACATGACTACCTGGCTGCCTACCGAATCCTGCAAATGGGCCTAGAAACAGAACTATAATGAAGGGCCTTAACTGAGTGGGCAGGAATATTCCACACCAGATTCCATTTGTTCCTCCCAGCTAGTTTCCCCCTGACCTTTGATTCCTCCTCTTCTGCCTCCTAATTCATTTCTTGCTCCCTCACTTGACTGCCTTTGTCCCTCTGCCTCCTGATTCATACAACCTGTCTCTCAGACACCCCTGCTGCTAAGATATTTTCCCACCTGTATACCTGAAGGAGTGTCTCTACCCCATCACTCAGCCCAGACACTGAGGTCCAGCTCTGAGGGCCTTCTGGCGGTTCCCTCACTGCGAGAAGTGAAGTTACAGGGGACCAGGAAAAGGACCTTCTTGGTGGTGGTGTCCACCCTGTGGAATGCCATCCCATCAAATGTCAGGGAGATAAAGAACTGCACAACAGAAGACATCTGGAGGCAGTCCTCTATCGGGATGTTTTTAATGTGTGATGTTTTATTATGATTTATATGTGCTGGAAGCCTCCCAGAGTGACTGGGGAAACCCAGCCAGATGGGTGGGGTATAAATAATAAAATTGTTGTTGAGCGTGTCATGCACATTTCAGCCTCTAATTCTATATATCCAATATTCCTGGTGGACATAATGCAGCTAAGTAGCACACTTAATTTGCGCTTCATCAACCAGCTGACTCTACCATGTTGAGGGAGAAGGTGGTTCCTTCACATGGCAGAGAAACAAGGTCATTACAATACTTAGGTGACAAGAGTTACAAGGTTATATCAATAATTCCATAGAATTGAAAGCCCAAGGCACTTAGGAAAATTCCATATAACTGTCTTGATCATTAGTAATGAAATGAAGCCATTTCCAATACACTGAACTATGATGCTGCACAAAAGTAGTTGTGTTCCTTTTCAACATTGTTATTACTTGCAGAAAAGGAGTATTTTGCTGTTAAATTCTGAACAGTATAAAATGCTTTCAAGTTTTTTTAAAAATGCTTTAATGTATATTTTAAAAAAGAAATCTGCACCTACAATAATTATCACTATGTCAAGATGAATCAAAAGCAAAAAGTTCTTTCAAAATCTTCTCAAGATATATTAATATATTAAATCCAATCTTTCCATAATGTCTGTATCATATATATCATATAATTAAACATGTGATCCATTTCAGCAAATCATCAGTATGATCCAGTTCAAGAAACTTTCTAATACGTATAACAATCTCTAAACAGTAAGACCTCATCATAATACTTACAAAACTCGTATATAAATATGAAGAACTTAAACTATCACCAGGGTACGCTGTATGAAAATTTAATTCCATGACACTTGTTTTCTCCTCCTCCTCCTCCTCCTCCTCCTCCTCCTCCTCTTCCTTCGTCTTCGTCCTCATCTTCTTCATCCACCCTTCAACCTAAGGTCACAGGGCAGGTTACAACAATTGAAACACAATGTTAAAAACAGTTTGAAACAACCTGCATTCACGGAACAAAGGTGGATTCTAAAAATATATATCTATACCTATATAAAAGGTTTGAAACAGCCAATGCATCCAACATATTTAAATCTTATTATATAAGCATGCTATAACTTTGACTTGCTCATACTTCATAGCAACCTAAGAAAAAATGTAAATAAGGAATGGGCATGGGGGGGGGAATACCTGGCACCCGGGACTATTTGACACACTGCAAAACAGAATAGAATTCACCTTTGGCAAATAGCCAACAACTAGGGCTAAATCTGGAAGAGCTTAATATACACAGAAGAACTGATCCACTTGGAAGTGAACTATGTGGGTGTACTTGTCACATGCTGAACTCATTTATTGCTTTGAATATAAAGTAGGCCTTGTCATCACAAAGGAAAAGGCACACAAGCACTGCAGAGGCACCATCATTTTTTTTAAATTTTCACAGATTGGCTATCTGAAAACTTTTTTTTTTTAAAAAAAGCCATTAGATAGAAGGGTGGAGAAGAGAGAAATACTCCTCCCATTAGTATTTAATAGTTTCAGACGGTGGAGATACTGCAATGTAGGCTGGCTGGGAGAGGTAATTGGGGGAGCTTTGGTAAGTATGAGTCATGCGACCAGGATAACAAAAGGCCTGGATGAGTCATTCCACCAAGTTTCCATAGCTGTACAACAAAACATGAGGTTTCTGTTTATACATGGACAAATTAGCCATTTCCTGTTCCCGGTAACTATAGCATTTTTTTCACAGGTTACCCCGAAAATAATATTCAGCCTTTAAGTCTTGTATAAAGCGCCAAGGATGAGCTAAGGATGTATGAAACTGAAACCGCTGTCTTAAGACAGACAGCGGAACACATGTATATTTTAGAATATAAAATAAGGAGAAGGTCTAGAGATTTTCAAGAGGATATCTGTGCAATAAAACTTTGAGATACAAAAGCTCTCTCCGTCAAAGGGATCTGTAAAAAGTAATTATTAAGTGCAACATGAAATGTTAGGTTTTTCTATTAGGTTTCTTCAATATCCTACTTTCTCTTTCCTCTCTCAGTATATATATTTCTCTATTGTTGCAGGTTTCACCAGGGAAATACCAGCTTCAAATTTATCCCTGAGCTAAAACCTATAAGATGATTGACAAAATATTAAGAAAACTGAAAACTGGGTTAAATATAAACTCTCTTGCTATTAGGGATATATTCTCTACTCAGCATGCACCGGCAACTCCCATTCACACGCAATGAGGAAAGAATAATTCTCAAAAGGTTTTTTTTTTTTAAGGCTAAGAACCTTTCATCGCTTTAAGGAAGATGCACAGAGATGCCTTTGTTTCTATGCGCAGGCAGACATTTGCCAACTTCTTCCCTGGGCCCTGGGAGTCTTCTCATGGTACCTTATGGCTTTACCCAATTTTCCTAGAAGTCCCCCTGGTGTGTTTCTAATTGATGATATATGCTGAGACTGAATTAAACAATGCAGGTGGGAAATACAAAATGCAGTGTTCCAAACTTTTACTTTCATAAATGATGCCAGTCCCCCCCCCCCGATATAAAAAAGATGTTTGTTCTCTTTGAAAACAGATGGAAGTCCTGTTGTGATTTGCTGTGGGCAACAAGCCCTAGTTTTGCAGCCATCAGTGCCAGGAAGTGAACAAAAAGGACATGCAAAGAGTCTGGCTGGATCAGAGCAAAGACAACAGGGATTGGGAACTTTTGTCCCTCCAAATGTTGTTGGACTACAACTCCCATCGTCTCTGACCATTACCTATGCTGTCTTGTGCTACTGGGAAATGCTATCCACCATTTCAGGCCACTGGTTTGGGTCCTGGAACTTTAGGTCGCTGTGCTCAGTTGTAGATACAGCAACAAGGACATCAAGATTATTTATATCACCAGTCCTAAAGGATCTTCACTGGCTCCCAGTACATTTCTGAGCACAATTCAAAGTGTTGGTGCTGACCTTGAAAGCCATAAACAGCCTTGGTCCTGTATACCTGAAGGAGCGTCTCTACCCCATCATTCAGCCCGGACACTGAGGTCCAGCTCCGAGGGCCTTCTGGCGGTTCCCTCACTGCAAGAAGTGAAGTTACAGGGGACCAGGAAGAGGACCTTCTTGGTAGTGGTGTCCACCCTGTGGAACGCCCTCCCTTCAGATTTCAGGGAGATAAAGAACTACACAACCTTTAGAATACAACTGAAGGCAGCCCTCTATCAGGATGTGTTTAATGTTTGATGTTTTATTATGTTTTATATGTGCTGGAAGCCTCCCAGAGTGGCTGGAGAAACCCAGCCAGATGGGTGGGGGTATAAATAATAAAATTGTTGTTGAGGGTTTCATGAGTCTTTTTCTTGCGCATTTTAGCCTCTAATTCTGTATATCCAATATTTCTCAGAATGGAAGCCTAGCAGTTAATCTTCTAGTTGTTATGAATTACGATGGTGAGACAGGGGAAAGGCAAGGCAAGGAAGAGCCACATCTGCTTACCTGCTAACCAGCAAAGCGCCTGTTGTCCCCAGATCCTTGGGTGGCTAACCTTAACTTTGCAGAATTCTCCCGTTGTTTCAGAGAGCAGCAGAAGCTCATCTGGAGCCATGGAAATGGCACTGTCATTTCTCTCCGCCCATATGGGTAAACCAAACATGTCAGCTCCCCCCTCCCCCTTTAATACAAGCCTTGACTTGTTTCCCAGCACATGCCACTGTCCACAACATAAGGAACGGTGACAGAACGGGATTCTGAATAACATTATTGTGCATAATATGGAGCCCCGAAACTATGTTACTGAAATGTCATGTCATCTGCCATTGATTTTGAAGCGCAACTCCCATTGAAATCAATGCGAGGCATTGCTTAAGAGGAAGTGGTATATGAAAAGAAGGATAATTGTGCATCTTGCACTTTGTAATATTTTCCCGTTTCTGCAGGAAGCTGTACACCCAAAGCCTCTTTTTCTTTAAATGTTGAAGGTCAAGGAGTGAAGTCCTAATTTTCTACTCTCTGTTTTAGCTTGTTCAGTGTATTAAAGATAAATACCTTTGTGGCAGTATCTGAGAGGAGAATGCTTTTAAATATTTCTCTTCCCTTCTCCTTTACCTCTACACTTATTGCACATTCACAGTTGCATGACAGTTTCCTATGCCCTAATGAGACCCACAGTTGGACTTGAGACATTATTAGA
Organism: Podarcis cretensis; assembly: GCF_951804945.1. Taxonomy (NCBI): domain Eukaryota; kingdom Metazoa; phylum Chordata; class Lepidosauria; order Squamata; family Lacertidae; genus Podarcis; species Podarcis cretensis. The sequence continues at coordinate 54,935,615 of NC_137179.1, forward strand.
GAGAGATCTCTCTCTGAACTGGTCAGACAGCATATTATTATAAAGTAAGGGGGGGAATATGCTGTTTTCTCCCCCTCTCCTCCTCCTCCTCCTCTCATGGTCAGTAAACAAAAGCTACCCACTCCCTCCACCGCTTTTTGAAATGAAGTGGAAGACTTGAAAAATTTCAGTCCATTGTGGTTTATAATCAGCAAACATACATGGATAATAAAAAAGCCATGAGCTCCCTAAACACTTCAGGTGCTTACAAACATGTATATTTTTTACCTGCCGACCTTTAGCTCAAAGGTGAATCGGAAGCAACTTGTAAATCGTAGAGTCGTCTTATTCTGCATTTTGAAAAGTAACGTGTAAAAAGCTCCTAAAATGTTTGTATTATCCTTGCACCTATAACATTATGTCTTATCCGGGTTCTTGTTTTTTTTTTTAAAAAAGATAAGAACCCTGCAGGTTTTGTTTCTGCTTGAGTTCAATAAAGTAGCCCATAGGTCAACCCAGCTGCTGGTGTGAGTGCTTTTAATTCAACGCTCAGCCACAAAAGGAATCTCGAAGTGACTCACAAAATGTTAACAGCATAAAGCATAATATAAAATTAAAAAAGAGTGCATTACAAAAAAGCTGTGCAATAAAAAGAGTAGAAAAAAACATAATCAACAAACACCACTGTCAGGGAACTGCCATCAGAGACAGAGGTGGAGGGAAGGCTCCAGAGCGATGCCGGAGAGGGTCCCAGCAGGGAGAGAGGCAGCCCAGCAGCTGGGGAAGGAAATCAATGTAACACCAGGAGAGAAGGGGGGCAGATGGGGGAATCGGAGAAAAGGCTCCAGGACTCTTCAACGGAGACTAGTGGGGAGAGTACGGGTGCTCCGCTGCCCACACCCTCCCTGCGCAGAAGACTTCCGCGCAGGGAGAGTAGGAGGAGACTTGGCGTCAAAGAACTTTTTTGCTGGAAGAAGTTTAAGAAACGCCCACTGACGGATTCTGCCAGCGACTGAGACAGCTACGCAGTGAAGGGCTGTCCAGACAGAAAGGGTTCAACCAGGCAACCAAGCCAAGAGTGGTGGCAACTTACGCATGAGCAACGCCCTAGAACCATTACAACCACAATCCACCAAATTCCTGGAAGACGATCAAGTGTTGATGATGGTCAGAACTCAGAGCATCTTTTTCCTGCCTTAATGAGCAACAGTCCAGCCGTCCAACTTACCTGTCTATAGAGTGCAGCTATGGCCTTTTAACTTAGTCCTCACTTCCTTTTTAATGGCAGGTGCATTCCATGGGAATAGTGCTGATTTTCCTAGGAAGGATGCTGCTGCTGTAAGAAAACGTAGAAACTAAAGGGATGTGAATAAAACCTACTTTTAATAATTCCTGATAAAACACACTATTGGCCCTTCCCTTCCTGTTGTTGATTAGTGACCTTCAATACTTTATAAACTTTGTTCTAGCAACTTTCCCTTCTGTGTGTGTGTGTGTGTGTTGTATGTGTGCATTAATTTCTCTGTTTCTTTCCTTGGCATTTAATTCCGTCATCTCTTAGGCATAAAAGTCAGGGCTGTTACATTCTGATATGGTACCATGGGATTCCTGATCAGAATTTTCACTGAAGTACAGCTTCTCATCCAGAACTGACATTACATTCTATATCAATATCAAGAGTGGTGCCTTTATATGTATGAGAAGCGTTAACATCTTCTGGACAAAACAATTCTCCATGCTTGTGGCTAGGAAGATCTGTTTCTTTATCTTTGAATGCTTGTCTATTATGTGATATCATTCTCTCAGACAGAATGGAGGGAAAACAAAGCAAGAAAGGAGTGTTCCTTTTGTTATAATTTTTAACTTACCGTTCCTCCCAAAAGAGCTCAGGGCAGTGTATACACAATCCAACATAGCAACAGAATGAAACATGTAAAACAATGATATAAAAACTCATTCAGGATGCAGAAATCTACTGTAGTATGTGGGATAAAGTTCATGGCCCTGCCACAAATATCTTGAGCAGTTTTACTTTGGACTTAACCTTTTAAGTCCTTTAAACTCACTTATGTAACCACTAGATATGGGGAGAAATTCAATTCAGTTTGCTTTTGAAGGTGAACTTACCTAAGGTTGCCATATCTCCGGAATTTCCCAGATATAGCCGGTATTCAGCCCTCGTCCAGGAAGAAATCGCTGAAATGTCCGGGAAAATATGGACATATGACAGCCCATGTCAGAAGTGTAGATTCTGGCAAATTTCATTAAAAATAGCTCAAAAAAAAAAAGTGTTTGGATATTCACTTTTTTAAATACGGCAACCCTAACTTACCTAATTTGGAGTTTCCTAAACAAGATGGGAACAGAAACATAATCATCCTTTGAAATCCTCATTTATCTGAATTTTGCAATTCAGTTCTCCAGCTAAGTAATGTGCACAAAAATACACATACTGGTGTAAAGTGTCTGCAGTGAATCATATTAGGATAAAATGCTTGAAACAGTTTGTCTATTAGGCAAAAGTTAATACAAAAATGGGTATGTTGGGAAAAAAATTGCACTAAAATTCTGATGAATTTTCATGAGGTCTTTTGAAAAATAAATGAATAAATCACAAACTGATGTGGAAATGTAGTGAACTGAATTAAAGAATGGAAAAATGAGAAACTGGAATTGACGTATTCTCCCAGCTCTAGTTATCACCAGTAAGAAATGGCATTCAGTTTCAAATTCTTCCTGAACCATCCTCTGGACATGATAAAAATCTCTTGCCTATTGTAAAAAAAGAAGCTTCATAATACTAGCTTAAGTGTTTTGTTTCTATCTCACTCTACCATGAACTTTTCCTGTAATTAATAATTAGACACAGTCTAACCCTTTAAATGCTTCTTTCCCTTTATGTAGGATTGAAAAATCTAGCTGAGCTGTTGCCTATGTCAAACTTAGCAGTTCAAATGGTTCAGTCAAATTGATCAATGGAATTAAGTGAACTATGTTGTGCTACATAGGCTATTGCAAGAGTGAAGTATCAGAAATCTTAGAAGAAAACAATACATTTTACTATTATCATGGAACATTCACATTCACACAATGACCTTCATTTCCATATGGATGTAATAAGGCTTCTATTTTGTGGAAATGTTTCTCCTATCTTTTCCATCTGGAGTGTTACTGTGCTTATGTCTTGCTTGCGGGCTTCCTATAAGCATTTGGTTGGTTCCGGTAAGAATAGAGTGCTGGCCTAGCTAGGTTTTTGGTCTGTTCTTGTCAAAGGACACAAAGCAGTAACAACTGCTGATGGAAATCTTGATGTGCAGCTTATCCACACAGAATGTTTTCCCCTTCACATTCCTATCTCACTCCTTCATCTTGAGGGTATTTTAAAAGATGGGTTCCGCTAAAAATAAAAACATTATATGCAATATTATGCACATATAATATCATACACATATTATACACATATATTCCCAAAGTAACCAACACATAAACAGATACATGCAACAATACATTGAACACTGTATATCTATAATGTTTATGAAATTATGCTGCAGAAATATAGTACTGCATGGAGCTTGGCTCTTTTATAAGTTTTATGCCTATAATGAGTAATAGTCAATATAGTGGAACCTTGGTTCTCAAACTTAATCCCTTCTGGGAGTCTGTTTGACTCCTGAAACTGTTTGAAAACCAAGGTGTGGCTTTTGTTTGGCTGCAGGAGCTCAAGCGGAAGCCACGTCGGGCATTCGGCTTCCAAAAAACATTCAAAAACCAGAACACTTACTTCTGGGTTTTTGGCATTCAAGAGCCAAAATGTATGAGTACCAAGGTGTTTGAAAACCAAAGTACGAATTTACTAGTCTTACTCAGAGTAGATCCATAGAAGTTAATGGACATGGCTAACTTAGGTTTATTAATTTCAGCGGGTCTACTATGAGTAGGACTTAGTTGAATGCCACTTTTTGGGGTGGTATTCAACTAAGCTTTGCTCAGCATAAACCCATGGAAATTAATGGACCTAACTTAGTCACGTTCATTAATTTATATGGATGGAATTCAATGTTGTGCTAATATGTATCTGCTGGCCAAATGGAACAATCTCCCTTCCTGTTGTTCTGGGGGTGCTCACAGCCCCCCAGAGCAAATCTGGGCTTAAGGGGAGAAAGCCCCATTGCAGTAGCAGGAGTCCTTTCAGTCACACACTGTGTTACTTGATTCTAGCCCAATGGGTCTATGCTGAGTAAAACTTACTTGCATATCATCCTTTCTGCATAAATTTGCATTTAATTAGTTAAAAGCAACAAAGCACGAGTGGCTCGAACATAAGCAGACACTTGATTCAAGAGGCGATCCAAAACAAACAATGCTTGCTTGGGTTGAAACCACCCAATTCCATGTAGAAATCCATTTCAGTTGATTCTTCTTCCTCCCTAGTAACAAATATTGCTGGGCAAGCCTTGGGAAATACAGAGATTTTTCCTGCTCTCAATCTGAATTTTCCTACTGTAAGTCCAGCTTTCCTGGTGCTGAATATCATCATAGGAGTTGACCTCCTTTAGACTTAGTCTACAGCATCCCAACTTGGATTATTCACCAAGGAAACATTCTGTGCTAGTGAAGTGGAAGTTTGTTTCCCCCTTCCACCCCTGTCCCTTTTTCCTTTTGCGTCATCTTTATTGGTAAAGCTATTCTGGGACCCTTTCTACCTAGAGAGTGAAGTATAAATGCTTTTAATAAATGAATAAATAAATAAATAAATAAATAAATAAATAATCAGTATGCCCATTACCTAATTAGAAAAAAACTAACATGGAATATCCTATTTAGAAATAAGCCACATAAGCAAGCACTGGTGTTAGAAATTATTGCTGCTACTTCTGAGGCATTGCTATGCTGCCTTTTATTTCCCGTAATATAATGCTTTGCTGTATGTTATTTTCACCAATATATGCATTTTAGTGCACACTTTGCCCTGATATCTTCTTCTTTGGCGATCACTCATAACCGAGTAAGATTGTCTTCCATAAACACAGTTTTAACAATGAGTCCGTAAGTGACTGTGGAGGCCAATTCTGGATCCACACTTCCTTCCACAGTGAGGATATTGGTTTCTGGGCGGGAGTTGATCACCATGTGGATTTGCCAAGTGTGCCTTCCTCTTAGCACGTTTCTCCCTTGCATCCTGAGTTTGAGTGTCTTCAAAGCCCATGACACCTTTGGTAAAGGCTGTTCTCCAACTGGAGCACTTGCAGGCCAGTGTTTCCTAGTTGTCAGTGTTTATACTACGTTGTTTTTAGATTTGCCTTGAGACAGTCTTTAAACCTCTTTTTTTGACCACCAGCATTACGCTTTCCATTTTTAAGTTCGGAATAGAGTAATTGCTTTGGAAGATGATCATCAGGCATCTGCACAACATGACCAGTCCAACGAAGTTGAAGTTGAAGAATCATTGCTTCAACACTGGTGATCTTTGATTCTTCCTGTACACTGATATTAGTTCACCTGTCATCCCAAGTGATGTGTAAAATTTTTCGGAGACACCGTTAATGGAATCTTTTGAGGAGCTGGAGATGGCGTTTATAAGTGGTCCATGTTTCACAAGCATATAGTAAGGTTGGTAGTACAATAGCTTTGTAAACAAGCATTTTGGTTTCCCTGCAAATGTCCCGATCCTCAAACACACTGCACTTCAATCGGAAGAAAGCTGCACTTGCAGAGCTCAGGCGATGCTGGATTTCGGCATCAATGTTGGCCCTTATGGAAAGATAACTACCTAGGTAGGAGAAGTGATCAACATTTTCCAATGTTATACCACTGAGTTGGATTTGTGGCGCTGCAGAGGGGTTATTCAGTACTTGTTGATGCAGCACTTTGGTTTTTTGGATGTTGAGTGATAGGCCAAGCTTTTTGTAAGCTTCTGCAAAGATATACACATTCTTGTATACACTATGTGGCTGATCATCTGATTTGCAAAATTTGAAAAAGTGCGAGTTTTGATGGATGGCCATGTTTCAGTTCATGTATCGCAAAATTTGAAAAAGTGCGAGTTTTGATGGATGGCCATGTTTCAGTTCATGTATCACTTTGGAAAGTACGAATTAGTTCGGTTCACCTTTAAACGCAAACTGAATCAAATTTCTCCCCTTTCCCTACTCCAAGGCTGGCAATCTTTGACCAAACTTTCATAAAAGGGAATCAGTGTATTCACATATACTGCTTTTGCTGTAGAAGACACTAAGATGAAAAATTGTGCATTTTCCATCCAATTAGGAAAAATTTTCTCAGGTAGGGAAAGAACAGGTGATATTTTCCATGCAGTTCCCTTAATTTCCTGCATGTTGCAGAATGGCTGAGAGAGATCCATAGATTTTACATCTAGTGGCCAAAAACATCTGTCTGTTCTTTTCATGGTAGAGATTGACATAAACTGCTGTAGGTTGTATGTGTAACCATTCACCTTTGACCACAGAGGCATTCTTAGCACCCGACATAACACACACTGGTGAGGAAAGATCCTTAAATTCTGCCTATTCCTTCCTGCGCCCTTTGCAGTGATGAAGGTCTTAGCTGAAATGCCTTATTCCTCCCCCTACAACCTCCCTGCCATTCTTCCCTGTCAGTGGCATAAAGTAAAACCTATGTTTAAAAGAAAAACAAACTGCTCAGAGATAAAGAGGAAAGTAAATATAATTCCATTTTATTTATTCATTAATGTTGGTGTACTGCCTTAATCTTTTTGATTAATTCACACCACATCTCTTTAGGTTTGGTGATTGCTCAACACAGCTATGTGGTTATGTGTGCTGACTTTTGAATATTAAAGTACAACATGGATTTAGGGACGCTTGCAAAAGAGCTGCCTGTACATTTCAAATTTAGTTGTAGTGCGGCGAATGTTTATAATTATCACGCAGAAATTATAATGTTACCTTTGGAAGCTGCATCTTATAATAACGAATGAATATAATCACTTCGGCAACGCAACGCTTACTATTCTGGTCACAAGCCGTTTTCACTCACCGCTCTCTCGATGAGCTCAGCAGAGTTAAAGATATGGAAGGAAGTAGTACTCATTCCTGTATCTTATTTCTTTCTTTCTTTTCAATGGTACCCAGACACAAAATGATTTCCATATTATATTTGTGTCCCATTGTTCCTCCAAGAAGCTTAGTGTGGGATTCATAGACCTATGAGTCAGCGGGGTGCAGTGGTTAGAGTAATAGGCTAGGACTAGGGAGTTGTTGTTGTTGTTGTTTAGTTGTTTAGTCATGTCTGACTCTTTGTGACCCCATGGACCAGAGCACTCCAGGCACTCCTGTCTTCCACTGCCTCCCGCAGTTTGGTCAGACTCATGTTTGTAGCTTTGAGAACACTGTCCAACCATCTCGTCCTCTGTCGTCCCCTTCTCCTTGTGCCCTCCATCTTTCCCAACATCAGGGTCTTTTCCAGGGAGTCTTCTCTTCTCATGAGGTGGCCAAAGTATTGGTGCCTCAGCTTCACGATCTGTCCTTCCAGTGAGCACTCAGGGCTGATTTCCTTAAGAATGGATAGGTTTGATCTTCTTGCAGTCCATGGGACTCTCAAGAGTCTCCTCCAGCACCATAATTCAAAAGCATCAATTCTTCGGTGATCAGCCTTCTTTATGGTCCAGCTCTCACTTCTAGGACTAGAGAGACCCAGGTTCAAATCCCCATTCTACCATGACGCTGGGCCAGTCACTATCTCTCATCCTAATGTACACCACAGGGTTGTCGTGACCATAAAGTGTGCCTGTGGGAGGTGGAAGGAAGGAGCTCGTCAGAGGAAAGACAATTATCAAATAAATAAACTAATTTTATTCTCAAAACAGGCCTGCAAGGTAGGTTAGACACATGGACTATCTAGAATGGATCCTGTTAACTGTCACGGGAGGAAGTCAGCAGCTGTAATAAGGTAAAGGTAAAGGGACCCCTGACCATTAGGTCCAGTCGTGACCAACTCTGGGGTTGCAGCGCTCATCTCGCTTTATTGGCCGAGGGAGCCAGCATACAGCTTCCGGGTTATGTGGCCAGCATGACTAAGCCGCTTCTGGTGAACCAGAGCAGCGCACGGAAACACCGTTTACCTTCCCGCCGGAGCGGTACCTATTTATCTACTTGCAGTTTGACATGTTTTCGAACTGCTAGGTTGGCAGGAGCAGGGACTGAGCAACAGGAGCTCACCCCGTTGCGGGGATTCAAACCGCTGACCTTCTGATCAGCAAGCCCGAGGCTCTGTGGTTTAACCCACAGCGCCACCCGTGTCCCAGAGCAGCTGTAATAGATGAGACAAATGCCCTGCCCTACATACTGAATTCTCCAACTCGTAGAAGTCACTGGGATGAGTCATCACTTAATTCATGCTTGTCCATAATGTCAGCTTCAACATTCTAATCAAAAGAATGACAGAGTATATGTCCAGCATCTGTCTTAAGCAAGTTGAGTATTTTTACTCCTCTAACGTCCTCCTATAATGCCCTTTTCCTTTTCCAAACAGATTGTATGCTCCCTTTGTGGATCATGTCTTTATAGAAAGAGCAAAGTGACCTCTTGAAACGTAACTTATTTGAAACCACATTTGACCACCTGTTAGTCTCTTTCCTTTATATGGACATGTATGAGTGCATTGTAACAATTGGGTCAAGGTATCCGTGGCATTTTATTAGCTGTGCCTGCTGCCCTTTGATGCCTAACAAATGAGGTATTTTTGCTTTCTCTAGCAGTCCAGTTTATTTCAAAATGTTGCTTATTTAACAATGTATACCATGTCCCTCAGATGCCACAATGAATGGGTGTTTACAGCATCTGGAAGTCACAATGCCCTATTTTCAGGGGATGGAAGAAAACAAGCACCATTTTACACAGGTTGTATCTTGCCTCTGTTGTGCAAAATAAGAGGAAATCAGAGTTGTACAATGCAAACGGATAGCAGGAAAGCTCTTTGAATCTTTTTGCTTTTATACGAGAACATCTCATTTGGCTTCCTCTGACAGGGAAGCCAACTATAAAGGTCACTTCTGCAGCGAACTTCACAGATTTAAACTCTAATACTGAGTGCTGCAATCTAGCTATCGTACTGTGGAATTCGCTATCCTGGTTGATCTTTTCTGGGCTTCTACTGTGGGCTTTTTGCTTTGGTTTTGGCACAGCATGTTGTTCTATTTTTGAGGGTTAGACTTGCAGATAATTTTGTTTTTCTGCAAAGATTTGCCATTCTCGTCCATTTCCTCTCAATAGGCTGCACATACGGGTTCACACTGTAGCCAAGCTGCAAAACAATGGTTTTGTAAACGTTTGTCATCATTTTTCTTGTTAATCCAAGCCCTGCTTTTGATGAGGGCTGAATTTGCTGTTATACAGCAGGAACACAAATTGGGCCATCTATTATTTCCTCCATACCAGAGTATAGCAACTGAGCAAGTGATGTTTATCTTATTGACTGTCTCCTTTCCTCTCAGAACTTCTTTCTTCCATTCTCCTCCCCCTCCCTTTGTCTCCCCACATGGGTTTCATGGGATTTAGTATTTGTATCATCATCATCATCATCATCATCAACTTTTGATATGTTAATGTCTTCCAAACAATTTTATACTTATGAAGCTCCATCTTCGTTTGAGAAGGGGCCAGTGATAAACAACATTGTTTGCCTGCTGGAGGTCCAAGCTTCAATTTCTGGTTTCTCCAGTTTATAAGACCTTGAGTAGCATGGTGGGAGATGATTGGAGTGCTGCTACCATTAGACAGTACTAGGTTAGGTGGACCAATTGTCTGACTCAATATAAGGCAACTAAAATGGTGGTGGTTGTGGTGCTCTCTCAAAGCAACTTACATAATACAAACAGAAATAACAAAAACATTCAAACCAAATATAAAAACTGCAATAAAGCAAGATCAAATTGCTCATCCAGATATATATAGAAAAGGAAGACTCAGCTGAAGCTGTGGGATCTGGTCCAGTGAGCTTCTTCCTACCAGCATAGAGTCCAGAAGTCATCACACTTAAAGCCAGGTATCTGGTCTGGCTCTGTAGCAGGTGACACCACAGCCTCTATTTCCCGTCCTTTTACTCCTGAGGAATCTTTCAGGAAGCACATTCGTTTATGAGGGCTCCAAACAGGGCATTTGCTTCCTGTGGTGCTGTAAGGCAAGCAACCCACATTGGGATGTACCCAGCTAAGTTCTACTCAGAGAAGACCCATTGGAATGAATGGACCTAAGTAGTCATGTTCATTGATTTCAATTGGTCTACTCTGAGTTTGACTAAGACTAGATACAACCTAATATCAGCTAAAGAAAAAGGCCCCTGTGAAACCATTATGGTCAGGGTCTAAAATTACCTAACCACCTGTGGGCTTCATTCTTGTGAAACCTTTATTGCTAGGTAATGTCACTTTTATTTTAGAGCTTGATCTATCAATATAGAGTCATGACTGGGTCATATTGTTCTATCTCATAAAAGCTGGGAATACAGAAATTTGCCACCCCTGTCCTATGGTTTAGAGATAAGAAAGGAATTGAGACAATTGATGCTCTATGAAATATCTGTTGTGGGAAATACAGTTTTCTATTGTCAGTTTGGTGGTGAATAGGGCTCTGATTGGGCAACTAAGAAGCTGTGGCCACTAGCCACAGTTTGTGAAAAAGACAAGGAAATAACAAGAATCAGCTTGCAGCAGTGCTTTTTTTTCTTAAAAACATGTTTAGGGGTACTGTGATGGGATAATGAGCTGCTTGTGCGTAAAAGCTGAATCCCTCAGAGCTTTGCAAAGGTTTCAAAGCTCTGTCTTAACGGGAGCCCTCAAAGCATGACTCCCTCAATCGCTGGCAGAATCTGTCAGTGGGCGTTTCCGGAATTTGCGCCAACATAAGAGTTCCTTAACGGACACTCTCCTTCGGGATTCTCGGCGTGACAGCTTCCTGCGAGGGGTGGGTGTACCCAGAGGAGGTCCTGAGACCTCCCCGCTGTTCTCACTGGAAGTCTCCTGGAGCCATCCCTCCGACTGAGTTTCTCCATGAACTCTCTCTCTCCCCCTGCTGGTTCCTTCCTCTGCATCTGAGGGTCTCCTAGCCTCCGTGAGCCCCTCCACCACCTGACTCTCCAATGGCAGTTCCCTGACAGGTACTCTCATTTTGACTCAAGAAAATCACCATTTTATAGTTCAAATCGGGGAAAATAAATGGACAAAAGTACAAAGATTCACAAAATGTTTAGGGGTATGCATACCCCCAGAAAAACAACAACACTGGTTTACAGTGTGTATTTGCACACACAGAGAAGGAAGGTAAAAGGTAAAGGTAAAGGTACCCCTGCCCGTACGGGCCAGTCTTGACAGACTCTGGGGTTGTGCACCCATCTCACTTAAGAGGCCAGGGGCCAGCGCTGTCCGGAGACACTTCCGGGTCACGTGGCCAGTGTGACATCGCTGCTCTGGCGAGCCAGAGCCGCACACGGAAACGCCGTTTACCTTCCCGCTGGTAAGCGGTCCCTATTTATCTACTTGCACCCGGAGGTGCTTTCGAACTGCTAGGTTGGCAGGCGCTGGGACCGAGCAGCGGGAGCGCACCCCGCCGCAGGGATTCGAACCGCCGACCTTTCGATCGGCAAGTCCTAGGCGCTGAGGCTTTAACCCACAGCGCCACCTGCGTCCCACAGAGAAGGAAAGGGGCATTCAAATGAAGAGGAAGGAAGCTTGGGAATGGCTGGGCCCACCCTCTTTCTCTGGGAATCTCCTCCAGAATCTGATGCAGTTGATTGGCTTCCACTGTGCTGTGTTTGTCTTTATGTAAATGAAACAGGCAACTCACAGGCATTAATTTCCAGTATTGTCTCATCCAAAGGAAAACGCTGGATTCCCCTCCCCCTTAAGGAAAGTATGCCGCATTTTGCAAACCACCAAATGCAGCGAGTTTTTTTTTTTTTTAGTTGCTTTCCCATCTACCTGTGCTATACGTGTGATCAAATATGGAACATATAATTTAGTACTTTTAGGCTTCAATATGCTTACTGATCTGGGAGTCAGCAGGACTCAATGGGGTTTACATCTGAATACACCTAAGTAGGCTTGCACTGTTCGATGCCGTTCAGCTCCATTTTAAGTTTGCTGTACACAGTGCTTTTAAACATCACATCTTTTTGGTATTCAAATTGATGTCAAGGTCTGATATTAAAGATTGAAAACTGGAGCGCTAGAAGTTTTCTTTAAGAAGCAGTATCAGGTGCTTTCAAACCGTTTGGTATATCTTTGAGCAAAATTGCTACACATTGAATGAAAAACAAATTTTATGCCTAGATTTTCTGTATTATTTATTTAGTTTTTTGTGCCGAGGAGGAGGGGGCGGGGGGGGGGAAGCCAGCAAGAAAGAAAAGCCATAACGGAATTATTTTTAGATCTGACAAAGTTATATATGGTACAACCACAAAGCACAAATGCATACTTTAATAATACAACATTGCAACTTTAACAAGGGCTACATTTGTCTTTAAGTCCACATGATAGTGAAGGCTTAATATGGAGAACTTTTGTCTAGCACAAGTGATTTGAAGATGTTTTGCTCCATGCATGTGAACTCAGCAGGTGATTCTTGCCTATCTTTGATGTCAAACAGCACAAAACTTCAGTGAGTAGTAGCTTCAGAAATGCAATAGACATGGCTGAGTCTTCATATGAAGCTCATGCTTGAACTACATCAGAAGAACTGACATCTATTATGGTGAGCAAAGACAAGTGTTTGAAAAGAGATTCAAACAGAAGTGTCAGAATTTACAGTGCATAGTTTTATATAAGTTGATTTTAACCAAGCATATCTCTATGAACTCGGCAGGATAGAAAAGAAATTTCAAAAGGCAGAGAAATTGTTGTCATCTAAGGGCATGGAATGTTTTAATAGCTTAAGGAAGAACATTTCTGAAAGGTTATATGGTGATCCATTTACTTTGACTGAGTAATAAGGCTCATCATTGTGATGGTGAAGTTTTTTAACCCTTAGAACAATGGAAATGTGGAGGATGTTATCTTCCGATCTACCTCAGAAGGGAAGGCTAAATGACTCTGTTGAGGAAAACCTTAAATACTTTTCTGCAGTGCAGAATTGGCAATAAAATTATATGCTTACATTAAATATATAAGTAAGTTACATACATATAAAGTTAGAAATTCTGGTTTCACTTGAGAGGCATCAACAGATAATGGTCAGCTCTTAAGGTGTTGTGTGGGGATGTGTGTGTATCATATGGGCATTGCAGCATTATTAAGCCCCCACAAACAGTGTTTATCAGCTCCCATTCATTTATTTGCTTTCATTCTCTGTCATAAATACGTGTCCCCATGTGCATTATATGGCACTGGGAAAAGAAAAAAATGCTTTGTAGGACATAGTTTGTTTGAAACAGCATCCTACAGGGCAATTCGCTGCAGTGCTCTGACATTGTCCCCCAGGAGCCCAGTGTCACAAACCAACCTAATTGTTCTTCTGGAAATGCTGCTTTCGTTAACAACTTAAATAAAAGGGGCTAGGGAGCAAAACCAACACCACACACACACAAATCTGCTTGGCAGGAACACAGAAACTCAAGTGCTTTGCTGTTCAACGGATGTCCTTGCTGGTGTGGAATGAGCAACAATTTGGGCTTTGTAAGTTGTCCTAATTAGTAATACGATTAGGTGGGAAGGCTGTTTGTTTGTTTTAATCAGACCTTTTCCAGTTTTTCATCAAAAACCCCACTTTAAACAACTGCATAGTTCTGTTTACCTAGGCTACATACCAGTAAAAAGGTAAAGGGACCCCTGACCATTAGGTCCAGTCGTGACCGACTCTGGGGTTGCGGCGCTCATCTCGCTTTATTGGCCGAGGGAGCCGGCGTTTGTCTGCAGACAGTTTCCGGGTCATGTGGCCAGCATGACCAAGCTGCTTCTGATGAACCAGAGCAGCGCACGGAAACGCCGTTTGCCTTCCTGCCGGAACGGTACCTATTTATCTACTTGCACTTTGATGTGCTTTTGAACTGCTAGGTTGGCAGGAGCAGGGACCGAGCAACGGGAGCTCACCCCATCATGGGGATTTGAACCACCGACCTTCTGATCGGCAAGTCCTAGGCTCTGTGGTTTAACCCACAGCGCCACCCACATCCCTTACATACCAGTAGTTTGCTACATAAACTATATATGGATGAGATGTGGCCTATAAATGATGGTGATGAATTACTGGCTACTTCAAAAGCTCTCGCTCAGGGTATTTGCACTGATGCAGTGTGGTATGGTGGATCAGAACCTTTGAAGGCAGATTTTGCCAAGACAGTCAGTGGGCAAGGTATGCGAGATGTAATATTTGTGATGTTCTCAGACATTTGGAAATCTATGGTTGTGGGCATGTATATCGTTAATTGCGCTATCTTCATGCATGTAGTTGCTCTGAAATTCTGTCTTGGCCCCAAGGTCATTGCATGATGTTATTTCTCTTTGATGCCCTTACCTTTATTATTCTGAACTTCCTGGCCCATAGAGTAATGCTTCTGCTATATAGAATAATATTAAAATAGGTAAATTCAAATCTGTTTTGTCATTTACAGGGTGTATTTAAGACATCTTTATTCAATTCAGGCAACAAAGGGGGGCCTTAATTTTAAAACTTAAGATATAAAAAAAATGACGTCCCTCAAAAATTATACCACATTGTTTTATTGGGTCATTTCATTGCTAGCGGACCACAGATTCAAGCTTTATTGAAGAGGGTAACATGTTTTAAGTGTCCATTAATGTATGCTTAATTAAAATGGAATGCCTATAAAAGTCCTTGTGACTGCCACATGAATAACAAAACAATTATATCAGTGTAATTGCAATGAATACTAAATGAATTAATAATGAAGGCATTCTCTTTTTCCCTCTCTCTCACACACATACAGACACACACACACACAAAGGAATTTAGCAAACAAAGCTAAGCTATGCAGCTTAATCTAGTCATTGCCACTTTTGTAGGGCTACATCAAGCATTAATTTTATGTATATAAAATGCCATAGCATTCTTCGACTTAAAAGTACATGGCGTGCCACAGTACTGTGAAACCAATTTAAAAACAGAATTGGAACAATTTTGCCACTAAACAAGTTTTCTCTCCCTACTTTTTTGGCATTCCATGGAGTAAAATCAGGGGTGGGGAACCTCAGGCTTTGGAAATCTCCCCAGGCTACACCCCCCTCACTGGCCCTTGCTTCAGAGTGTTTTTGTCTGGCTAGTGTGTGTCCTTGGGCTCTGATAAGGCCTCTTTACTTGCTGAACGCAGGATAGGGAGAGGTGTGTGTCAATGTATGTAGAAACTAGTCTACTGTACAAAGGTCAAATGTACATGAGTTTTCCCAACCACTTTAATACGTGGCCCTGAATGCCCAGAATGGAACACAGCTCTCAGACTGAAAAAGGATCCCCAGCCTCGAGTTAAACAGAGACAGATGATATGCCTGTTAAAGTAAAGTAGACCAAGAATATAATAATAATAATAATAATAATAATAATAATAATAATAATAATAATTTATTTATACCCTGCCTGTCTGGCTGGGTTTTCCCCGCCACTCTGGGCGGCTTCCAACAGAATGTTAAAATACAATGGTCTATTAAACATTAAAAGCTTCCCTAAACAGGGCTGCCTTCAGATGTCTTCTAAAAATCTGGTAGCTGTTTTTCTCTTTGTCATCCGGTGGGAGGGTGTTCCACAGGGTGGGTGGCACTACCGAGAAGGCCCTCTGCCTGGTTCCCTGTAACTTTGCTTTTCGCAGTGAGGGAACCGCCAGAAGGCCCTTGGCACTGGAACTCAGAAAAATGAAGTCCCTAAGATGCACTTGGAAGGCAGTGGAAGACAGGAGTGTCTGGTGAGCTCTGGTCCATGGGGTCACGAAGAGTTGGACACGACTAAACAACTAAAAAACAAAGATGCACTTCTTCCATAAGTGGGAAGCTGGTTCTTCCACATAAAGAAGAGGAGGAGGAGGAGGAGGAGGAGGAGGAGGAGGAGGAGGAGGAGGAGGAGGAGTTTGGATTTGATATCCCGCTTTATCCCTAAGGAGTCTCAAAGCAGCTAACAATCTCCTTTTCCCTTCCTCCCCCACAACAAACACTCTGTGAGGTGAGTGAGGCTGAGAGACGTCAGAGAAGTGTGACTAGCCCAAGGTCACCCAGCAGCTGCATGTGGAGGAGCGGGGAAGTGAACCCGGTTCACCAGATTACAAGTCTACTGCTCTTTACCACTACACCACACTGGCAACCACCACAACCAAGTGTTGTTTATGTATGCTACAACTGCAGCTAGAATGTTTTTTGCCCAGAGGTGGAAAGAGGATGCAGTACCAACCAAAGAAGAGTTGCTGATTCAGTTAATGGATTATGCCAAAACGGCAAGATTAACAGGCGTAATAAGAAACTGAGAAGAAGAAGAAATTATTAAAGATTGGGGAAAATTTGTGGAACAATTGAAAAATTATTGTATGTAAATACGTTCATGAGCAGGGTTAACGTAAAACAAGCCATTAAACATATTATCAAGAGAAACTAAATAATAACTTAAAATGGATTAATGTGGAAAATGCAGCATAAAAAGGAACCACAAAGGGGGGTGGGAGTCAAACATATATGTGTGTTAGAAATGTGATTTGTGTTTTTGTGGTTTGTATGTCTGTAAATTTTTGAAAAATTGGAAAAAATTATTTTAAAGATTTAGAAAAGCCAACCAAGTGTTCTAATATCCCAGTCATATGCACCATGTAAAGCAGTGCTTAAGATGGCACCTGAATGACTTCTCAGTAGCTTAATATTCTCATGGATGTTTTCATTCTCACATTCAGGTGTCGCCACACTGGAAGTTCAAGCTTCCAAGCTTCCTGAGCATGGAAACTGTGTTGCGGAAATCAGACCATCCAACATCCTTGGTGCTCCAGAGGCTTCATTTCAGAAGGTATGTGATTTGTGGGGAATCAGTTGTGCTGAATGAGACATTCTGAATCCTGAGGGGAGCGAATGATTTTGGCATGCATACTTAGCTTGAACTCTTGGAGACCTTTTACCATGGGCTTCACTTCACTGCAAGCAAAGCAAGTCAGAACTTTGGTAATTGCTATTGCCCACTATTCAACATCTCTGTTGTTTTTGCTGCCCACTGAAAACATTTTTGTTTTGGGAAGTCTACCCAGACATGTAATTTTGAAATGTATGTTAACATGGAATTTTATTCCATTGTGTATATTTTTCTTGGGACGCAGGTGGAGCTGTGGGTTAAAGCCTCAGCGCCTAGGGCTTGCCGATCGAAAGGTCGGCGGTTCGAATCCCTGCGGCGGGGTGCGCTCCCGCTGCTCGGTCCCAGCGCCTGCCAACCTAGCAGTTCGAAAGCACCTCCGGGTGCAAGTAGATAAATAGGGACCGCTTACCAGCGGGAAGGTAAACGGCGTTTCCGTGTGCGGCTCTGGCTCTGGCTCTGGCTCTGGCCAGAGCAGCGATGTCACGCTGGCCACGTGACCCGGAAGTGTCTCCGGACAGCGCTGGCCCCTGGCCTCTTAAGTGAGATGGGCGCACAACCCCAGAGTCTGTCAAGACTGGCCCGTACGGGCAGGGGTACCTTTACCTTTACCTTATATTTTTCTTAAAACTGTTGATTCTTACATTTGGGGGGAAATGCAGATAAACTTGTTTTTAAAATTGGATTTTATTGGTATTTTAAATTAATATTTTATACAGCGGTACCTCTGGTTACGTACTTAATTTGTTCCGGAGGTCCGTTCTTAACCTGAAACTGTTCTTAACCTGAAGCACCACTTTAGGTAATGGGGCCTCACGCCCCGCCGCCCAATTTCTGTTCTCATCCTGAAGCAAAGTTCTTAACCCAAGGTACTATTTCTGGGTTAGCAGAGTCTGTAACCTGAAGCGTATGTAACCGGAGGTAGCACACTACTGCTTTACGTAAACTGCTTAGCCCTTTCCTCATACCCAAAGCTGCTCCTGAAGTTCAGGGAGGCAATTGACACTCCGACCAGAAGGAGAAACCAGACCAATCTAATGCAGCCGCTATGCATGGTTCAGGCAACTGGAATGGACATCTGTAGATTGGGGCCAAGTTCAGTAGGCTCTGGGCCTGTGGTGGAAAAAAGAAATACACCTTGCCTCCTCCATCAATATGTACAGAAGTAGTTGTGTGACTTTGTTTTAAGTTGGACATAAGCGAAACACACCATAAGAAAGCACACAGACCTCCTTAAATAGCTTTATTTTGCTTCTTAGAATAATGGGACCCTAGAATTAAAACTACCTGTTCCAGATTTTCATGTACTAAAACAACAGCAAGTTAAAGTCCAGTATTTCAAACTTCTGCAAAAAATGGACTGCAGGGCTACCACTATAATGATAGTGACATGAATAACTCATCCCTTAAATGTAGGATGAACCTCTACATATCTGTGGTGAATTCAAACTTTGCTGCCTGAAGGATGAGGCTTTTTTTTTAAGATAAAAAAGAATCAATGTCATTATGCAGTATCTCTCCAGAGCATTGTAATTATTCTGCATGCATACAATATTTATTTAAAACTTAAAATTAAACTTCAAGAGGTGGTCATTTGAATGCCAGCAGTCAGTGAACGGATCCTGTTTTCATGAAAAAGAGAATATTTCTTCCAAAAGTTAAGGAATAGATCAAAACGGTCTTTCCAGTAACTGACACTTTAGTCATACAGATGCTTTTTATGTGTCAGATTTATTAATAAAGAAGGTCCATGGGAATGAAGAGAGAGAGAAAAAAAAATCTTGAGGATGTGACTGTCAGTTTTTAATATGTCAGGTATAATTTTGTAGCTGTGATTTTTTTGGATAGCTGTACACACAAAGCATTGTACTGATGTTTGTGTACTTCTTTGTAGTCCACATTTGAGATGACGGGAAAAGGAGACAAGGCAGAGATGTTTTGATACAGGATTGAAACTTGAAACTGCAGTCCTTCAATTTAAACAGTGATCCTTTTTCATCTTTCTTTTCATGTTATCGTTTTAACTTTTGCCACTGATGTAAAAGGGGGGGTGGAGGTTTGAAAGATGCTGCCAGGTGCTGGTTCTTATCTAGGTGAAAGATCACAGAAGTAGTGAAGAGCTGATAGTTTGTCGCCATGACAGAATGATGAGATAGATCAAATGCTTGTCAACAACAAATGTTTGTCCTGCTAAACCCAACATGGAATAATTCAGACTGTCACATCTCCACATGTATTTCGCAAAATATGCTAATAATATTCTAATTAGGATGAGTGAGTCATTCCCTATGCCCTCCCAATCTTTTCAGACCGTCATTTCCAGGTGATGGAATAGTAGAAATGTTCAGGATGATTGCAGCCTAATCTTAACATATGCTTACTTGGAAATAAGTTCCACTGAGTCCAGAGGATATTCATTCCCAAGTAAATGCAGTGCTTTTTTTAAGGGGGTAAGCACCTCTTTTTTGTGTTGTTAAAAAGTGTGGCACTTACTCTAACAACTTCATGGTGAATAAAGGTAAAGGGACCCCTGAGCGTTAGGTCCAGTCATGGACAACTCTGGGGTTGCGGCACTCATCAAGCTCTATAGGCCGAGGGAGACGGCGTGTGTCCGCAGACAGCTTCTGGGTCATGTGGCCAGCATGACTGGCGAACCCAGAGCAGTGCACGGAAACGCCGTTTACCTTCCTGCCAGAGTGGTACCCATTTATCTACTTGCACTTGACATGCTTTCGAACTGCTAGATGGGCAGGAGCTGGGACCGAACAACAGGAGCTCACCCTGTCGCGGGGATTCGAACCACCGACCTTCTGTTCGGCAAGCCCTAGGCTCTGTGGTTTAGACCATAGCGCCACCAGTGCCTCTTTTTCTGGGGGGGGGGAGCACTGAGTTAATATACATAGCACTGCAGCTTTTGATCCCAAATCCTCGATCCTACTTTTTGCATGGTTGATCTTTGTTTTATTTGTAGGATGCCACAGGAAACAAAGGTTGTGAAAATGGCAAAGGGATTTCACTCTCTGCCTTTTCACATGGCACCTATATGAAGTTGTCAGCTAGTCACTGTCAGTCTGAATTTTTCCTCCGGTTCTTCTATCTTTTGGCAGGCCACAGAAAGTATGACTTCACCCACACCCACCTGAAAGAAGAATGCAATAGTAGGGCAATCTTAACACTGGGTGCTCTCAACACTATTATTTTTTAAAGAGTGTGGTTTTGACATATTGGGGAGGTGAGCCTATGAAAGTGCAACATTCACTCACTATAACCATTGTGAAAGGTGCTTTTATCATCTGTCTTAATTTTTTTTATCCCTTCTTTAATAATTTTCACAAAAACACTTTTACAGCTTTTTTTTTTTTTAAATTAACCAGATACTGCTTACGGAAAGAGTGTTATAGTGTTATGTATAACTATAATGCTTCATTTTTTTTTTAAAAAAAAGCTCCTTCTGGTGACCTCTATTAACATATTCCTGAAATAGTGGTGACCAACTCTGTTTTCTTCTCCTCAGCATTAAAAGAAGAAGCATAATAGCACTTCAACACTCTTTTACTTAAGTGAGCTTTCACTTTTTTAACGCTCTTGCTAGAAAAGCGTTTTAGTGCTAATTAAAAGACTATTTAACAAAATAAACAGGGTGATATATATTTAGTTACTAAATTTGTTTGCTGCCCTTCATCTGAAGATCACAAGGCGGATCACGATATAAAAATTCAAAATGAGAACACAAAATAAATAATAAAACAAAACCAAACATGCACCAAAAACCTGTCTCCCACAAACACATTTAAAAGAGCATTTAAATCAGCCAAAGGCCTGGTTGTAGAGATGTGTTTTCACCTGGCACCTAAAGGTATGTAATGAAGGCACCAGGTGTGCCTCCCTCGGGATTCCACAAGCAGGAAGGCACCTCAGCAAAGGCCTGTCCCAGTGTTGTCACCCTTTGGACCTCTTGTGGGGGAGGCACACGAATAAGAGCCTCAGATTATGATCACAGGGTCCTGATCGGTTTATATGGGGAGCACTGGTCCCTAAACCATTTAAGGTTTAAGAGGGCAAAATCAACACTTTGAATTAGGCCTGGAATTGACAGACTGTTGGGCGAGGATTGGTGTGATATGGTCAAGCCATCTTGCCACCAGGCTGCTAAATTCTGCACCACCTGAAGTTTCCAAACAGTCTCCAGAGGCAGCCCTATGTATAATGTGTTGCAGTAAGGCAGCCTAGATGCTACCAGAGCAGAGAGAATAGAAGTTAGGCTTTCCCTGTCCAGATGGGGACACAGCTGGGCCACCAGATACCCACTCGGTCAGAAGGATAACATGGTCAGTGGTATCAACAGCGGCTGAGAGGTCAAGGAGAATTAACAGGGACATATCCCCCCTGTCTCTCTCCCAACAGAGGTCATCATATAGGGTGACCAAGGCAGTTTCTGTGCCAAAACCAGGCCAAAATCCCAATTGAAATGGATCTAGAAAATCAGTTTCCTTCAAAAAGCCTGAATCTAATCCACTGCCACCCGCTCAAGAATCTTGCCCAAGAAAGGGGTTTGGCAACTGGCCAGTAATTAGATTTTCTGAATCCAGGGAGGGTTCATTGAGGAGTGGTTTTACCACTGCCTCCTTCAAGCAGGCAGGGACCACCCCTCTTGCAAGGAGGAATCGATCACTTCCCTGGCCCAGCCAGTTGTCCCCTCCCTCCTAGTTTTTATCAGTGCAAGTGGTCACCCTGACCAAACTACCGGTAAGTACCTTGTCCACATCCTTGAGCCCTACCATCCACAGTGACAATGCTATGCCCATTTCCCTGACTGGAATGTAGTAGGATGAATATTCTAAAAAAGCACACCATAATGTGGAAATTGCAATTCTACGAACAGATTATTGTGTAATTCCAGTGGGTTGCTAGTGCTAGGAGACACCTATCAGGAAGCAGTCAAGATTGTTATAACAGAATTTCATTGCCAGTGTGCCCATTGACACAATGTTTAATTTGACTTTTGGGCTTATTCTGAGACTAGTAGGGCATACCCCTAAGTATCCACATTAAGGTACACTGTTGGGAGCTTATGCAAAGCAGGAAGCTAAAATGAGTTTAATTTGAGGAGCTGTACCAAAAGCAGAGTGCTGATAAAACATTAAAAACTGATAGAAACAAAATACCTTACATACTGTACCTGTTTGCGCAGAAAATTCTGCTCAATGTGCCCAGCATGTCTTTAGACTTGTGTTTCTTGAAAAGCAGCCCTTCCACATCACAAATTGATTTAGAAACTCAAGTAGAGTGGCTTGGGATATACTGTGGAAATTTGCAGTTCAAATAGCAAGATGTCCCTACTCACACATCATAGAGTAACTGTCCAGATTGTGGGTAAGGAATAATGCTATGTTCATGATTGTAAGTTTCAATCTGCTTTGAATGTTGCGTTTTAAATTATTGTAGTCTGCCCTGGGACCATAGAGTGAAAGGCAGGTAAATTATTAATAATAATAATAATAATAATAATAATAATAATAATTTAATTTCTAATACATATTTATTAAAGTTTTTTTGAATACAAATGCATAAATAAACAACATTACTTATATCATAACATAATTTCATCATTTCTTTGGACTCCCTCACATCTCCCGCTCCCACTTACATTGTTACGAAAAATTTATCCAGAGTCTTTTAGCTCTCTCTCTGTCTTGCTCTGTCTCACAAGCTGAAGGCATTCACTTTAAAGGAGAGGTAAATTTTACTGGTCCCAGCAATGTTTGCCCCAATCAATAAACAAAAAAACCTTTCCATTTTGTGGTGATGGTGTGTGTTTGTGGTCTTTGACTAGCATTTCACAAGTCAGATTAGGCAGTCCATCCTGTCAACCTTTAACTTAAATTCTCAAGTTTCAATAAGGAGAAAGCAAAGAGTGTGTGTGGGGGGGGGGAGATGGGGAAAACACAGTCAAAGCTGTAGAAAAAAAATAGTGAATAGGTTTCGTTTCCTTCTCACTGTCATCTATTTCAGTGCAATATCTCTCACTTACCTAAATGGGAAAATTAAATTGTTACTGGAAGAAAAAAGACCTGCTTGCCCTAATTGAAAGAGTTTAGAGCATCATGATGTGAATGTGCACGTCAAACAGCCGACTTCATCGCAAAGAGGCTTTCCGACAACCCAGCACATCCCAGGCAGTCTTCGCTCCTGCCAATCTGGAGGTGAGTGATGCAGAAACATTTTAATTAATGTTGAACTTCTTAAAGTTGAAGTGAAAACAATTACAGCTCAATTTTACTTTGCCTCCTCTTTTTCATCACTTACATTCTCTTTTCCTCCTCCCTCTCCATTAGAGTGCTTCATTTCACAGTCTCTGAATTATAATCTAATTACTATATTTTTTAAAGAAGGCCGACAAGACGTTGTTTCTTTCTCCATCAGTTTAAAAGCTTCAGAAGGACAAAGCCTGCATTGCGTGTGTGTGCGCGTGTATGTGTGTGCAGGAAGCGCTTCTCTCTTGTCGAATGCCACAACCATAGTGAACTCTCAGCACTGACAGCTAATTCTTCTCCCATCTGTGACTTCAATATATCTCCCCCACCACCACCACAAAGGGATTGTATCTTCCCTTAACAACTGTTTGCGCACCAGTCTCAAAGAAAGTTCATAGCGCGCATCAAATGTACGTCGGATATGTAAGTGAAGTGATCTGCGGCACTGCTAATTAGATCTAAATTCTTGATTTACTATTTATAAAACAAAATTGATTATTACTTCATCAACAACATTTAAAGCATCATTAAGAGAGGTCTGCTCCAGCAGCCTCAGGTTAAATTTTTTAACAAGCACTTTAGTTGCTAATCTGTGTTATTGCCAACATATGTAAACTTCCTAATGCTAATTGCATTCAGCTGTGAATCAAACAATGTCTAATTCTCTTCAGGATTAATTATGCACATGTGCTGCCTGCATTCCTAAACATGGTTCTCATAAATAATAAGAGATATATCTGGGCAGATGGGATTTTTCCAACTAAATGATCTATTTATCATGAATAAAACAATTGACACAAAGTAGACTTTGAATACGCAAGTCCCCCACAACATTCATGTTTTTCCACCATAAATAATTACTGAGACGGTTATTTGTGTGAATAAGCTTTCGGTTGCTCAAGCACTGAAAACCATGTTCTTTCCTGTGTTCTGTAACCTCCGTGGCTTATCCTTTTTTCCCAGTGTTAAACTGAAGGCACATAATAAAATGGTTTATATTGTGTGCTTGATGAATGGAGAAAAGCGTCTGTCGTGCAGGAAAACTCTGGGATGCCCCAGGGACACCTGTGGAAGTGGATGCTCTAAGGATGTGCTAAAATTTTATCTTCCTTGCTGGTTTTTTAAAGGAAAGTTGGAAGCGCCCAGAGAGAACTCCTGCTAACCTTGTATCTCTGGAAGTGTAAAATTATTATTTTAGTACACACAATTTTAGTACACAAAGCACTTCACAGTGTTTATATCATCTCTCACCCCCTCACCCCCTCCAAATCGTAACAAATCTGAGAAACAAACAGCTATTGTTCCTCTTTCTGCAAAATTCAGGGATGAGCGCTGATCCTTTTGTATAGCCAAAAAGGCACCACTCCATGTTCAAGAAGGAAATGTCAATAGCCTTGAGGGTTTGCATATATACCAGTAGTGGATAGCATGGGGGAAATAGTCATGCCCATGGGAGCCAACTCCTAGGGGCTGATGTTCCTTTGCTCCCCAATAAAATGTTTCAGGGGATCAGGAGCTCCCAAAGTTGATGGATATTGTTGCTTAAACTGTGTTTGTTCACTGCATCTTGGGAACAACAACAACAACAACAATTTATTACTTATACCCTGCCCATCTGGTTGGCCTCTCCAGCCACTCTGGGCGGTTCCCAACAGAATATTAAAAACACAATAAAACATCAAACATTAAAAAATTCCCTAAACAGGTGTCTTCTAAAAGTCAGATGTCTTCTAAAAGTCAGGAAGTTGTTTATTTCCTTGACATCTGATGGAAGGGCATTCATCACCTAGAAGACCCTCTGCCTGGTTCCCTTTAACCACACTTCTTGCAGTGAGGGAACCACCAGAAGGCCCTCGGAGCTGGCCCTCAGTGTCCAGGCTGAACAATGGGTGTAGAGATGCTCCTTGGGGTATACTAGGCCAATTATGTGGGGCAGGGCTTACCTGGGGCCCCCAATATTTTATTCTTAACCAACCCCTCAAAAGCTGTTGCTACTACTGCTTACCAGGAAGGGGTAGGGAATGGAGAGGATTCAGAGAGGTCATCACAGTACAAATATACCAGTGGCAGCATTGGATTAGCTCTGTCAGTATATATATGTACCATGCCAGGCTCTCTGCTGGCAGGCTTTCTCCCCGTCTCCTTCTTGGAAAGCATCAGAGAACTCTTGCTGTCAGGAGGTAAGTTGAGCACCGCCTCCCATGCTGTCCACTACTGAGATGTACAAGAAAAAACAAACCCTAAGAGCACCCAAAAGTTGTTCAATGACAACTGATCATGCTCAATAGCCATGGAACATTGAATTGTTGGGGGAAAAGAAATGAGTAGTGAAGGGAATAGCAAGTGAGGACTACCATAGAAATCGATGGAGACATTCAGCCCTCAAAAATTTCACAAAGAGAAACGCTCCTACTGTGCTAAGTCGGTTTGTTATTCCTTCTGGAACATTGGCAGGATATTTGTTACGTATTTTAGTTGCACAGTTTCTAAGCTGCTTTTCACCAAAGGTCCCAATGTGGCTTCAAACCAAAGTACAGCATGATACAGCCATTAAAAGCAACTATATTTAATGCCAACCCCATCCAGTAAAGCACAAACACAACAACCCAAAGCCCCGGGTCATTTGTTTATCGAATTCCCATGCATCTGTGAGGTGGCCATATTCATTGGTGTTTTTCTGTCAGTTAAACATTTCTCTGCTGTTCTGGATTCTCCCCAGCTCCTGATCTGAAGAAGCCCCACACAGGAAGTTACCTCATGACATCTTCCTCTGAGCTCTAACCGAAGCACAGAACACCAGCTACTGAGATTTAGTTCTTGATTTTATTTTCCATTTTATTGTTGTTGGCATCTGTCTGCCTTGAGGGCTCCAGGGGTGAAGGCAAACTGCCGTGTTAGTAGCACCAAACTGACCACTCTGAGGTACTAGCCTGGGCATTGTGTATCATAAGAGCCAACTCCTAGGGGCTGTGGGGGCTTTGGCTGCCCCTATAAAACATTTGATGGGGCCGGGGAACCCCAAAGTTGATGGGCGCTGGATTCAAATGGTGTGTGTGCACCGTGTATGTGACTGATTGTGTGGGGCAGGGCTTACCAGGGCCTCCACAATATTTTATTTGTTACCCCTGGTGTGTATGGAGGTCCTGGGCTGCCTTCACCCACCAATTACTGCTTCCACATGTTGGTGCAGTACAGGTTCAATGTTTTGTTCAAATCGCATGGAGATACAGTTGTACCTTGGTTGTAGAATGCTTTGGTACTTGGGCATTTTGGCTCCCGAATGCCACAAACCCGGAAGTGAGCATTCCAGTTTGCAAACGTTCTTTGGAACCTGAATGTTCGACGAGGCTTCCGATTGGCTGCAGGAGCTTCCTGCAGCCAATCGGAAGCCACGCTTTGGTTTCTAAACGTTTTGGAAGTCAAACGGACTTCCAGAACAGATTCCATTTGACTTTCTGAGGTACAACTGTATAGAGCTGACTGACATCGGCGTACTGATGACACTAAGCCCTGTATCTCCTAATGACAACACCCAGTGGCTTCATATAGATGTTAAATAGCATGTGGACAGAATAGAGCCTTGTGGGACCCCAACAGAGGAACTGCTATAGGGCAGAGGAAAAGCCACCAAGTTGCAGTCCCTGGAAACAGCCCTGCAGGTAGGAGCAGCACGCTGCTATTTTATAGCTTAAATTTGAAGGACTCCAAAGTGAGCTGAGATTTCACCAGAGCAATAGGCTGTTGGTGTGATGCAGGCTAGCACCCAAATCAAGAGCTCTGAAAGTGCTATTATTTAAACAAACCTCCTTCAGTCAGTGTAAATAGTTTAAAACATGGGAACATGTCAATAATCTAAGAAGTATAAACAGGTTTTTTTTCAAGGAAAAAATAGAATGTGTCTTGAAAAATAAAAATAGCTTGGCAGTGCTAAGCTACTTCTCAATACCATAGATTGAGAATACATATTTAGCAAATCAAGGTGCCATATCACAGTTTGAAAAACTAGAACAGATGGTAGGTTATTTTACCCTGGAGTGAGGTTATATCCCCCAAGGAAATGACATGTGCTGAATTATGATTTGTGTGTGTATGTGTGTTTGCTGAATCCTTCCCAAATTAAACTTTATTTGGGGAAATGTGACAATTAAATGAGCCAGATTTCCAGGTGGTATTAATTATCATAACACCATTTGTTTTGAAAGACTCTACTGATTTAAATCCTTCGGGAATATGGCCAGCCTTTTTTCTTTCAAGAAAGTGGTTGCCTGTTATTGGGTGTATGTGTTTTAGAAGAAATGAATCCGATCATGTTGGGTGAAATCCTTTTCCCATCTTGAAATGGTATGAAACCAAAGAAGAGTGAAATTTTAATGTTCTATTTAAGCATGCTTCTGAGGAGAGGACAAGATAGAAGCAAAGATTAGGCCAGATACAAGAAATGTGTAGTGATTCAAATGTTGCAACTCCCATTTTGTTTGTGTGGTGGAAAAAGATCACCTGTGTGGGGTAATTAATAAAAGAATCAGTTGGATTCCTAGATCCAAAGTGCAGGGCTAAACCCATTCTCCAGCAAGAGACAGTCCCCAGCAGAGTTTTAAAGTCACAAAACGCAAATAGTAATATAGTGTGGGAATATAGACTGTAAAACCTTTTAAATATCCTGCACTAGTTGTTGCGTGTTGAGTCCACAAAGCCACCCACCCAAAAATTCACACATCACACATAAATTTTTGTTTAGGTTTTTGGCATGATTTTGGCCACAACTTTATTCAAAATACAAAAAATGTGAGTGGTTGTTTAGGCATTGGTTATGACTATCTGTCCTTGCCCCAGGGACAGAGCTGACTTCCGTACTCCAATGGAAGCGAGCGTGGGAAACAAGTATTGGGTGAGAAAATGAAGCTGGGCATCAGTCCCTCACTCCTCACCCTCATGTTCCTGTGGGGCTTGCACGGCCCAAGTCCAACGCCATGAACAAGGACGAAAAGAATGGCAAGCCCCTGGATTCCTTTAACGGAATTCCCTTTCCGCACCACCATTGGAGGGGTAGGCACTTACCCCTCCAGCAACCAATTTTAACCAATGCCTAACCGCCAACCTTACAAGTTGTGACGATTTGCTACGCAGTAGGCAAAAACCAAATGGCACCAGCCAATCAGCCAGATGGCAAAATTCCTACCAAGCCCCTGCTCCAAAGCAGACGACCCCATGACAGGCATAGCAAGGTCAAGCGATCAGAAAACCCGCCCTATTAAAGGGAGGGTGGGCGGGTGATCCGGTGCAAAACAGCCAAGAGGACGCCCAGCGTTGGGCGACCTGTATTTAAGAACTCTGGCTCCTCCTTCAAAAATTGCAACACTCAAAATTCCCCAGCAACCCAATTAACCACTTAATGGCTTGGGTTTTCCAAAATCTGCCCAGCAAACCACAGGGTGGCTTGTTTCCCCCAACCGCAACACGTGCTCTCTGTTAGGGAGAACACGCTCTACCAGAGCTTCCACATTTCTACTCCTCTTAGCATCAAACAGAACACACACATTGGAAAGTTTTTTAATGCTTTACTTACAAAGTTTCAAAAGTCAGGTTCATGCATTTATCCATGCAGCAGCAAGTATACATAGACATAAATATCAGGATACAGACTATAGTTAAATAGCTCTAAGCATGTGGTCTGATCTTGGTGACAATAGTGAACAAATGAGGAAACTTAACTTCCTTCTGGGTGAGGAGTGTGACCTAGCTGAGTCTAGTAATACAATTCTGTGGTCTTAACCTCTTCATGCATTAACTAGCCCTAACCTTGCTAGTTATATTTGAATGCAATTTCCCATAGTTTGACTATTGGGCTTGCTGGCTGGGTCCAATAGTCTGCATCCAGTTGTGGGATTTATTGCGTTAGTTTCACAGGTTATAGTGCTTTAGCTTCTGCCCCAAATTCCACTGTTCCTTTTACATGGCAGGAGCAGTTGCATTATGGAACTCTGTTTTTTTGTCCATATATCACCATGCCATGCTAAATTGTAAATGGGAAGAACTGTGTGCTGGGATACTATCCCCAAATTTTGTCAAGTGAAATTGCAGTGCGAAACTCCTGCAATTTTCAGAGCTAATGGGATTACCAGGGTTGCTAAGGGAGGAAGGGAGGTAGCATTTGGGCTCCACTTCAGCCAGCAAAATGTATTGAACTGGCCATGCCTGAAAGAGTATATTGATTCCTGGATAGCTCAGTGGGTTAGATGAGGTGCTGATAACACCAAGGTTGTATGTTTGATCCCTGTATGGTTGGACTAGATGATGTTTGGGGTTCTTTCCAACGCTACATTTCAATGATTCAATGATTGTAGACTCAGGACACTCTTACTTCATGAATCTAAATATGAAAAAGTAGTATAAACACAGACAACTGGGAAACACTGGTCTGCGAGTGCTTCAATTGGAGAACAGCCTTTACCAAAGGTGTCATGGGCTTTGAAGACGCTCAAACTCAGGATGAAAGGGGAAAGTGTGCTAAGAGGAAGACACACTTGGTAAACCCTCACCGTGATCAACTCCCGCCCAGAAACCAATGTCCCCACTGTGGAAGGATGTGTGGATCCAGAATTGGCCTCCACAGTCACTTACGGAATCATTTTTAAAACCGTGTTTATGGAAGACAATCTTATTTGGCTACGAGTGATTGCCAAAGAAAAAGACAACTTCATGAATAACTCAGATCAGTACTCAACATGAAAGGAGACTAAATCCCATTTGGGCATTGCCCAAATTGTGACCACTTTCCTTTAGTTTTGTAAAGGTCATCGATGAAAATAGGGCTAAACTAAGACTATTGTAGGGCACAGCCGTTAAGGCATTTGAAGTTCAGGTTTAAAGGGCAGTGGAAGAGTTTGTGCCACACATGTCCTCTTTTTCCATGACACGCCCTCTTTTTCACGGGTATGTAAAATGAGAGTCATCATAGCAATCCATAGTTAAAAGTAAAAGTTGGCAAATGTGTCCTCCTTTTTGCTCTTCAAATATGGCAACCCTATCAATGGAGGGGATGATGCATACCTGTAAATCTAATAGGAACTAATCCATAAATAACAGGCTCATCACTAGCAAATAATTACTTAATAAGTCAATTAATCAGGAGGCGGTACACTTGGAAACTAATTTGTTTTTAGATTTAAGGAAAGAAAGGGAGGGAAAGCAAGTAAGCTCACTACTGGTCTGAGTTGACTTCTGTGACAAGGATAGGTAAAGTCCTAGAATACATATGGAAGAAGAGGCTAATTTAAAATGTGCAAGAAATAGCGAATGGAATATAAAATAGCTTGTGCAGTATTGTTTTCTGAGCAGATATCTGAATTTTTACAAAGAGAAAGTATAACAGATCATGCCTATTTGGATTTTGGCAAACCATTTGATACAGCAACTGCCAAGGTGATTACAGCTAATACTGGAAAATAAGGACATGCACGCACTCTTTGCTGAAAGGCACTACTCAAAGGGAAGAAGAAGAAAAAAGGGGTTTTGATAAAATATTAACTTTCGAATTGGAGAGAAGTAATTAGCTAAAGGAATGATGGCATGACATGATAAAAATGTAATGAAATAGTACAAAGTGTAACGTCGTGCATTTAGAGACAAAC
This sequence comes from Podarcis cretensis, assembly GCF_951804945.1. Taxonomy (NCBI): domain Eukaryota; kingdom Metazoa; phylum Chordata; class Lepidosauria; order Squamata; family Lacertidae; genus Podarcis; species Podarcis cretensis. The sequence goes on from NC_137179.1 coordinate 54,966,497, forward strand.
AATAAATGATACCAACTTAGCTGGGAATGAGAGAGAAGGAAAGAGATATTAGGACAGGAGTTGATCACAACTTGTGAGTTGCCATTGTGATGTAGTTGCAAAGAGCATAAATGAGGCATAATATTCAATGCATTTATAGCTGGGGTGTGTGGGGTGATAGGAGAGGAATAGTACCTCTGGTGGGAGACATGTTGTGCCCTACTTTGGTCCTCATCCTGCACTCAGCTGTCATCTGTGGCTCCTAGAAGCTGTCAGCATGTGACAGTGGCCACACTCTGGGAATGGCTTTGACTTGCCAGCTAAACCAGGTGAGGGTTGCTGGCAGGTCTCAAGCTGTTGGTGATTTAGCCACTTCCTCTGCATGAGAAGACAGGTTCCAGTGGATTGAATGGATATCATTGCTTCCTTTCTGAAGGGTAAGTTTTCTGTTGTTTTCCTTTCCATTCTGTATTTTTTTTAAAAAAATATACCGTTTATAATAAATAATATATCACAGCGGTTTACAACAATGTAAAAACATAAGGCCAAACCATAGCATCTTATTTTTTTTTAAAAAATAATATTTATTACTTTTAAACACTACAAAAAAGGAAAGAAAAAAGAAAAAAGACAAAAAAGACAATACAATACAATATAAAAAGATTACACAACACTAACGTAATAAACAAAACAAAACAAAAACAGTTTAGCACACATCATACAATTTCAGTATCTTATCTTTCATTCACTTGTTTCAACAACCTCCTCACACCTCCCTTTTTGTATTCCACTTCTATTAATTGTTTCAGCAATTCCTTTCCATCTTCCTCTATTTTCTGTCCTATAATTATCTTAACATATTCTAACCTTATTTTTCCTTTAATACTCTAATAATCTATTTATACCTAATTCCTTATAACATTTCTACTAAAGCCATATAACTTCATTCCAACATTTTTCTAACATTCATTAATTTTACCATATTTCTATAAATAGTCTTTAAACTTTTTTCCAATCTTCTTCCACTGACTCTTCTCCCTGGTCTTGGATTCTGCCAGTCATTTCCGCCAATTCCATATAGTCCATCAACCTGGTGATCTTCTGTCCGATGCTCTTAGCTCTTTTCCAAGTCCCTTCTGCAGATCTTCTTTGTATTTATACAAAAACTTTACTTTGTCTTCTACTGATCTTATTTTTATTTTCCTTCCGTTAAAGCTGAAGAATAGACCTTGAGGAAACTCCCACCTAAAGATGATTTTATTCCTCCTCAGCAGGGCAACCAAATCTCCGTAGTTAGACCTAAGATCCAAAAGGCATTTCGGGACGTCTTTAAAAATTTCCACTCTTGGCTGTTGTACTTCTAGGTTCTTCTGGTAGTGCCAACAGTCTCTTATTCTGTTCTTCTCTTTTTTCCCTCCTCTTCCAAATCTGAAGGCCCTCACAGTTTTAAACTCTTCTTGACCCAGATCCAAGTCCCAAAAATCAGCAAATTCCTGTGTGAAGAAGTCTATCAAACTTTCCTTCTCCAATTCAGGAAGGGCTCTGATCCTCAAATTCGTCTGTTTTTCTTTAAATTCAATCATAGCAAGCATTGACTTATGGTCATCAAGTTGCCTCTGTAAGGCTGGGACTCTCTCTCACACAAATTGTGTTACTTTACATTCAGCAGCAACGGCTTTCTCCCTAGCTTCCTCCGCAGTCTGCCGTATCAAAGTAGATTCCTGTATCAATTTCTGGATTGTTTCTGTATTGATATTCACCTTTTGTCCCAGATTATTTATACTTTCTGTATTTAAGTCAATTTTAATAGTTGCAGTGTCCACTTTCGCATTTGTCACATCTATTTTCTTGTTAAGCTGTTCCAGTGAATCACTTATCTTAATTAATGCAACCGCTAAGGCCTCTTCTGTCAACATTCCTCTTGATTTTGAATATACTGTTACAAAAGCAATAACGGAAGAAGCAGGGGGGCTGATATTGAGGCTCTCCTAGATTGCTGCCAAGTCCTCCCAGACCTTAATGTTTTTTCAGGAATTGACTAGTCTATTTTTTCCTTTCCATTTGCCATAACACTTAACCAATTCAAGGTCAGTCCCAGAGTCTCACAGCTTTTTATCTTGCAGCTGGAAATTCCCCAGCCCAGCTCTTGTAACAGTTTCAAAAGCTTCCTCTAGGGGGAAACAGTTTCTGTTTATATTAATCAATAATGTCCTCTTTTAAACACAGCTCAAACCATGAAGTTAGTTTCAATTTTCAGTTACTTTTACTCCTTTTTAAAAGCAGGTGGAGACAGTAGAAACAATGTATTTCTCTTATTAGCTAGCTGTCAACGAATGTTCTAATCGCTGTCAGTGAGCCTTCCAAAGAACGTCAGTCCTGCTAGCAGCCCATTTCCAGGGTCTGAGCAGCGGTATTTTAACTCTCTTCGCTCTCTCCCGCAGGCATATTCAGTTCACAGCTCCCCCCCCTCTTCTCCTGCCTCCAAGGGGGGGGGGTTAATGTTCTTTACCGATGGAAATTTAGTCCTTTACAATAGGCTTTCCAAGGCTTCAGCTTGCAGCCTCAGTGCTTCAGTCTATTTACAAAAGGGGAAGGCGGACTTCCTGTATTGAACCTCCCCGTTACAATACCAAATTAAACTTTTAGAAATCCAATTCTCCCGCTTCAGCTCTACTCATGGGTAATTACTTTAAAATCAAATTGTCCACAGGAAAAAGTCAGTGCTCTCCGGCAACAGCTATGCGGCTTCGCTCCGTGGAAGAAGCAGATGATTCGAAGCACCGCGCCGCTCACCCCACGTCACTCCAGATCCCCAAAACCGGGTTTCCCCACGAGTAGGGGAGGCACAAAATGTGCCCGCCGAATCCCACACTCACAGGCTTCTCCTGCCTGTGATTTTTTGCGGGTTTCCGCCTTCGCCGTGATGGCCAGACCCAAATTCCCATGGGGCAAATTCCTCCCGATCAGAGGAATTCCGCCATTACCGGAGGCACCAACCCGGAAGTCCAAACCATAGCATCTTAAAAAGTTAAATGCAAAAATAAATTTAAAATAGACCTCAGTAGACCATTGTGTGTGGGTGGGGGTGAACTCTTATTTCCCTGCAGAAGAACATTTAAAAGTTGGCACAGAAGGCATCTGCTGAATCTCTGTTGGTAGGGGACTCAGCCATACAGCTGCAAATATAATGTTTTAAGTGTGTTTTAAATACATTGTGCATATGTGGCACTAGATGGTGATGGTGAGCTAATGGCAAATTCAATATGTGTTTTAAAAGGTTTTTTTAAAAAACCATTTTCACAGCGTTTTTTATATGTGCGTAGATTCAGAATTGGTTTCTTGTTGTTGTCAGATGAGCCTCTTCAACTCAGGGAACAACCAGAGACTTTTCCGTAGATAATCTCAGTGATTGAGCTGGAATATAAGGGTTCATCAGGCAGTCCCTGATATATCTTGGACCCGAGTTATTCAAGGCTTTGTAAATCAATATGAAAACTTTGAACTTGGTTCAGTAGCAGATGGGCAGTCGGTGCAGCTGTTTCAGCAATGTTCTCAGCCAGAGGTTCCCCACAGCAATCTGCCTGAAAGTTCATTCTCTTTGATAACAAACCCTGGAAACTGTGTTGTGAACTCTGGAAGTTCTGTTCTCTATTTAGTATTGGGTATGTCTGATGCATTATTTCATAGGATAGGCCTTGTGCATAGTAAATTGTTCTCTGGTTTGAATGTTGTCATCCTGCAAGAGAAAATTGCCAAAACAGGAGAAAGTGAGGATACAGATCTGTAATGGTTTATTTTTTGTGAACAAACTCCAGTTTTGCTTAGCCCAAACAGACAGAAGCAAACCATTTCCATACTGTGTATGGGCAGGTCAGATGTTTCCAATTTAAAAAGCTGTTTGTTTTGGAATCTGATCTTTCTGCTGCTTTTGTTTTAATTGAAGATTAATTTACTTTAAAGTTGTAGCGGCTGGAACAATCCTGAACTGTTGAGGCTGCGCTTAATTGAACATCACATGAAATTCATTAGATTTTTGTGGTGAACATCATTGCTGCATTTCACATCCATTTAAAAGATATACATTGCTCTTGAAATTCCGTAACAGCTCATAATGATTTTTTGTGTTTGTGCAGCTAATAAATGATAAATGGAATAACTGAGGTAGTTCATTTGTAAGCTATGTTTTGGACATGCAGCTAGTATCATTAACAAAAATTGCAAGTTGTTTTATTGCACATTATTGTTTGTTGTGAGCTAAGCTACAAGTGAGCAACTAAGTTCTCTAGGTTGTGGAAGCATACATGTTGATGACTAATAGCTTGCAGAGCCTACTCTTGTGACTGGAATTGGTTTTAACTGTTGTAACATTGAATTTTAAAAGTTTGCAGCCCACCCTTTATTCATAGTTACAGGTAGGTAGCCGTGCTGGTCTGCCGTAGTTGAAACAAAATAAAAAAAAATCCTGCCAGTGGCACCTTAGAGACCAACTAAGTTTGTTATTGGTAAGAGCTTTCGTGTGCATGTGCATCTCTTCAGATACACTGAAACAGAAGTCACCAGACCCTTATATATAGTGAGAGGGTGGGGAGGGGTATTACTCAGAAGGGTGGTGGGAATGGGTGATTGGCTGATCCCACCACCCTTCTGAGTAATACCCCTCCCCACCCTCTCACTATATATAAGGGTCTGGTGACTTCTGTTTCAGTGTATCTGAAGAGGTGCACATGCACACGAAAGCTCATACCAATAACAAACTTAGCTGGTCTCTAAGGTGCTACTGGACAGAATCCCTTTATTCATATTATTGTCTCTTCTAGTACCTATCTGCAGAATGAATGTGGGCTCCTCTACATACAAAAAGCTCACTGAAGGGCTACTTTATACCTTGCACTGGAGCACTGCAGGAGAAAATTGACACTAAATCCAAATATATTCTTTTCTTTGCGCAAAGTGTTGCAATGTTTAGAATCATAGGATTGTAGAATTGGAAGGCACCCTTGAGAACCTACCGAACATAGCTGTGAACTTTTGCACAAGCTCTTCTTGTTTTTTTGTTTTTTTTTTTTGCAAAGTGCTTGCAGATATTTTCCTCATAATGTTTGGATCCAACCCATTATCAGGCTATATAATGCTAACTATGTGGGCTTCATCAATGGCACAGATGCAGTACAAACATTCTCTGGATCTGATAAGATAATGTCAAAAACACCGCTTGGTCTGCTGTATTTGGGACTTTGAAGAATTAGAGTCTAACACCATCAAGAGGGCCACACTTTCCACACTTTCTTAGTCTTCGAAACGCAAAAGGGTCTGAAACTGTCTTTACTTAGTTTTGGTCAACCCAAATGTAAGGAGGTGTGTATCAGATTCACTTAAGAAGCCCTGCAGGATCCTGTTCTCACAGTGGCCAAACAGATGCCTGTGGGAAACTGGCTAGAAGGATTCGGGTGCAAGAGCACTCTCCCAGAATCACAGAATTGTGGAGTCCGAAGGGACCATGAGGGTCATCTAGTGTTAGAATTTCTGCTCCGTGATTGCAGTCATGGGATTGTTGTCTTTCACATGACGGTATATATTTTGACTCCACAGAGTGGGAAGTGACGGAGACAGGATGTTTGTGTTACTGTGTTCCGTGAAGTGGGACTATTGTCCTTTGTTCATTCTCTTTGCTGTCTGATGCTAGAGAGAGAGGGAGCCATGTTGCAGTGCTCTGTGTGTGTTTATATGTAAATAAAGTAGATTAGCCAAAATGCTGAGTTGCTGAGGTCTGTTATGCAAGCTGCGAAGACTCTGCGGGTCCCTAAGTGTGCCGGTGTTGGTTGGCATCGGTCGCTGTGATGTTTGGGCTGAAGAAAGCTTTTGAAGCTCCTGAACGAACAACCAGGAGGGAAAGAACATGCCAGTCGGGCATGTGTCTCTGTCAGGGTCCTACTCAAGAATAGGCTGAGCTCCTGACATCTAGTCCAACCCCCTGAAATGCAGGAATCTTTTTGCCCAATGTGAGCCTCAAACCCATGATCCTGAAATTAAGAGTCTCATGCTCTACCAGCTGAGCTATCCTATAGTCTTAGCCCCTTCCAGTAACCAGTATTCAGAAGCATGACTGCCTGTGACCATGGAGGCAGACTAGTGAGTTTTTCTTTTGATAGATGCACCACTATAGAATAATAAAGTGTTGGCCTGCAATGATTAAGTACTATTCCAGACCATCCATGACCTCTTTGTTAAGCCTGTTCCAAATTAGAAGACTTTACACTGTGTTTGCCTTTCTCTGTGCTTCTTTCCGATAGCTTTGTCCCAAAGTCATTATTGCTATCTGATTCCGCAAAAATAAGAAGCATGTAAGCATATCCAGAGATATGAAAGTTTATTGGTAACATATGTATGACTTGCTTTAGAAAAGCTACGGCTGAGAAAACCATGTATTTTTTCATGTGCTTGTGGGGAGGAAACGCTGGTGTTCCGGATAAAACAGTAATGCTCAATAAGAGTACATAACTTAATTACAGCAAACACTTCTGGAATAAATAGCTAGGAAATACACTGCAAGGTATGCCGGTTTATGAATAGTGTATAAACTATATCCTCAACCATCTGTATTAATGACATTTCATTTAGAAATACATGTTATTTCATCTAAACACACACACACACTTTGTAATAAAGTCAGAAATATCATGACAAATTGGAAAGACACATTAAATTATCATTTAATGAGTAGTTTAATAAAATCAGCTTAGTTCATAAGATCGGGGAAGTAATAGCAAGAAGAAGAGGAAGAGAGACCTAATCCCATTTACTCTTAGTTGGAAACTACTCTCAAATTTCATTACAATATTAAGGGGGGGAATCATAGAAGAACTGGTGCATTTTCGGTGCTAACAAATCTTTTTATTCTTAAAACATATAAAAGTTGACACCAATATTGTTAATGATTTGGATCATGGCTGCTTAATTGTTACAACAATTGGACAAATCTATATTTTAGAAGTGTTCACTTCTTAACATGAAAGATGTTTTTTTTTTAAAAAAAAAAAATATATAACAGCAGCAACAATGGGAATCGATCACATTGGACAAATTTCAGTTTTCCTCCTACTGTGAGATGCTGGAGGACAGATGTTGGTGGATCACATGGTCTGCTCTGTTCCCTCCCAGCGCAATAGCTGCTCTCAGGTGTGGTGGACCCTGTACCCTCATCTTTGTTGAAGTAAGGTTGGTTTCTGTATATGGAACGGTGGTGGGAAGACGTCATCATAGATTCATTCACCGGAAGGTAGAGGAAAAGGGGGAACATGGCAGCATGGCGGGTGCAGTGTGAACACACCAGTGCAATCACTGAATTGACTCTGCTGGCGCGTTTTCACTGTGTCAAATTTGTAACTGTCTCGTCCTGCCCACTCTGCCCCATAGTAATCAGCAGTGACATGACTGGCCAGAGGTCAGGTGAACAGCAGTGCCCCACCATGCCCTGTGCTACTGAATGCCATCTTGCCCTTGAGCTCAGGAAGTGAAATGTCTTTGGCTGACCACCTGGGAGCATACCCTGGGTGCCTTATAATAGACAGAATAATAGACTCCTCTCAACTTAGAGAAAGAGCTGCAATGTCTAAGATGGAGATCAGAGCCTCCTGCGCACTATTAGCAGCTCCTCTGATGCCCCTGCCCACCTGACGCTGCAGTTCTTGTCAGAAGACAACAAGGTTTGTTGGGGGCCTTCCAGGGGTGCCCTGAAGGATCCCTAACTCTCCCATTCCCCTGACATACTCCAAAACCATATAAATAGTCACACTTGTTTCCAATGGGAAGGGTATACATAAAATAATTTTAAAAATCAAATAGCCCAGAAACACAGTGTTTCTCCATCCTTGCATCTCTCTTGCTGGCTTAATAAAGCACCTTTAGCTTCTTTCTCCATCCCCAACTCACCCACCCGAGGATCACAGCTTTAATGTTATTGGGTATGCATTTATATTCAGAGAAACGAAACATGAAATGTGACCTTTCCCCACACTTAAATGTAACTTGGGAAGGGAACTGAGCCCTGAACTGCAATGGCTAGCAACAAGGCACCACTTAATGTGAGCTCAGTTTCCCCTTGCCCCATTAATTGGGTGAATGCATGGATCCAAAACTGAGAACAGGGCTTCTTTCTCTCTCCAACTCTGATCTAGAGGAGGAGTAATAGGACTGCCTACCAATAAATAAGGGACGCGGGTGGTGCTGTGGGTTAAACCACAGAGCCTAGGACTTGCTGATCAGAAGGTTGGTGGTTTGAATCTCCGCGACGGGGTGAGCTCCTGTTGCTCAGTCCCTGCTCCTACCAACCTAGCAGTTCGAAAGCACGTCAAAGTGCAAGTAGATAAATAGGTACCGCTCCGGCGGGAAGGTAAACGGTGTTTCCGTGCGCTGCTCAGGTTCGCCAGAAGCGGCATCAGGTATGATAAAATAGCCAGTATTTTGTCCATCGCAAATGTATTTGCTTTGTCCAACTTGTGGCACGGCATCATCTGAACCAACACATTTCTTCCCAGCATGCCCAATTTCCCTCCTCCTGTAAGCTTCTTCACTCTTTGAATCCATGGATTATCTGTTCCTGTGTAAGTCCTTATGGATACAGCCCTGGATGCAGTTCCATTTATCCAAACATCTGTTTTTCGGGGAATTCTAGGTGTCTCACTGGGCCATTTGGAGAAAAGAGATTGCACTATATATGAAACATGTTATTAGCATTGATTATTTGGGGCATATGGCTTAGGAAGGATGAGGACATTAGGCGGTTGGAAGACAGAAATTTGCATAACGATTGCACAATTAATAAGCAATTACTGCAAGCCATTATGTAAATCCCTGAGCTCGGCCTGGGCTATCCAGTCACAATAGTCCAACGATGAAGGCCTTCAGCCAATCAGAAGACCAGAACCCTACAATCTTGAAGGCACTTGTACAATAATCTATTTTTATTGGTTCACTTCTTAGAAAGTAATTGGATGTGAATATATATGCCAACATCTGTATCGTTTGCAAGAAACAGGGAGCTATTCTATCACTGGACAGATTTGTCCATCAATATTATCCATTCTTCATTGATGGCGGCTCTCTGGGATTCCTGTCAGAGAACTTTTAAAGTATGCTTTTAAAGATCTGTTAAAGTATGCCGCAATTACATATTTGGTTTTGAATGGTACTCCTGTAAATCCTAGTGCCAGTAGCTCAATAGACCAGTTACAATAGGTCAGCATTCCATGTGTACTTAGTAAATTGGGAAAGAGAAATAGCCTTGCTGTAAACTGTTGTTTCCTTTAAAAATAACCCTGAGTATAAGCAGTTGAGGCTGGTCCTTTAGGACAAATATGGCACTTCAACACCAACTTCAGTCTGCCGTCAACCAATGCCCACCTGCCTGCCTTCTTACTTACAACCAATCTAGGGAGTGGTACTGCCTATCAGCTCCTTAATCTCAGTCTTGCCCTTGTGGAGCTCAGCAAGGAGGAATATTGGGCCAAAATAGAATTAGTTAGCTCTCCCTGTCATTGGCTCTAACTTTTCCTTAAAAAGGTAAAGGACCCCTGACAGTTAAGTCAAGTCGCAGACGACTCTGGGGTTGTGGCGCTCATCTCGCTTTACTGGCCGAGGGAGCCGGTGTTTGTCCGCAGACAGTTTTTCCGGGTCATGTGGCCAGCATGACTAAGCTGCTTCTGGCGAACCAGAGCACTGCACGGAAATGCCGTTTACCTTCCCGCTGGAGCGGTACCTATTTATCTACTTGCACTTTTTGGCGTGCTTCTGAACTGCTAGGTTGGCAGGAGCTGGGACCAAGCAATGGGAGCTCACCCTGTTGCGGGGATTCGAACCACCAACCTTCTGATTGGCAAGCCCAAGAGGCTTGGTGGTTTAGACCACCGCGCCACCCACGTCTCTAGCTTTTCCTTAGGACGTCCCTATTTTCATTGAAGAAATGTTGGAGGGTATGGAGTTATACAACCCCCGAGCTAAGGAGATAAGTAACTATACAAACTTTAGAAGACACCTGAAGGCAGACCTGTGCAGGGAAGGTTTTTTTTTTAATGTTTAATGTTTTATTATGTTTTTATATAGGTGGAAACCGCCAAGGATGGCTGGGGCAACCCAGTCAGGTGGGCGAGGTTTAAATAATTATACCTCTGAGAACGTATACGGAGAAATGTTGGAGGGTGTGATATTCCATGTAACAGCCTTCAAAGCAGTAAGTGTCTAATGGGATCGGGTGGATCTCAAATATCCTCAGTTTAAAAGAACTGTTGCTATTTGAGATTTTTCCAAGAACAGAAATCAAACTCAGAAAGAAGAGCTGGGGACAATAGGCAAACAATGAAAAAAGAAATGCACATTTATTGCACAATATCTTGGAAAGGTCTTGAGCAATTGTTAAAGTTCACAATTGTAGTAGCTGGCTGTTAATCACCAATTCAAATACAAAGGCGGCTTCCTGTTTCTTTTACTGCGCACAAAACCAAGTCAGATCTTGATACTACTCCACTGTATAAATTGCCTCCATACATCCCCAGTAATAAGCCCTTTTTCTTTAATCATTTCAAACTCCATCTGAGAAAGTGCTAATCTGACACACAAAAATCAATAATATGTATTATAGTTTATGGCCTAGGAAGAAATGTTATTGCTGCACTTTATGATACAGCTGTTTTGCACAGCATGACTTTAGTAGTACAATATAACCGCCCCCAAATACATTAAAATAACAGTATACAATCAGGAGCCAATTACAGGATGACAGAGGACTGGTTATTGGCTGTGAAAACTCACTACTTGGGCTGGCATAAACATAATGTTTATATGTATTGAGTCAAAAAGAACAAATGCCAATTTATTACTCACATATGGTTATTGACAAAACACTTACAGAGACATTTTCAAAGGGTTGTGTGAAGTTTTGATTTGGTTGGTTGTTTTTTTAAAAAACTGCATGACTCCTATTTAAGTCGGTAAGCAGTACGTAGTTAAAATCCCCACATGTTTTGAAAAATTATCACGGAGTGGCTTATTATTGCTTACTCACACAAATCATTTTCTCCTCCAATAGGTTTTCTTCCCTGGAACTTGGTTGTACTGGATGTTAGGCGCTTTATGAAAAAGACACACACACATATATCTATATCTACATCTCAGCGGCCTCCAAACATGGTTGACTGAGAGGGTACTTCATGTAGGTCTCAAATGATAATGAAATAATTTGCACTTCTATAGCTTCTTTCATCAGGGATCTCACAGTGCATTAGCATTAGTTAATTATGCCTCATAGCATTCCTTTCGATAGGTAAGTGTTTAATGGATGCAGCAAAGAAAAGGCAGGTTAGATGACTTGCCCAAAGACACAAACTGAGGAAGATAAAGAACCTAAATTAGTATCCGAAGGTCTAATCTCAGAGTTAGTTCCCTCAAACAGAGATGCCACAAAAGGAATAACCTTGAATGATTACAGAAGCATGAGACATTCTGGATGCATTTGGAATTGTAGCCATACTGACCTCACTCAGGCGGGACATAGCACACCAATAAGGCACATGGTGGGTACACAAAAGAGCCCAATTCAACCCCCCAGCCTCTCCAGGTACATCTAGGAAAGGCTGCTATCTGAGATGCTGTCAGACAGTGCAGATGGGACAGAGCCAGAAGCACCAATGGTCTGATGTGGAATAGACAGCTACTTCATAGAACTGTAGAGTTGGAAGGGACCATGATGGCCATGTAGTCTGACCCCCAGAAATGCAGCAATTTTTTGCCCAATATGGGGCTTGAACTCACAACCCTGAGATTAACGGTCTCATGCTGTACCGACCGAGCTGTCCCAGCAATCTCTGTGGATGAGGAAACATGGGCATGTCCGGCAAATTTATATGTTTAATCCCATTCTGGCTGGGAGCCAAGGATATGACATAACTAGTTCTGAGTGCCCGAGAAATGACACCTTGAACACAGCACCTCACCTTAAAGAGGCTTTCAAAAGCAGTGGTTTGTAGATGAGGCCTGCTTGCACCCCAGAGAGGGTGAGATTCCTCTTCTAAACTGACACTTGCCACTTTGGATCCCAAATGCCTTGCAAGTCAAACGGTTTGGCTCCCGAACACTGTAAACCCGGAAGTGAGTGTTCCAGTTTGCGAATGTTCTTTGGAACTCGAACGTCCAATGGAGCTTCTGCGGCTTCCGACTGGCTGCCAATTGGAAGTCACTTTATGGTTTCCTAACGTTTTGGAAGTTGAACGGACTTCCGGAATGGATTCCATTTGACTTCCAAGGTACGACTGTACCGCCCAATTAACTGGAGCCAGCTTTTTATTTGATCTGAATATCTTTATAACTACTTAATCAAACTGAATAATAATAATAATAATAATAATAATAATAATAATTGTATTATTTATACCCTGCCCATCTGGCTGGGTTTAACCAGTTAACCAGGTAACAGTGCAGTACTGTCCTGTATGTGTCTAATAAGAACTGAGTCCTACTGAACTCAGTAGGACATCCACACAGGAAAGTAGACAGGGAGTTGCTGCTGAAATGATGCAACTCTACTAGAAAGAGGTGGCCGGACCCTTTCTGAGCCTTCTTGTCTGGTATTCCCCTCCCCAGTGCCCTGCACAGAGCATTAGTCTGTCTGCTTTCACCACACTTCAGGGAACATGTTTATTTTGTACCAGGGCCGGCAAACAAAGAGTTGATATGACATTTTCCCGTGTGACCCTGTGAGATGCTGCCTCAGCAAAGAGGTTCCTAGGACTTTGTTGGAAAAGCTGAAATTTTGCTAATAGATTATACCCTTGTACTTCCATCACTTATGCTTCTGTCTTTGTGCTCTGTCTTCATTGCCCGTTGTTAAATGATTGATAAAAATTGTTAAATAGTGCAAACTCTCTATATGCCTTGGTGTAATGAGGCCTGTCAAACATGAGACACAGCTCTCATCATGATATTAAAATTAAATGCAGCATTTTTAAAATTTCTGACATAAATAAAGAAGTTATTTATCTGGACCAATGCTTTTTCTATAAGCTCAGTGTTCTGTGTAAGTCACTGTCATTGTGCATATTTTATTTTGTGACACTATGGTCATTTTTCTTCTTTTTGTGTGCCAAACTTGCTACCATTCATCAAAACATTGTCAATAAAGTTTGAGGTATTTCCCTCCTTCCTCTTTTCTATGTAGAGTTTCTTCAGCTATCATGAGTATTACTCTAAAGACAGATCTGTATAGCTTCTTTATACATCTCAAATATCCATCTGGATTTGGGGACCACATCTATGGATTCTTGAGCATGTAGCTGCTCCTCCTGACTTTGTTTGGCCTCGATCCAGAAATACTTACATGTGGCAGCAGGCTCAACATCTTCTGGTTTGCTTTAGGATCTCCTCTGCTGATCAGATGGCTAAAGTCCCATCAGCTCTGCACCATTCCACACCTATTATGTGACAAGATAATAGTATGAAAGAAATCGGCATCTAGTCTTCCTTCCACAAACAGGTGATTGGTGCCTCTGGTGTTTACTTTGTATTTGGAGTTGTGCTACAACCTGGTCTGATGCACATATATAACAGAATGATATGGAGCAATGCTCTATGCCACTTAGGAGCCATAGCTCTGTTGTAATGGATCTGCATTCCATGCAGAAGGTCTCAGGTTTGATCTTCAGCAATTTCAAGTGAGGGCTGGGAGTGTCTCCGGCCTGGAGAGCCACTGCAAATAGTTGTAGGAAATCCTAAGCTCGATGGACCAGAGTCAGGCAGGTTCCTAATGTACAAGTCTTGAATTTTCATGCATACAGTACCCAAAAGGTACTTGGGTACAGCAGCAGTTTTACATCTAAACCCATAATCTCTGTGTCCACAGCATCTGTCTTAATGCAAAAGGTTGGGCACCCTGGCTTCTTTTGAACAAAGCAGTTCATCTCCATTGTTTGTACTCTTTCCTCCTGTGTCCTCACACAAGAGGTAAGAGAACCAACAATGGAGATGAACTGCTTTGTTCAATAATAATAATAATAATAATAATAATAATAATAATAATAATTTATTTATATCCCGCCCTCCCCAGCCGAAGCCGGGCTCAGGGCAGCTAACAACAATAAAATAATACAACATTCTAAAACCATTTCATTATAAAATTAATTCAAATCAAATTGATGGCAACCATTGGACTAGAGTTCTGTGAAGATTGCCAAAGGAGGGAGTCAGGCTGTGCCCTGGCCAAAGGCTTGGTGGAACAGCTCTGTCTTGCAGGCCCTGCAGAAAGATATCAAGTCCTGCAGGGCCCTAGTCTCTTGTGGCAGAGCGTTCCACCAGATTGGAGCCACAGCCGAAAAAGCCCTGGCTCTGGTTGAGGCCAGCCTAACCTCTCTGTGGCCTGGGACCTCCAAGATGTTTTTGTTTGAAGATTGTAAGTTCCTCCGTGGGACATACCAGGAGAGGCGGTCCCATAGGTACGAGGGTCCTAGGCTGTATAGGGCTTTAAAGGTTAAAACCAGCACCTTGAATCTGACCCTATACTCCACTGGAGTATAGGCAACTGGTAAAGCAACTGGTAAAGCACTGGGTCAATATGCTCCCATGACAGGGACCCCGTGATATCTAACTCATCCCATGGGTTTCATGGGGTCCCAAGTGCTAGCAACTTATCTGGAATTTTTAAAAGCTCTGCTAATTGAATGAAGCCACATGGCTCTGAAGTCCTGGTTGCTAGCAGTCCACAAACCTTTCCACTTTAAAACATCATAGGGAACACCTGATGTTCCATAAGCCTGAACAAGGGGTTGAGGTAAAAGAAGCACGTTGCTTTTAAAACTCTGGGGTCTCTTCTGGTTCCTGAGATGCAGGTATTGGGAGTGGCGGATTGGCTCTGCCGCTGTGCCCACACTGTGCTAACCTCTTTGCAGCCTCAATCTTCTTCTGTGGTAGCTGGCATTGATCCCAGCATTGGGAAACCAGGTAAGCAGTGGAACCCCACACAGCCCTGCCAACCGCCACTGACCCTACCCCTCAAATGGGAGATTTGTACTGTCACGGCAAACAATGATGGAATTCAGCTAACTGGTCCCACTAGCAGAAGCCTGTGTAAAGATATCTGCTAGCACAATAGGCTCCCCGCTCTGCTTCCCCATGCCCAAATTGGTGGTGGTGGTGGGGGGGTTTGGGGGTGTTGTGAGAACTTTCAGAATACCATGCAATGGGAGGGGGAAATTGTTCCATATGGCAGGTTCAAGAGCTTGCAATGATGTTGTGATTGCTATACAGGTCTATGTTGGATTGCTTGGAATAATTGGTGACTACGTGTGGGCAGATATGTGTGAAAAAGTTTTGCAAAGACAACTGACTGCTACAGATGTATCTCCCTGGATTGTTAGCAACAATCCTGGCTTTGAAATAAAACCCAGTAGGTTTTCCCGTTGGTTTGACTTAATGGAAAACCCTTTGTTAGAAGGCCTCAGGTTAGGCTGGCTCTAACTATTTGTCTTTATATTGGGTAGTTTATATATTTTAAGAAAATGACAAATGGTTGCTTTGGAAAAACTCATTATGGTAACTGATTATTATAGGAAAACCCTGGAAACTTTGTGAAGGAAAGCAGTATTCATAGAGCAGTCTTAGCTTTAAACTAGACTTGTAATTAGAAGAATCTATAAACATTTATCACATTAAGCAAGGGCTTGTTCAGTAACTTTAGAAGGAAAAACTGCAAAGTCACTTAAATGTCCTTTGTGAGATGGCCTAGGTGACTGTGACTTACTAGAGCGGGGTGATTAATTTACTTGGCTGAGTGAAGAGCAGTCAGATAGCCCCAACCTGTTTGATGACACGGTGCTAAAATTACATCTTTTTCTATACGCGCACACTTTTTTTTAAACGATCAGATTCTTAACCTTTATAGGCAGTAAGATGAGGTCAATGTGCTTTTTAAAAATCTGAGTGCAGCTTGAATGGGCTCCTGTTCTTTAGAATTTTAGCTGTTGTAAAAGTGAGGAGCGACTGGGCAGGGCCAGCCCACCCACTTAAGGGAAGTAAGCTTTGAACACTATTTTACTTCAGGAGGAAGGTGGAGGAAAGGATGGGATGCTAAGCCATCTAGAAATTAGATTGGCCACTGCTGCATCAGCAAACAACTCTCAGCCAGCACAAGCACTGCTCCCTCCTACCAAAGACTTGGGGCTGGAGCTGTAGACTTCCTATCTCAGACTCCCTTGCCCACCCTGTCTCTTCCACTAGAAGACCACCTGCATACTCTGCCCATGTTCACCGCAACTGGGTATGCGTATTATGGGTACCTTCAAGACACTATTCTTTCCTACAAACTGGGAAATTACATTCAACTACAAATTGTGCAGAGTAGACAACACTGAAATCAATGCACACAGCTAGGTTAGGTCTATTAATGTCACTAGGACTGTTCTCAGTAAAAGGTAGCTGTATACCATTCAAGAGTTTCTGAGGCTGCAGTCTGTGGCCTGTAAGATCAAGTCATCTTCTGCAGAAGTGTTGCAGAACAGTTGATAATATCTGCATTTGCCCCAGAACTTGATTCCCCACCCCTACACAATGGAGAAGGCAGCCATTTTGACCACCGACAGATTTATCAAACAAGCTAATGAGATCCTGGCCTATGGCCTGTGATTTTTATAATATGGTGCTGGCACAGTCTATTAATTTATGCCTTAAAAGTTACTTGTTAAAGGGGTCATTCTCAGCAGCCTAATAATAATAATAATAATAATAATAATAATAATAATAATAATAAATTTTGAATACTGCCTTATACATGTAGGTCTCAGGGTAGTTACAACATAAAATCACAATATAAAAACACAAAATACATATTAAAAACAAAAACAACCCAACACATTTTGAAAGGGCATTGGGTCCATGACTTCCATAATCCATCAATTTTCAAGTGCTTCATAAAGAAAGTCTGAGAACTACTGGTACAAACTCTTGTGCCAGTGATGAGGGAACTACCTGTCATGTAGGGATTGACAAATCAGTCCCAGTCCATATCATTCTATGCCCACATACGGATTGCTTAAAGTTTTTTAGGATAATTCCAGGGAAATCCTTAAAAAAGAAAACCAAAGAGAAAATTTACACACACACAATCACACACAAATAGAGGTGTACCGAGTGCTGTTTTTTCCTTTTCTAATTTTGGTTGTGTGAAGCTATTTTGCTGGGTAAAAATATATTTTTTAAAATAGAAATGGTACACCTGATATAAAATATAGTCAAACCAGCCATCAGAAAAGTTCATTAATCTGTGGACTAAACCATAGATCTATATTCTGTTTCAAGGACTTGGTCCAACAGGTTGAATGCAGGGGTATCACTGTGAATTGCGAACTGAACCAATAGCGGACTGAATCCCTACTGTCTGTCTGGATGTGTGGGCCTCTCAAATCAAACTAGGGTTATGTCGTCCGAGACAAAACCCATGGTTGCTTAACTAGATGTAGTCTTCTGTCTCATTGTGACATGGTGTGATGGTGTATCTGAGGAGGCCTACTTTTGTTGAAGGACAGCTACTTCAACTCCAGCTTTTCTTTAGATTTAAGTATGGAGCCACTATGTTCTGAGTTTGAGATGGTGCCCTATTTTTCAATACACATGAACCGGAGTAGGCGGCAAGAGAACAGCATAAAATGTTTGGAAATCCATATAACCTACTGGAGAAAGCCGAAGGCACTGGGCACTGTTAACCAGAGAATTATTAGTTTTCCATACACAATAATATACTCACAGAGGGAATTACTTTTATTACTGATCAAGGGAAAACATGAGCAAGAATTTTTTTTTATTTAAAAAAAGACCCTCTGTGAGTGTATTTATTTTATGTCTCCTTTGAGTAAGTTACATTTAAATACAAACCTGATGGATTCATAGATATGTCAAGGAAAGCCAACTACTTGTTTCCATTATAAATATTCCCTTTCACTCTCTCTCCCCAAGTTTGAATCAGTCTGTAAACCTCCACTTTATAAATAAAATAAAAATCATTGTCCCCCTTGGCAAGTATATTGTTTCTTTGTGCAAAGCATCTTGATTCAGCTACACTTCTAAAAAAAGAAGAAGCAAAAAACGATTTGTTGTTCAGCTCCTTGGTGTAGGCAGTAAAAATGAATGATATCTGTTAGTAGCAGGGGAGATAAACTATGCTTTTAGTGCTTTTCCCATAACCAGTGTTTCAGATTTACAAACTAGGGTAAACAGTGTAATATAAAGCAGTCCCTCGCCTGAGCCCAAGTGTTCATCATACCATCAAAGGGAGAATTAAAACCACTCATCACTTTCCACAATTGAGTTTTAAAAGTACGGAACAAATGGGAAACTGTGTCGCAGCAGAAACAGACAATTGATCTCTCTCACCTTTGGGTGATTATTGTAGTGATCCTGTGGCAAGTTCCTTGTAAAAGGATCCGACTCACATTTCCTTTCTGTTGTAGATGGCCCGAACCTTTCAGGGGGCTGGATTCTAGAGGGTACCATCATTCATTGCAGCCATTAGTTGATTTATTATAATTATTTATATCCCACCTTTCAGGATACTAAATTATTCCAAGGCAGCTTGTGTGCATGCACACAAAATAAACTACCGTATTTTTCGCCCTAAAAGACACACCAGACCATAGGATGCACCTAGTTTTTGGAGGAGGAAAACAAGGAAAAAAATATTCTGAATCCCAGAAGCCAGAACAGCAAGAGGGATTTGGCTTCTGGGATAGCCGCGCAACCTGCATTCGCTCCATAAGACGCACACAAATTTCCCCTTACTTTTTTGGAGTGAAAAAGTGCGTCTTATAGAGCGAAAAATACGGTAACATGGCAATATTAACATATAGCAAATCCTAAGGATCCTTCCCAGGAGGCAGCTGGTGGTACATGACTCTGGGAGTGAGGGAGGGGACAGTCATCTAAAACAGAAGCTGACTGCTGATGTCTTCTTCATCTGCCTCTCTTAGTTTCCTGGGATCCTTTCCACACTGTGTGGGATGTAATCCATTAGAGCAGTCAAATACAATACTTCCTCTTTGCCCAGAGTGGACACGCAGGGGGGTGTTACTCCAGCCAGTTGAACTTCCTGTTACACCTGGTCTGGAGCATCCTCCTCCTGCATGTGACCAGGTGGGTGAGCGTGACACTGGGAGACCCCATAAGAGGGGCTGGTCACACAGCCATCTTCCCTCTTCTACTTCCATTTCCTTCTCTTGGACTGCACTGCTAGCTCTCTGCCAGCAGCACACATAGCTGCCAACTCCCCCCCCCCTTTTTAAGGGAAATTCCCTTATTCCAAATAGGATTCCTTGCAAGAAAAGGGAAAAGCTGACCGCTATGGCAGCACATGGGCCCATCCTTACAAGGATGTAAGCCACACTGTATCTGCAACTCCAAGCTAACTTCAGGGATCCAACTGTGAACTGAATGTGAGTAAACTTCTTATCACTTGTAAGGAAGATTGTTGTGCCTTTATTCTTTTTAGGAGGAATAAAAGGGGACAGGAACAGAACCCAGTCTGGACAAAGCCAGATTGCATTGCTTAAGGAAAGAGATTCAAACAAATCTAGCAACTAGCTTCCTGCTACCGTGTATACTGGTGAATGCACTCTGCTGTTCACTCACAAGCATAAGTTAGGAAGGATGTTTTTAAATCAATATATCATCTCCTAGTATCTACAACATTCCCACACAGTGGCATTAGTCTCAGCAGAAGGGTTGTCCAGCTGGAGCAGGCTGTGGTGACTCCTCCTCTCACTCTCCTTTCTGTTCATTAAAGCCTAGTTTACCTAATTTTGCCACTGTATTATAGAATCATAGGGTTGGAAGGGACCATGAGGATCATCTAGGGCAACCTCTTGAAATGCAGGAATCTTTTGCCCAATGTGGGGCTTGAACCCACAGCCCTGAGATCAAGAGTCTCATGCTGTACCAAGATGTTATATGATCAGTTTCTAAGGTAGAAGCCACACACGACATTAATGCAACATATAAAATCAAATCAAAATTATTGGTTGTAGCCAACGGTGGCTTCGTACAACTGGAAAACACTTCTTGTTGCACAAAGCGAAGTACAGTGGTACCTCGGGTTAAGAACTTAATTTGTTCCGGAGGTCCGTTCTTAACCTGAAACTGTTCTTAACCTGAAGCACCACTTTAGCTAATGGGGCCTCCCGCTGCTACTGCGCCGCCAGAGCACGATGTCTGTTCTCATTCTGAAGCAAAGTTCTTAACCCGAGGTACTATTTCTGGGTTAGCGGAGTCTGTAACCTGAAGCATCTGTAACCTGAAGCATCTGTAACCCGAGGTACCACCGTATCTGATTTTCAGCAGTCTCTCCTATTCACTACAATGGTCTGGCACCCCCTCAGAATCTGTTATGGAGGGTTACAAAATGTCCCTCTGCTAAGATATGCTGTTCAAGAAGTCAGGCTTTAGAGTGGGATGCAGTCCCTCCTGTATAATTCCGTTATGATCTAAATTGACAGGATTCTGGTGCTATAGGCAAACCGACCGGTGCAAATGGTTAAAAACAGGATGTTTGTTATTTGTATTGGCATGTCCTTCTCTTGAAAAGTGGTGTTTCCACTGCACAGGGGGCTATGGGATCAAGTTAATCAGATTATGCCATGTTACACCATGTGAAATGTCCTGGGGCAATGTCATCTTGTGTTACTCTGGTAAAGAGATACTGCTCTTTTATCTAACAATTAGGATGAAGTTTTTATGGCACCTTCAAGCAGAAATTGTGGACAGTAAACACCATCTGCAGAAGTGGGTTGATTTTTATTTGATGGGTAGTTTAGAAAACAACAATGAGAGTACTGCATTGTATCAGTATTGTGGCAAAACCTCTCCAATTATGGCAATCCCTTGGAGGGCGTTCCTTTTATGCAGAGAGACGGGAAGGCTTTTGCTCCTCAAATGTGGTAGAGAAGTTTAGAAGGATGTTTGGAGAAATATAAGAAAAGAAATTAGAAAGAAATTGGTCATAGAATTAGGATGTATTCACAGCCAGGTCCAGCTGTGTGGCTTTTATGTCTATTTATTTTGGGGTGTTTTTAATATACACAGACACAATATTAACACAAGGTGCCGGAATATTATGGAAAGGCGTAGTATACAGAGAGTGAAGAGACAATGCCACTTATTTGGTTTATGGAAATTAGAAATGTAGCAGAAGGGATCTTTAGTAATCTTCTTAGGTGGAAATGCTTAGTGGTAGAAGCCTAACTATTTATGCATTTTCAGGCACAGAATGGTCATTATCACTCCTCTATGGTTTTTATAAGCTTCTTGCCTAAATAGTACATTATGAAAATGAGCTACCACCATCAGAAGGTGGGATAAAATTATGCTTCTATTCTGACCCTTGGGGTGATTCTATCAGGACAGTGACACTTGATAAGAAACAGTCTTGAATTATTGCATTATGTGATATTATAAAAGGAACCCTTTGTATCCAGCCATTCTGTCTAATGATCTTTAATATTATTTCCTATTGATATGTTCGTCATGGAAATTCACTTTTTAAAAGATCTGCACAAAGAGAAAAGTGAACAGCACTGCATAGGTAGAGCTATCTGGTGATTTTAGAGTAAAATTACTGGTGCATGCTATAGAATGTAACCTTTTGGTTATATTCTGCAGTAAAAGGAATGGGTTAGAGAGGTTTTTATGTAAATTAGTAATGCTCTGTGTTGGAAGCCTAATTGTACTTTTTATTGTTAGACAAGTCAATACTGCTTTAATACACATTTTATAAGCTCCTTGCTAAAATTGTATATGAAAGGGATTAGTTCCCATAGATGAAAGGCATAATCTTAACAATGAGGCCACGTAAGCAGAATGGTTGAAGTACTGATAAAGGATTTGTTAGCTCCAACACAGAGTAAGTCTTATTAGTCTTATTAGTCACCACTATATGACCCACTGCTGTTCATTGTATGAGCTACATATATATATATACAAGGCTGAGTGACGGAACGGGTGGAGAGCGGCGAAATGGAATTTTATTGTGCCATCGTGACAGTAAACAGACAAGGAAAAATGGATGCGAGGCAAATTCTTAAAATACTATACTATCTATAGCCTGCTGAACAGACAAAGAAAGGTATAAACTCTTATGAGGGCAGGTGAGGAAAACATCATAAGGGAAACTGGAAGGAGGTCAGAGTTCAGTCTTGGCTTTCTGTCTTGCTTGATCTAAATCTTCCTACCTGCTCTGCTGGATTCATTATCACAAATGAGGAAATTCAGAAGGGGCTCAGATAATACTGATTCCACAAAAGAAGGGAAATGCTAAGGAACTCTTTTAAATTCTTCTTTTCATATACCTATGCACGAACAAAAACCACCCCATTTGTTTTGTTTGTCATCCTCCCTCCCTTTTAAATTACGTCCCAGATATAATTTATTTTCTCTTGAGGTGACAATGGAGAATAGAAGAGTTAGCTTTTGACAGAAGAATTATAAGAGGAGGGAGGCTAATCCTACAAAGCAGGAAAATACGGTGGGATAGAAGGAAATTAACTCACGAGAACTCCTGGGTGTTTTCTAGCCTGAAAGACTCAGTCCAAGACAAAAGCTGGTTGAGTGGCAGGGGATATAATAACGTCCTTGGTGTAACAAAACAAGAGAAAATGCAACCCAGCTATTAAGGGTTCTCCAACTACAGGAGAGTGATGCAATCCCTGCACAGCCTCTACTGCAGGGATGAGGAATCTGCAGCTGTCCAGATGTTGCTCCCTAACCATTAGCCATGCTCGCTGGGGTTGATGGATATTGGAGACCAACCACATTCAGAGGTCCACAGATTCCCCACACCTGATCTACTGATTCAAGGTGGCAAGATGCTTAACCCAGTTCTCTTATAGAAGGGGGTTCATCTGATAAATGCTTTAGATCTATACATCGCTAAGTGGCTAGTTAATTGACACTTGGGTGGGGGACACCAAAGTGCAGTTCCTTGCTATAGTGTGAATCACAGATAAGTGGGTTATTATTGCGTGGACAGGCGGAGTCCCCAGATCCCGAGTGGTCCCCCCCGTCATGTGGAATAACGACTCTAGACAACGCGCTATGGGATTAAATTGGCCACAACTTTATTAAATTTCAAATGTGGGTAGACCTTGGCTCAGGCATTGTGCGTTCTCCCTCCCTAGTCCCCAGCCGGGGACCTAGGGAGCATCAGGGTTATCCAGTGTGTGTGGGGGGGGATGGGCCGGCTCTGGAGAACATATGTTCAAGCAGAGATAGCCGCCCCCGTTACACCGCCGCAGGGGAGAGCAATGACGACCTTTCGGCGTACGGCCAAAGCCTCCCTTCAAAAAACCCTTTAACGGGGGGAACCCTGGTATCGCCGCCGCAAAGAGGAAGATGGACTAAAGGATTCCGCCCAAAGTTGTGACGTTTTGCTACGGGAAAGGCGAAACCTGCCAATGCAGGGAAATTCCTTTCCGGCCCTTCAACAGCGACCTTATCGTAGCAGCGCCCGCATACCTGTGGAGACAGGTTAACCTGCAAAACCTATGAAGAAAAGATAACCTGCAAAAGAAGGCATTAACTGAGGGTGGGTAGGGTGGGAGAAGCTCTGGAGCCAAGTGAGGATTAACAATTAAGATCCACCCTCTATTGTGTGGGCAGGTAATCCCTCCCCCCTACCTGGCCTGGTTTCCCTGGCAACGCTTCCCCCAGGTGGGATTGGACAACTCACTGGGGTAGGCGGGGACCTCCAGGTATCCCACCTGAGGGAAGGCAAAGCCTATGCTGATGGGGCCACTCCAGATCCAGGGCTGCACGTGTCCCCGCAAAGGGCGCCCCCCGTTTTAAGTGGGGAGCGGTCATTGCTATTACTATTACTATTATTATTAATTATTAGGTTGACACTGTGCCACATATGTAGGAGACTCTTGAGTCCCATGGGCTGCAAGAAGATCGAACCTATCCACTCTGAAGGAAATCAGCCCTGAGTGCTCACTGGAAGGACAGATCCTGAAGCTGAGGCTCCAATACTTTGGCCACCTCATGAGAAGAGAAGACTCCCTGGAAAAGACCCTGTTTTTGAGAAAGGTTGAGGGCACAAGGAGAAGGGGGCGACAGAGGATGAGATGGTTGGACAGTGTTCTCAAAGCTCTAACGTGAGTTTGACCAAACTACAGGAGGCAGTGGAAGACAGGAGTGCCTGGTGTGCTCTGGTCCATGGGGTCATGCAGAGACAGACACGACTAAACAACAACAAGTGCCACATATTACTGTAATAGGTATGTATGGACTGGCAGGTTGGCCAGCAGGCATTTTTTGGTGGGCTAGTTTTAGAGTTTTATTTGCCAGGCATGTTTAAACAGAACTAATACATAGACTTCTGATAGCTTTCATGCTTCCATTTTCACAACAAATTCTTAGCTGGTCAAAACAGATGTGGCTTCATTAGGACAGATAAAATGGTGCCAATTTTCACTATGTGGAGAAGAAAAACTCTATGTATGATGTATAGCCAATGTGAATGGGCTTGATGTTTTATTTAGAGCCCTACACAGTACTTATATATGTAGATTTTTACCTGGATAATGCCCAGAGTGCAAATGGGGGCTGTGTTGTCATGGACTGGTTGGATACAGAGGAATGGTGGGAGGAACCAGCTGGGGAACCACCAAGGGGAGAAGGCTCAGAGCCTGGGAAGTGGTGGTGGGACAATGAGGAGTGGCTACAGGGAGAAGAGGGAGTGAACCGAAAGATTCAGTGGCTTCCCACCTGAGTTATTTTACTGTGACTGCACCAACCCAGCAGCTCAGCTCCTCCGCTAGCACTGGATCCTGCCATTGTGTGACAACATCCTCCAGTCACAGAGAGCCCACAATGCAGTTCTAAAGGGGTTTGATACTTCCATGTGTGGAATTCAGTATTTCAAAGGAAAATCAGTGGTGCTGCAAACAGGTTGAATCCATAGCAAGAGAGTTTCCATTGTTTCAGCTGAAAATGTAAGTGTTCTTGCCATGTACTTTTTTTTTTAAGTGACTCTTTTAAGTCCTAGTTTATAAATTCACTTACCTCTTCACTCTTTTCTTGAGATGTTTGGGATTTATTATTTATCACCTTCGCTTTTCTGTAGGCTTTAATGGAGGCCACTTATTGGAAAATCGTTCATCATGTGTTTCGTGACATGACCCATTCAGCTGGGTTTTTGTTCGTATTTGTAATTTATTTTACATTGATTTTAGAATATCCTTATACAAAAGCTTAATGAAGATAAAAGCATGCTTAAAAAAATCTTATTAATTAGGTCAGAATTATCAAAGGATTTCCCATGTAAAATGGTAAAAACAAGCCCAATATTTGTGTTAGGGTAATCCTGAAATAAAAATATGGTATCTTCCTACATTACAAAACCTCAGATAGGGCACTACTTCTAATGTAAGTACTTTGGCATCAGTGCTTCTCAGATATGGATGGAGTACACATGCACATTCAATTGCCTAATGGTGTCCGTATCACCCAAGAGATTGAAGCTGCAGAGGTAAGAAAAGAAGAGTTGTTCTGTTGTCTGGAGAGGTCACTTCCTACTTTGCATGGAGAAGCTGTTTTTAATGGAGCCCAGTGATGGAAGCACACAGCTGTATTGGGGAAGCAAGAGGTGTTGATAGATTTTAATAGATGCTTGTTAAGGCTGTATTTGCAGCTAGGTATAATTATGTAATTATCTAGGAAGGATGGTGTGTCAATTTTAATACTGTGTTAAAGATGTTCAGTATTCATAAAAAAAATGTTTTCATATGTGTTGCTTGCATGCCTTAAATGGGCTTCTTTCATTTTCTTGCTCCTGCCTCCCCTTCCCTCCATCTTTGGGCTTTTTTTATTGTATAAGAAGCTGCTGTCAACTCTATTGACTTTCCCCCCTTTAAATTGGATACTTGCAGAATAATGGACAATGTTTCTTCAGCTGACGACATATGTTGATCTGAAAGACTAGGGCAGGCTGTGTGACAATGAAGGTTTAAACTCTTTTCCCCTGTTAGGGGAAAAAAATGGGGCATAGAGCTGAACAACCCATAAATGTGAAAGTCTTTATATGATGTTGTTCACCAGAGACTTGTCAATAGACTGAGCCATATTGGTTCTGGCAGTCTTTCTATTGGGACAATATTTGCCTTGAAGTACTATCTTTTCTCTTTTTTCAATGTCAGCCTGAAGGCTCTTAGACAACATATGTTCATTTCATGTCATAGAGATATTGCTTCTGGTATTGCAAATGCATTACCACATTGAGCTTTTTTGTAAAACAGATGGTACATATTAAGGTCTCGGTTTCTTAGACGGTTTCTGCAACAATTGCACTGCATTCTTCACGTTGACAAAAACATCATCAGCATCACACAGTGCGGCACTAGATTATGTCAGAATGGTAAATGAAGGCCCACAGGAGAAAGATCTATAGAGGTGAATGAGCCTCTTTAGAAAACGGAGAGACAGCGTTAATCAGTTATAGGAGATGCTTTCTTGCACATTAAGGCAATAGTCTTGAGAAGCGATCCATTTAGTGAGAACATGGCAAACAGTGAAGTTATCTTGATTTGGTAGGATTGGGAAGGAATTTAAGGTCACCTCGTCCAACGCTTCACCCCCTATCAGTCCCAAATTCACACCGTACGTACTATGATGCCCCTGTAACAGCCATCATTTCCCCCAAAGAATTCTGGGAGCTGATGTTTGCTAAGGGTGTTTGAGGGCTGTTACAAGATCATCTATTCCCTTCCCAGAGCTGTAATTCTTAGAGTGGTTTAACAATAATTCCATCTTCTCAGAGTTCTGTTTGAATTGTAGCTTTGGAAGAGGACTAGGAGTCTCCTAACAATCTTGGCACTCTTAACCAACCATCATTCTTTGGGGGAAGTCATGACTGGTGGTGATGGGCTCAGCCTGGAATTTCTGCAAGTTTCCTGAATTACTACATCTGCCTCTCTAAAGGGACCTTCAACAGGGGCAGCACCACCCACATCCAGGATCCTCCTGGGTTGTTGTTTTTTGAATCAGGTTATCCCTAAGAGCAAATCCTCTGCCACTGCTTTCTGTGAGTTCTCATATCTGCTACCCTCCCAATGGTACGAGAAGGTAACTTCTGTAGCATGCAGGGGAAATGATGGCAGGGTACATAAAATAAAATGGGCTGTACTCCTCTGAGTGGACCCATTGGAATTAATGAACCTAAGTTCAGCATGTCCATGAATTCCAATGGGTCTGCTTTGAGTATGATTAGCATTGTATACAATCCAATGACAGCTGTGAAGGGCCACCAGTGTAGGAGCCACCAGGGGGTACTTCAATTTCATCTGCTGGAACTAAATGTGGTGGTGTGGTAGGTAGAATGTGGCATCCTGCTTGTGATACAGGATTGCTCTGATATGGCTGAGCCCTTCAAAAAAGGGCTGTGAATTGGCCAAGAGGGGTGGGGCAAAGGGTTCAGAAAGGAGAAGAGAAGAGAGACAAAATCCCAGCTTTAAGCCATTTGTCTGGATTAGGCAGGTTTCACCCCGTCGGAAGAGGCTACTAGGCATCCAGGTGTCATCAAGGAAACACTATGAGTTTGGTCCACTTGTTCTAAGCTGAAGTGCTCAGCAGCTGACGTAATTGACCCTGATGTAGCTCCCTAATGACCAAGACTTACCTTACTGCTGCCTATTCCATCACTGCTGCTGTTGCTACTCCTACAAGCATGGGTGCAGGTAGGTGTTTATGAAACTGTTTTTCTTCATGTCTTTGAGGGTAAGTCTTCCAATGGAACAGCAATGACAAATTGTGTGACCCGGTGGAAAGAGAAAAACTTGTCTCACAAGTGTGTTCAACCAACCAACCAACCAACCAACCAACCAACCAACCAACCAACCTGTACAATAGTGGTCTTTCCACACACACCCCATGACATTTTAGTGGAACTCTTTTGCATTGCTTTGCTTCCCAGGGCTCTGAGAGTGTTGGAAATAATTGACCCTGGAGCCCAAAGGCTTCACAGGCCAAAGCAGGCAAACAGCTTTCATTGTACATGCAGAATCAGCTCTCTCCATAAACATGTCATTTAAATTGCACAGGGGTTGTATCTTTGCTATCCTTACCATCCATAACTCCATGGTTTAGCCTGTCCAGAAGGTTTTGTCAAAATATGTTCATTTTTAGCATGTGTCCAAGCCAATCCACACAATGTTATTCTTCTAATAACTAATAGCCAAGTGGAAAAGCAGCAGCAGCAGCAGTAATTTTTCCTCCAGTTCTGTTTTCTTAGCCTCAGCAATGGCTCTAAATCTAAATTCACTGGGATCTGTGTGTGCTCCTACAGAGAGCATTGCTTTCTCAATTCTTCAAAACAATTAGGTCGTAAATGTATTGTGGATGTGTTATTATTTGCTTTTGTACTTCTGATTAGTATTATTAATACTATTGTTTTTTTCATTCATTGGCAATATGATTGGTGCTGAAGCTTAATCTTCTTTGTGCATGCTTAGTTGATCAATTCCATGCTGTATCATAGGATTTTGGTAGCCTAATAATAATAATAAACAACTTTTATTTATATCCCGCCCTCCCCGGCCGAAGTCGGGCTCAGGGCGGCTAACATCAGATATTTAACATTAGTAAAAAATATCATGGAGAACCCATGAAAAGAGACTTTTTATATTTCCCACACCATATCAGCAGTATCATAACACAGTATGTTCAATTCCTTTTCTCCAAATGGAAAGGAAGCACTAATGTGGAGCCCATTGTGCAGGTCTCATAATGGCATAACAAGAAATTAGAACATAGGATGAACTGATAATAAGACTCAGGGTAACTTCACATAGCTGGTGACAAATGCCTTCTGCCACCATATGTATCTGTGGCTGTGATCAGTCCTGGCTTTCTCGAACATATACTGTACCTACCAGTGTGTATGTGGCACACACAATCTAGTGTTACCCACATTATGATGGACCAACAATGTATTATGTTTAGAACATAGTAAAAGAGGGCTACAAAACTGATTTAATCCTAGTGTGTGTCTTTGTATAGGAACTTCCTTATTTATGTCTATGTTATAGCCCAATAATTTTAATGAGTTAAGTCACAAAGAGACATAAAGTATTTGTGGCAAGTCTCAGGAGCACTCAAGTATTGCTCCTTTACAAATAGTGTTTAAACATGACTATTTTTTTTCTGAACTGTGGTTGTTCTGGTAAAAAAAAAAAGTAGTTCAGAAAATGTAGGAATCAATACATGGGTCAAATATTAATTTGACCACTTTCCCCCGTCCTACTTCAAAACCCAAACGATTCAGTATGGAACCAGTTCAGTGATGTTAACGTAATTTAGCAGGACATAACTTTCTTAGTAATATCATTACATTTCATTTTTTAGCCGGGAAAACACACTTTCTCAAATATAATAAAAATTTTGCTTGCAGGCAGAATACCTTTAAGACTGGGGTAAACTATAATTAGAATTTAACAATTGCTTTAAACTTTCCTATATTTTAATATGCACTTTTAGGTTGAACTATATCTTTGTAGTCTTTATTTATCCAGCATTCATTCCGGTTACCATTTTATAGCACTTGCAGTAAGAAGTGACTAGTGGCTGGTAGCAGTAAATGTAACCCTTAAGAAGAGGACTTTCATGGGTGAAGGTTAAGATCCAATATTCAGCAGTGTGGGCCAAATTGATATTAGTTTAATAACCTGTAAACTGTGGTAGGAAATGTAATTGTCCTACATTACAAGGGTACTCCTTCAACGGCACAGTTTATTCATATGTATAATCTAAATAATTGAGTACCTATGCATACAATAGAACATTTCCTCATATGCAAACACCATTTAATAGACGGTTATATCCAAACAGATGGATAAAAAAGATGCCTGGATATAATTGGTTTGCTTTTGATTATTCTAGAGATACAAATTTACTTAAACAATAAATCTGGACAAGGTAGGATTTCTTGTTACATAAAATTCATATTAGAACCGTAAAACCAGAGGGTTATGAGAATTTAGTTACCACCACTCCCAGTAATATTTTGCTTGCCCTTGATGTTAACACACAATAATAGGATCAGGTGTATATCCTTTGAATAATGTTTTATTTACAATAAGAGTATATGCAGTTGTATAAAGCTACACACACCTGCTTCTCAATCTCTCACTTCTTGCATTTCAATTCACCCCATCTGCTTAAATATGTTACAGATTATTTTGGCATAAACCTTAACCAAGGTTAAAGCTGACCAGTATCGTTAACTAAACTTTTGCAACCAAAGTTTTGAACTGGTATGAAAACCCTGGATAATCCTAACCTTGGTTTATAATCTTCTGAGATCTAACTAAAATGTTTTATTTTGACATAGCTGTCCTTGGAAATTACAGTCCTATCAGGTTCCAGCTGGAGGGATTTTTAATGCTGTTCCCATGATTGCTTACTACACCTCTTCACTATTGCTGTGGTTTGCTCCCATGAAATCAGGCCATTGCGGATGGAATGGGAAGAGTTGTCAGAAGTTAACAATGCTCCAATACTTTGAGAAGAGAAGACTCCCTGGAAAACACCCTGATGTTGGGAAAGATTGAGGGCACAAGGAGAAGGGGATGGCAGAGGACGAGATGGTAGGACAGTGTTCTCGAAGCCACCAACATGAGTTTGACCAAACTGCGGGAGGCAATGGAAGACAGGAGTGCCTGGCGTGCTCTGGTCCATGGGGTCACAAAGAGTCAGGCATGACTAAACGACACAACAACAACAACAACAACAACAATGCTATTGCGATTTCTTGTCAGCAATGGTTCTGAAACCTGAACTCTGAAAAGGCCTTCCTTCCAAGGCAGATCTTAGATACTTGTATGAGATGAAGGCAGACTCATGTGGGACAAAGCGCTCCTGTAGCTATTTAGGGCTGAGATGCTCTGAACTAATTAAAAGTTTCCAAACAGTTTTCAAGAGCAGCCTCATGTTTAATCTAACCTGGATATTAAAACAGTACAAGTTAGACCTACATTGGCTCCCAGTACGTTTCTGAGCACAATTCCAAGTGTTGGTGCTGACCTTTAAAGCCCTAAACGGCCTTGGCCCAGTATACCTGAGGGAGAGTCTCCACCCCCATCGTTCAGCCCAAACACTGTGGTCCAGCTCCGAGGGCCTTCTGGTGGTTCCTTCCCTGCAAGAAGTGAGGTTACAGGGAAACAGGCAGAGGGCCTTCTTGGTAGTGGCACCCATCAGATGTCAAGGAAATAAACAACTATCCGACTTTTAGAAGACATCTGAAGGCAGCCCTGTTTAGGGAAGTTTTTAATGTTTGAAGTTTTATTCTGTTTTTAATGTTCTGTTGAAAGCTGCCCATAGTGGCTGGGGAAACCCAGGCAGATGAGCAGGGTAGAAATAAATTGTTGTTGTTGTTGTTGTTGTTTATTATTAAAGTAGCAATGGCTTTTTTGTTTTTTGATCCAAGCTGGTTAGAGGTGATGAACACACAAATGCTACTTAGACCTCATATGGAAGGGCTAGATTAGGGAACCTGTGGGACTCCAGATATTGTTGGACTGCAGTTCCCATGTTCTCTGAGCATTGGTCATGCTGGTTGAGGCTGATGGGAGTTGAAGGACCACAAAACTGCCACACCAAGATGTGAGCCTACTCTTTAAGTTAGTTTGCAACTCCTTCCAGAGTAGGTTAAATAGTATATCACCTCGGAAGGCCATTGAACCACCAACGAACAATACCTCTATCTTCTCTGGATTGTGTTTAAGTTCGTTGCTCCATATCCTAACACGTATTCAGCCTCATCCCTCCTGTAAAAAGAAGTGGAACTGGGTGTTTGCATTTACTCAGGAGTAAGCCCCTTTTAATGAGGGTGGAGAGCGCAAAATATGGTCTGAAGCTCAACATCAAAAAAACTAAGATCATGGCCACTGGGCCCATCACCTCCTGGCAAATAGAAGGGGAAGAAATGGAGGCAGTGAGAGATTTTACTTTCTTGGGCTCCATGATCACTGCAGATGGTGACAGCAGCCACAAAATTAAAAGACACCTGCTTCTTGGGAGAAAAGCAATGGCAAACCTAGACAGCATCTTAAAAAGCAGAGACATCACCTTGCCAACAAAGGTCTGTATAGTTAAAGCTATGGTTTCCCCAGTAGTGATGTATGGAAGTAAGAGCTGGACCATAAAGAAGGCTGATCACCAAAGAAGTGATGCTTTTGAATTATGGTGCTGGAGGAGACTCTTGAGAGTCCCATGGACTGCAAGAAGATCAAACCTATCCATTCTTAAGGGAATCAGGCCTGAGTGCTCACTGGAAGGACAGATCGTGAAGCTGAGGCTCCAATACTTTGGCCACCTCATGAGAAGAGAAGACTCCCTGGAAAAGACCCTGATGTTGGGAAAGATGGAGGGCACAAGGAGAAGGGGACGACAGAGGACGAGATGGTTGGACAGTGTTCTCGAAGCCTGGTATATATTCAAAGGGCCTATATCTGTTGTTTCAATACAAGAGGATGGGGAAGAGGCTACAAAAGGAAGATTGGTGTGGCAAAGCAGAATGACATGAACTGTAAAAATAATTTTGATATTTTTTCTTTTGCTATTCCTCCAAACATTCAGCAGTGCCTTCAATCGACCAGCTTATTAACTGAAAAACCTTGAGAAATCATTCTCTTGTCTGCTAGAGCACCCCAACCGCTTATCCTAAAATGTGTGGGGAGGTGGTGTTTTTTTTAAAATAGCGGGCAACGTTCACATTTCCTTTTGCCTATGTTCAACGGGTGACATTAATACAATTTTAGCACAGTCCTCAAGGCTGAATAATGCAGTCTAAGTTTCCCAGAATGACCCAAGAGTTTCAACAAAATAGTGATTTACTTGGTATAATACTTCAAGGGTCTCATCTTGCAGCCCTTATTCACATGAGTGAGTTGAAGGCAACATGAATAATAACAGCTTGAATGTAAAAGGGCTGCATAATCAGCCTCAAAGGTCTCCTGTTCAGCAAAGCATTTAAACACGTGAGCGCCAATCCCAAACACGCAGCGCTTACTTATGAGCCCAGTGCATTTAGGATTGCAAACCGGCCTTCAATCTTGGTCTGCTTTATCCAACAGAAGCATTGCTGTTAGCTTCAGCGGAGTGAAGATTTCAAGCATGAAATGAAGGCAACTTGTATCTGTGCGCTAAAACATTTTGCCAATGAAGGAATGTGCAACAGTTGGCGAAGAGGCCCCTTTTCTTTAAAAGAAAAGGACGAAACAGGGATTTTAAATTTTTCACTCCACATTGGACCAGTATCATGAGAGTAAGGATTCACAGAAATAATATCTTTACCTTTATCTGCAGGAATCCATTTGTGGCAGGCAACGAAACTAAGAATTTAGAGGACAGGACACATCTGGCAGGCTACATACAGGTGGCCCCATGTCTGTAGATGACTGACTCAAAGAAAGCGGTGTTTGCTCACCACAAATTATTTTTCTTATAAGGCAATAGCTGAAGTAAGGCTTTGCCTGTAAGTAGTAACAGTGCAATCTTATACAGGTCTACTCATAAGTAAGTTCCACTGAGTGCAGCAGTGCTTACTCTCACAGAAGTGAATGCAGAAGTGCAACTTTTTACTTAAGCCTTTTTTTGTTTTAACGGATTGTGCTTGAAACGGGTGGGGAAATAATAGATGGATTCACTCAGTTTCTTGAGGCTTAACAACTCGCGATATGACTCCTACCAAACAAAAGATGATTATCAAAAAGATGGAAGCTTTAATTTGTGTTTCATTACAGAAACGCAGAGTACCCCATTAAGGGCAATTGTGTCCACTCCAAATCCATATGTTCAGGGGTTCATAATGTGACCATAAAAAGTGATTTGTGACTGCAGTGATGCACCAAACTGAAACGTTTCCATTGGAATGTTTTGAAGTTTTAAAGATATTAGCCACTACAGAGGATTGTAGCCCATACTGTGATAATTTAGAAGTAACTGTATTAAGCTAAAGTTTTGTAGGTGATACAAATGGGACACAGAAGTTTTGTACCGTACTGCACTCTCTCGCGCTCTATCACACACACACACACACATATACAGTGGTGCCTTGGTTTATGAACTTATTTTGTTCCAGAAGTCTGGAAGTCCTTTCTTAAACCAAAGCATTCTTAAACCGAGGCACGCTTCCCCTAATGAGGCCTCCCACCGCCTGTGCCCTTCCAGTTTTGCGGAGTTGGTTTACTGAATAGTTCATTAACAGGGCTGTTCATAGACCGAGGTACCACTTTAAATAAAAATTCAGGCAGTAAAGACCCATCTCATCCCTTAAAACCAGGGACCAGACACTGCCAGTAGTGGGTGGTGGCACTTACCTGACCTCCCTGATCACTGACTTCACTGTCACTTACCAGGAGGGAAAGAGGTTAGGTTGGTGGGGTGCTAATGAAGTGGCAGAACCATTGGCTTGCCTCTGCCACTGCATTTGCACCACATCAACCTCAGTGCCACCTTACCCCTCCCCATTCTGGTAAGCCACAGCAATTCCAGTGACTAGACACTGCAATAACTACTGTCTTGTTCCCATCTCTTAAGATTTTGTAATGACTTTCACACTCTCCCAGACAGGTGTGGAAGCAGCAATGGTAGCCTCTTGGCTGTGCAGCAAATACGAAGCTCTCATAGTTTCATTTTGGCTTTAGCTTGGTTTTTTTTAAAATCTAGGTTATTTTTCTGAGATGTTATTGCATGTGGTTGTGTTTTTATAGTTTGTAAACCACTAAGAGAATTTTATGGTAGTAAGCGGTACAATTTAATTTACAGAATTAAAGAACATTTTAATGAGGGTGAAAGAGGAGAGCGCAAAATATGGTCTGAAGCTCAACATCAAAAAAACGAAGATCATGGCCACTGGCCCCATCACCTCCTGGCAAATAGAAGGGGAAGAAATGGAGGCAGTGAGAGATTTTACTTTCTTGGGCTCCGTGAACACTGCAGATGGTGACAGCAGCCACGAAATTAAAAGATGCCTGCTTCTTGGGAGAAAAGCAATGACAAACCTAGACAGCATCTTAAAAAGTAGAGACAACACCTTGCCAACAAAGGCCCGTGTAGTTAAAGCTATGGTTTTCCCAGTAGTGATGTATGGAAGTGAGAGCTGGGCCATAAAGAAGGCTGATCGCCGAAGAATTGATGCTTTTGAATTATGGTGTTGGAGGAGACTCTTGAGAGTCCCATAGACTGCAAGAAGGTCCAGCCTATTCATTCTTAAGGAAACCAGCCCTGAGTGCTCACTGGAAGGACAGATCCTGAAGCTGAGGCTCCAATACTTTGGCCACCTCATGAGAAGAGAAGACTCCCTGGAAAAGACCCTGATGTTGGGAAAGATGGAGGGCACAAGGAGAAGGGGACGACAGAGGATGAAATGGTTGGACAGTGTTCTCAAAGCTACCAGCATGAGTTTGACCAAACTGCGAGAGGCAGTGGAAGACAGGAGTGCCTGGCATGCTCTGGTCCATGGGGTCACGAAGAGTCGGGCACGACTAAACGACTAAACAACAACAACACAGCCCCAATAAACTTTCTTCCTGTCAAATAAATACCGTATATAGGATTAAGCAGTAAGGTCATTTGATTTATGACTAGAATCTCAATTCATTCAAAGCCCACATTTATATCACAACATTTTTCGTGAACTTAAGCTAATAAAGAAAGCACTGGATATATATCAGTTCAACTTTTACTGGACAATGGAACTTAGATCTCAAATACATAAATGCTTATTTTAGTTATTTGACTTTATTTGTATCAGTAGAGTTGCGGATCATTATGTAAGGCTCATTGCAAAAAATGCCAAGCTTTCTCATATTAATCAGAAGGAGAAAAGCAGTTTGTTACTTGATTAGATAGTTTACAAACTATGGCATGGTCCTAACTGGACTCATACTTATTACATCCTTTAGTAATTGCAAAATGGGTCCTGAATGATGGACTCGGGGATATCTAGTAAATGGCTTTGAGGCTATCTCAGTTCATTATATTGTATTGCCTCTCAGTTACCTGGCACCAAAGTACTATTAGAAAACAATCTTAATTTTGAAATTACTGGCTTTGGTTGCCATCCTGATCAAGTTGCCGGACAATGCTTGATTAACTCTTTACCTTTATCAATCGTTAGTAATAAAAAAAGTGAAGTCACAACATCTCAGAAAATGTATTTGAAAATTTTCTTTTCTTTTGGGTACACGATTTCTACTGTAGGGTACACGAAACGGTTTTATTCTGTAAAGTGTCTGTACCAGAATTTTTAATCGGATTAGTATTTAGTAAAACAATAGTGGAAAGTTATGTTTACCCTAATTAGGCACATTGCCTTAAGAAGGAACCTACTTCGTTGCTAAAGTTCGTGTAGGTACAGGTGGACATTTTCTCTCTCTCTCTGAAGCTATTTCAGGGATTTTATTACCATTGATCTTTTCTGAGGGTGTATATAATTTATCTCACCAGCCATCAGAATTCCCAGAGGGTAAATTACTCTAGAGTCTTGGTGCCCTCGTACTGTATCAAATTGACCTGCTTCTTGTTTGCCATTTTTGTGTACTACATTGCTTATTTAACAAGAAACAGAATGATTGTGATTCTGAGAAGGTCCTTTGATAGTAGTTTTGACACTCTGCCTGAATAATGACCCTCATTATGGATCCCATGACAGGCTCTGAAAGTCCTGATTTATGAATACATCACAGAATCTGCATTAGGGCTCCCCCTACTCACTTCCTCTTGATATTGGATTAGATAGAGCCAAAGTCCTTTGAAATACAGTAGAAATGAGATAATTGCATGATTATGACAATTCAAATAACCTCTTTTTTTCAGACTTAACAAAGGTTTGCTATTGATTTTATTACTATTTTTGCCCAGGTTTATTAGGGATATTGGACAAAATGTTTGTAAGGAAAATCTGTTTAATGTAAGATAGGCAGGCTAATTTTGCTGGACAAGAAGTCGGAAGTTGGGAAGACTTTTTTAGTTGTTCAGAATCCAATGCTTTCCCTTCAGCAAACTCTCATTAGTAGCTGATGCCACTAGCACTGAAACTCTGGATTAGCGAAGAGTTGGAAACCGCCTTTGTTGTCCTCACTGCAGCCAATTAGAAGGCATTTTGTAAACACATTTTGGTGAAGATTTTTGTTGATTTGTTTTTTTCCCCCTTTCACAGTTATTGAAATGGAGCTAATTTGGTTAGTTTGCTACACTGTGTAATTTTGATCTTCATGCAAGAGCCTAGGAAACGCATCCCCATTAATCGTTTTCCAAGTGGAATAAATAAATAAAATAAATGAACAGAGACACAGCTTCATTTTGCCAGTTGAGGGATTTACAATGCAGTGTTTACTCAAAAGTTGGTTCCATGCTGTTCTCGTGTAACAAGGCAAAGAACTGGGACCTTAGAAGCAATCTCATTTCTTTGTTTCCTGTTGAATTGTTTTTAATGTTTACAGACGATAAACACAATCCCCCGAGTGATGATAGAGTAACAACCTCTTTTTTTGAGGATATATATGTATTTTATATGAAACTCCTATTGTATCTATGGGCCTTTTCCAATGACCTGTTTATCAAATATCTGTTTATCGAACATTTGCAGAGAGATTAGATTGCATTGGATCATTTATGGAGCATTCCCTCTGATTTAGATGATGGTTCATCAATGCAAATGTTATTCAATACTTCTCGCTGCATTTTACCATCACTTAGTCTGGTCTTTGTGGGGAACAGGTTTGTTGTGCAAGAGCTTCAAATTTGCTTTAACTGTCCAACTTGCATTTATGATTGAGTCCCACTCAAAAATGGCGACAATTTTGAAGCACATTTGAAGCACTATGTCTATTAGCTCCATATCCTGAAAATTCAAATTAATAACCTCCTTCCTACCCCCTGTAGTTCCATTTCAAAGTCATCTTATAAGGAATAGCACTGTATTGGAAAAACTAACAGTCACTGTAAACTTTCTGAACTTCACAACATTCTTAAATAAAAATATACCCCATTTAATTTGGATGATATTCCCCACGTAACAGTGCAGTGCTAGAAGTAAATTTCCTTGAGTTCAATGTTGCTTGCTCCCAGGTAATATAATTGGGATAATGTTGAGGTGCTATATGTTAAATAAATTAATAAGGCATTGAAAATATTTTCCCCCACCGCCTGCCTGCAGCTTGATGGTGCTTCTATTAATTCTATTTCTTACCTGCCCTTCACCATAAGTTTCCGGGGTGGATTGCAGCAATTAAAAATACAATATTAGAAACATTTCAGAATTACAATCAGTGCTGGATTTACATATAGGCTAAACAAGCTATAGCTTAGGGTCTCACTCTCTTGGGCACCCCCCAAAAAATTTTTTAAAGGAAAAAAAAAATCCTGGATGTACATTTCCAAAATATAAGATAAAAAACCCCCCAATAAAATAAAACCTACAGACAGCAACAGTGTTTTGTGTTGTGTATGCTCCTATGATGTAAATAATGGGCCCCGCCTGCTAGCCTGCTCCCTAAAATATCACTAGTTTGCTCATTTCTATATCAATTACTTTGATAAAATACCTATTTTGTTATGTGCAAATGGCTTTAGATACCTATTAGGTCCATAAATTACCGTATAGCATATATTCAACACACAAAAAAGCGACAATTTGTTGTTGACAAAGGACAGCTGGACATATAAAGGGCCCCATTACCTTCAGTAGCTTAGGGCCTCATCCAACCTAAATCCAGTCCTGATTACAATCTCAAGAATATGGTGGGTCTAAACATGAGAAGCTGAAACCAAAGAGAAATTATCCCCATAACACATTCAGGACTCTCCCCCCCCCCCAGCCAGAACTTGCTGGGACGGACTAATTGTATATAGAAATGGTGTGTTGTGTGGACATCACTCGAGAAAATGAGTCCCCTGCTTGTTGAGCTAAAATGAAGAGTGCTCGCCATCTGCCAAATTTCTTACTACCACTTCCTCTAGTAAAATCTCATCTCTGTTAGCCAAGTGCTGACATAGCTCAGCAATGCTTAGACTGTGCGATCTCATATGGGGGATCATCCATTCGCAGTACATGTCTGTGCGAAAGTGCATTGACACAGCATTGAAATGTGGCTGTTGATTTTCCGTGCCAATTCCAAAAACCATCCCTAAGATGGAGCGCAGCCAGGAAGCCCACAGTAAAACTCCCACTCTCTTCCATTCTTCCTTATCAGGACTGTCGTCCCCTTTCTATAAGTGACTCTGGGGATTTAAATTGCTTTCAAGATACCTTCTTGAGTTAATTGTAAATTATATCTAGGAATGATAAGGGTCATCCATGTCGCAGGCAGCTCAGGCAATTATAGTGTATTAAGATGGTTTTGAAATTTATAATCAAAGTGATTCTGTCTCCTTCGTGTTTGGGCTTTATGCAGTTAGCTGATCAAAAACATGACCTTTTAAAAAATAGTCTTCATATATTTGGGTTAGATGCTTCTGTTATCCCTAACTCATTGATGGACTTTAGGGGAACCTAATTTGGATTGAAGGTTTGCAGCATCTGTGGTGTAGATGCGATGAGGGGGACACTTAAAAAAACACCACTGTGTGTGTGTGTGAAGCTGACTACCCATTTCATAAAGATACTCAAAGGTGATTGTTTGCTTTGTTGATTTCGTGCTTGGTAAAGCTAGCACCGGAAGAATACCGTAGTTCCATATATATATAAAAAAAGTATTCGAGAGCATTACAAAACCTTCCAGACTTTAATAACTATACATGACAGATCTGTCCTCTCTGGCAAGGTTAACTGTTTCTCCCAAGGAGTTAAGTGGCATATAAACTATTGTTCACACCATTTGTGCTAACAGCCTAGCATGACCTCAAATACTGTAGTGGTCATAGAAGGTATCCAGTACAATACATTTATCAACAAAGGAAAAAGGACCACAGGGGCAGCGCTGACTTTAAGTGTATTAGGGATCTATAAGGATAAATGCCTAGGCTCTCTCCACAGCAAAAAGTAATTACCGAACCATTGTTTCTATAGTGTTAATATTTTTTCATGGTTCTTTAGAAATATAAGCTATTTAGTTCCTGGGTTGACATTTGTACTGCATTATATTTCATACAATGCATCTATACTAAAGTGTAGAGCAATCAAATAGCTGTGAGATCATTTGGCTTTTATAGGGAATCATCAATGGAAATAAAATATTGGAGGAAAAGAACAACTTAAGATCAGCGCTTGTTCTTAATGTAGCTAAATGATCTAATTAACAATGGCCTGAATAGCCAAATTTTAGGAATTTAATGTTTTAAAACCGCATGCAACATTTACAACGTGCATTATATGACTCACATACGTGAACATACCAGCTCCCACTCTCTGTCTCTGTATATACATTCCTCTTAATTATTTTAGGTAAAAGCATTGAGATCTGCCTCCTATATTTGCAAGTCCTATTTGTGCGGTGTTTTTAAAAATTGTATCTTTTCTCTCTGCCAACTCGAGTATTCAAGGCAGGTTATAAAAACCCATTAAACAATCATAAATGTAAACTGTCAAAGCAAGCAGAATTATTAGTAGGTGAATATGGGGAACAGAATGCAGGTTTGGGTATACTACTGACATCAGGGCTAAGTTCAACATTTAAAAAATAGAGTTTTGATATATATACAGATATGCACAGCTTATTGAGCATCAGAGGGTCATAGTAAAAGTATCCCCTTTTACTTGTGTTCTTATCTTGTTGCTTCAGTGAAATAGACAGGTGAAGTTGTGAGCCAAAAAGGCCTAATTCCAAAAGAAGAATAAACAAAGGGCATTTCAGGCATCCAAACGGGTGTGTGAGAATGTCATGGGCACCATGCTATGGACCCTAACTGTACAACATGCCATGGCAGTCGCTTTCCTGGTTTTTCTCTGGATGTGCCTTTTAGAGAAGAAGAAGAGGAGGAGTTTGGATTTGATATCCCGCTTTATCACTACCCTAAGGAGTCTCAAAGCAGCTAACAATCTCCTTTCCCTTCCTCCCCCACAACAAACACTCTGTGAGGTGAGTGGGGCTGAGAGACTTCAAAGAAGTGTGACTGGCCCAAGGTCACCCAGCAGCTGCATGTGGAGGAGCGGAGATGCAAACCCAGTTCACCAGATTATGAGTCCACCGCTCTGAACCACTACACCACACTGGCTCTAGTTGCTTAGATACACACACCATGCAAATGTGCCAAATGACGCACCTCCTTTTCTGAAAATGATCACTACAGTGATACCTCGGAAGTCAAACGGAATCTGTTCCAGAAGTCCGTTTGGCTTCCCCAACGTTAGAAAACCAAGGCGCGGCTTCCAATTAGCTGCAGGAAGCGCCTGCAGCCAATCGGAAGCCATGGAAGCTGTGTCGGACGTACGGGTTCCAAAAAACGTTCTCAAACTGGAACACTCACTTCTGGGTTTGCGGCGTTTGGGACCCAAAACATTCAAATCACAAGGCGTTTGCGAACCAAGGTATGACTGTACAGTATTAGTCCACACTGGGTATTAAGTTTGGTGCCTTTATGAAAAGCTGTACCATGCTCACATTTTAAATCAGCTCTTTTGTTTCTGAAAAAGACCGCCATGTATTAGAACACTTATGATGTAAAAAGAGTACAATCATTGTGGAGACATAAGTTATGCTGCTGCACTAAAATTAATGTCAGAATTACCACAGTAATTACTGTGGAAAGGTGGATTTTCTGGTCAAGGAGATGTTTCACTTCAAACAGCAACAAACCCTACACAGCTTTCCAAATTGCTACAAAGGCTTGCATCCAGCTCAGTTTTACTCAGACCAGACCTATTTAACTGGATGAATTTAATTTAGCATAGCCACTAATTTCAATGGGACTGCTTTTAGCGTTGCTGATACAACCCAAAAGTTTGTGCAAACATCATTTTTTCAGTATCTGCATCCAGACTATCCCCTCTCTTCTTGTATAACTAGGAGAACCATGTCAGTCAAGTTTCCTTTCTCTTTCAAATAATCTCAGTTTAATGTTACTGTGAATCAGGAATCCTCATTTAGAACAAGCAGTGGTTAGTTAAACAAGCCAGCTTCATAAACCCATGGTCTGTTTAGCTAAACACAGTTTGTTGTAAACTGGGTCTCCTGCTTGCTGCTTGTTGCTAATGTGAAAAAGATTTTTTTTTTTTTAATTGGAAAGCAAAGTTGTCAGAAGCCCTCTTCTGTAATGTAGAAGGAGAAGATGCTAGTGTGTTAGCTTAAACATGATCCTCCAGTCCACATGGTTCCTTGGGAGTAAGCAGGAAAGGTGGAGTCAATAAAGCATTCCTATTTATCCACAAAATCAGAGAATTCTTCTTAAACCAATACTGATTTACATACCTCTTAAAATTGCTGTTTTATCCATCCTGCAACTTTATCAAAGTTACATGTCTTTATTGTGGGTTTTAAAATATAGCAACTTGACTATTTAGCAGTAGTAGTCCTGCTCAGCAACTTTAATAGCTTGTGGCAGTAAGTTCCATTGCCCAACTAGACCCTATTGTTGTTTTACATTATTCTGTTTGGTCATGATGCCCATGATCTTTCTTCTACTATACAATTCATATTATTGTTTGTGTGGAACCAGTTGCTGAATAAATGTT
The DNA here is from genome assembly GCF_951804945.1 of Podarcis cretensis. Taxonomy (NCBI): domain Eukaryota; kingdom Metazoa; phylum Chordata; class Lepidosauria; order Squamata; family Lacertidae; genus Podarcis; species Podarcis cretensis. The sequence goes on from NC_137179.1 coordinate 55,009,155, forward strand.
TCATTTGTCGCCTTGTTAACATTCTCTGTCATTTACACAACTTCTTAATTTCTGTCCTATGTGAAAATAATCTTTTGCATCGTGTTTCTTCATCTGCACACATACCAGCCCAAACCTGGGTATGCGATGTGCTGAAGACTGTTTATTCTAAAAAAGAAAAAGAGATCTCGTAAGCATCCTCATTTACACAGTGTTTAGGCATAAAATCATTTTTATCCAACATTTCCTAGCAAAACAATAGCACTGACATCTGCCCTAAAAGGATTGCACTTATGAATATTTAAAAACTCTCAGGTTGTTAGCATTTGATCACAACTAACCAGTAAACCTTTCCTTTCCGAATTTCATATACAGCAGACAAGAAAAGAGTGCAAAGTTCTTGGGGCTGAAATTCTTTTCAGCTTCTCAAACCTCTATTACCTACTGTTGGCAATTCCTGCAATAGCGCTTGATTTTTGAAATCATAATCAGGGACACATCGTTCATTTTCCTTTAGACACACTCAGGACACCTGAAAATCCCAGAACCAAAGAGCCACTTTTGGGAATATTTAAGAGGAGTGCTGGTTGCTTTTATTTATTTATTTTAATTTATCACAAACCATACAAAGAAATGTTACCGATAGGTAGCCGTGTTGGTCTGCCATAGTCAAAACAAAAAAAATTCCTTCCAGTAGCACCTTAAAGACCAACTAAGTTAGTTCTTGGTATGAGCTTTCGTGTGCATGCACGATACGTGTGTATCTGAAGAAGTGTGCATGCACACGAAAGCTCATACCAAGAACTAACTTAGTTGGTCTTTAAGGTGCTACTGGAAGGAATTTTTTTTGTTTCATACAAAGAAATAAAAGGTAGTAACCACTTCCCAAAGTGTTGGTGCATCTTACAGAGTGGAAACAGACTTGTGGCCCAAAACAGATAATTTTTATGTTTTATGCCCATCATAAACTAATGAGGTGGGGAAGAATGAGCATATTCCTCCTTATACAGTGGTACCTTGGGTTAAGTACTTAATTCGTTCCGGAGGTCCGTTCTTAACCTGAAACTGTTCTTAACCTGAAGCACCACTTTAGCTAATGGGGCCTCCTGCTGCCGCCGCGCCGCCGGAGCACAATTTCTGTTCTCATCCTGAAGCAAAGTTCTTAACCCGAGGTACTATTTCTGGGTTAGCGGAGTCTGTAACCTGAAGACGAATGCCTCGCAAGACGGAAAACTTGCTAGATGAAAGAGTTTTCCGTTTTGGAGGTGCTTCGCAAAACAAATTTCCTATGGGCTTGCTTCGCAAGACGAAAATGTCTTGCGAGTTCCTGCGGGTTTTTTTTCCTCCCCCCCCCTTTTTCTAAGCCACTAAGCCTCTTATCCGCTTATCCGCTAAAAGCCGCTAAAAGCTGCTAAACCGCTAATAGCGCTAATCCGCTAAGCCGTCAATGGGCTTGCTTTGCAAGACGAAAATGTCTTACGAATTCCTGCGGGGTTTTTTCCCCTTCCCCCCCTTTTTCTAAGCCGCTAAGCCGCTTATCCGCTTATCTGCTAAAAGCTGCTAAACTGCTAATAGCGCTAATCCGCTAAGCCATCAATGGGCTTGCTTCGCAAGACGAAAAAACCGCTAGATGAAGAGAATCGCGGAACGGATTCTTTTCGTCTTGTGAGGCACCACTGTATTAAGATAACTTCTCCACACTGACATGTGAGTGGCTGGAGGGTGGAAGGCTTCCTCTGTTTTGTGTATACATGGTAATGAGGCATCTGATCAAGGCCTGTATTTTAAAATGAGCTTAAAGATTTGCAAATGTTTCATGCCAGGCAGAAAAGCAGCTGGTTAAGTACTTTGGCAGTTGTTTATCCTCCTGGACAAGCCCCCCCCCCCCCCCCGATTTATAGCAGTAGCAGGAGACAAGTTTCTCAAAGTTGTAAAAAGTAAATACAGGCTGGGAGCAAAGGTTACACTGACCCTACATATTACAGAATACAATCAAGCTGCAAAAACACTAAGAGTTGGTAAATAGTAAGATTTATTGTTTAACAGAAAATAATACCATGAGCCATCTGTTTTAGCCATTTGTTTTGGAATGCAGGGGCAACAGGGGCAAAAGGTGATCTGGTAATTAAGGTGCCTTATCGAGGCAAATGTAAGATATATGGCTACTTGTCTGCCATTTATGGATAGAAGGAAATATAGCTCTTTGTCTCCCATAAAAGGTAATAGGAAATGTGTGTATCTTTTATTATTGGTTCTAGCAAACAGCCAATAGGAATTTCAACCAGACTGATTGGACAGAGGCAGCCAAAGGAGTAGCAAGGGGGCTGAGTTGAGGAAATATAAGTGCTGGCCATCAGGGCTGGAGGGGGCAGAGCTTTGGTAACCATATACCACTGTGCCTATCATTTATTTGTCTGACAAATAAATTATTATTTTAATTTCTCTATTGCTGCGTTGAATATTTCATTCCAGCTAAGTGTTAACCACAAGCAGGGTGCTACAATAAGTGATGAATTGCTACCACTCATAATCAAAATGATATATTTTTAGTGCCCCCCCCCCCAAAGCACTCTACAATAGTGGGTGAATCATTCTGACAGTGCCATATCCCCAGTAGTGGAGCAAGCCGATTGGGCGCCTGGGGTAGCGCATGTGACCATGTGCCCAGTGGTGGGGCAGCCACCCGCAGGGGCAGGGCCAGCTGGGGCAGGACGCTCCGTGGGGCCTCCAAGGAGTCTGCCTGCCTCCTCCCACTTAGCCACCCTACAGCTGAGGGGGAGGCAGCGGGCGGACCGTTTGGGGCAGCGCGAAGCCTGCGGGCGCCCAAGCCACCGTGTCACTCCCATGAGAGAAGTGGGGCTCGGGTGTGCTGCAGGCCCCGCAGTGAGTGCCACCCGCCATTTTGTCACGCCCCTCAGTGGTGACACCTGGGGCGGCCCATTCCCACCGGATCCTCCTCCCCTGCATATCCCCACACTACCTGAAACCAGAATATTTGCAGAGGGGGGAAAAGCAGAGTTCCAATGTCTAGCCAGTGTCGTTCTTGCAGCTGCCAAGGGCAAAGATACTAATGTTTTTGTTCAACCTCAGGATTCAAGGCACTTTTCACACATAACATAGCTAAAGCTGGGTCTAAGGCCAGTATTTTGACCTGGGATAGCGGATAACATTGAAAAGATCCAAGACTAGACCTACCAGTTCTCCCCACATTCCCACCACATGTGAAGAAAGATGCTGGTTGCTTTTCAATAGTGTGTATTCGTCTCCATAAAGCTATATTTTTATTCCCAATCATAACCATAATAAATCATCATAATAAACCATAATAAATAACAGCCTCTGAGAATATAATAATCTCCAATGGTATTATTAATTATTATTAAATATGATTCTGTATTAAAGGCAGCTGTGTCATTCTTCACATTCATTTACCCCCCGGTCCAGCTTATACCGGTCACAACCAACATAAGCTGCACTCACTCACCACCAAGTGAGAAAGATCACTTACAGTACTTTCAAACCAAGTAGGGTTCCTTCCAGATACCTGGTTTGTTAAGCATTCATCCTGAATTGTTTGCACAAAGTTTGTGGGTTGGTTGTATGATGCCAGCTATTTACTGAGCACTCATTCTTATATGATGTTGCATCAAGCAAGTGTTTTCCCACACTTTCCAGGGCATTTTCCTGTCAGTTTCCTTACCACAAGAAGTTTGTAGCATGAAAACATTCCAAAACCACAATAACTGATAAAATTCCTGAAAACATAATACTCTGGAGCATGCTACTGTGGGAAGGTGTGCATTTTCGTTGTCAGGAAGTGTTTAGTCAAAGTTTTCTGTTCTAGAAACTGTTCTGACCAAACTTTGATAATACTGCCTGATTAATTCAAAAGTAAGAATGCCTTCATACTTTTAAACTGAAATCCGTCTCCATGGGTCTCGATGTTTAAGTTCTGGTAAGTCAAGTATTTCCCCCCAAATTATATTACATGAACTTAGGAGTGGAAAGACAGTACGGCTGAAAAGTTCATTTAAAATACCCATTTTATGTGCCATGTTTGCTAGATCAACCCTATGGATATGTACAGTGTTTGACAGCAGTGCTTATTTTGTATTTTATATTTTTTTTAAAATGAAGTCTACTGTTTCAGAGCCTAAAATTTCATTCTTCCATTTATAACGTTTCAAACACAACCAAGGTTTCCTCCAGGCTCTCTGCTTCGAACGCAGAGAGAATTGAAACCAGGCCATAATCTCCACAGTTCTGTGCAATTGTATCCTGTCAGCCCCCACTGTTCAAAATTCTTAGAGGTCCTCTTGACCCCCTTTCTCTTTTATTATCGGCTTTTCACTTTGGGAAGGAACTAACTCCCGTTGCCAAGCAAAAGGTTTGTTTGGCAGGTGAGAGACCCGTATGCTAAATTCTAGAATACATTTCCTAAAGGTAGTAGTTAGTCCTTGCTCCCCCCCCCCCCATCTGGCCCTTTCCTTGGCCTTTTTGGTAGTGTTTAGTTTTTAACTTTGCTAGTGGCTGTGGAAACTGCCCCTGGGGCTGCCGTAGGGGTCAGGCTGCTGATGGTCTGCCTTTTCTTCCAACATGTCATTGATGGAGAATGTAATTCTTCCCTCAAAAAGATGCCATTAGAAACCAAAGGCTTGACTTTCTGAATTTCCCCATTACGCCTCTGGAGCTGTCGTATGCATGTGGTAGCAAATGTCCCACAGCATTCACCGAATGAGCAGGGAGAACTCTTTTAAGAATAATTTGACTTTCTTCTGCGGAAAGTGCGTCTTCAAAAGATGCACTACAAGCAGTCTACCTCGCGCTTTATTTTTATTTTATTTTCGGCTGCGCCTTGCCTGCTGCATATGCCGATCTTATTTTTATTGACAAAGCTTCTGCTGCATTTTTAAAGGGGGAAAAAATGAAGTAGTGAATCAACAAAGATTAGCTATTTACTGTAGGTTATTACTTTATCGTTTCCCGTAATTACAATAATGGCTGCTGATGGAAATTCTAGTTTATGTGAATAATTTTATACTTGTTATTTATTATCCTTACCCTTCAGTTCACAAGATGTATCTTCTCAGTGAATTTTAATTTCAATGTCTGGCTATTATATTGTACATAATCCTATCAAAAACTGTCCTTCATGCAGCATTTTTAGTGATCTATTATCACAGAGCCCTTTAATGAATGAGCTTCATATCTCACTAACACTGTTTTAGATACTATTTTTATTAATTTTCTAGGCTATGATTCTTCGCAAGGTACCTATGTCTGCTTTCTGTTAAAAAAAATGTGTGTTGGTTTTAATATGAGCATTTCAAAGGAAGGCATTAGCTTTATGTTTTAAACATACTTTTGTTCCCAGACATTAAGTGCTATATTTAAAAAGCAAGTATTTTACATTTTTTGTGCATAGGAATATTATACAACTTATTGTGTTAATTTTGTGGAAGAACATAATAAACACATGAAGTTATGTTACGCTGAGTGAAACCATCTTCATCCATCTTGTTATACATTGTCCTCAAGGACTGTTCATGGCTAAGCATCTTCTATGTCACAGAAGTTCAAGTTAGCTTTCTACCACTGCAAGGGGATATTATTATTATTATTATTATTATTATTATTATTCCACCCTGACTTGTTGTGAACCACCCTGAGACCTCTGAGTATAGGGTGGTGTATAAGTTGAAATAATAATAATAATATTTTAAAAAATTAAAAAAAATTATCCCTTACTCCCAAAAATGCCCAGGGTGGAAAATAACAAGTGATAAAACAATAACAACCCATCAAAAATATCTTTAAAACAATTTCAATCTGGGCGCAGACTAGAGGGAAATGCAATTCCAATCCAGATGCAGACTGGGAATAGATGCCTATTGAGTTACTACAGCACCAAATCACGCCATTTCTCATTATGTCTGCAACGGGTGTCTCAAACTGGGTTTGGGCCTCTGTCAAAGTTTCTTGGGCTTCTCTGTTGTCTTCCTTGTTTCTTTTTTAAAAAATATATTTATTACTTTTCCAACAATTTAAACACCACAAAAAACAAGAACAATACAATACAATACACAAACACCACACAACACCAACACATTAAACTAACAAAACAAAACAAAAACAATCTAAAGCACATCAAATAATTTCAATATCTTATTTCCACGACCTCCTCACACCTCCCTTTTTGTATTCCACTTCTGTTAATTGTTTCAGCAATTCCTTTCCATCTTCCTCTGTTTTCTATCCTATAATTATCTTAGCACATTCTAACCTTATTTTCCCTTTAATACTCTATTAATCTGTTTATACTTAATTCCTTATAACATTTCTACTAAAGCCGTATAACTTCATTCCAACATTTTTCTAACATTCATCTTTAATACTCTATTAATCTATTTATACTTAATTCCTTATAACATTTCTACTAAAGCCATATAACTTCATTCCAACATTTTTCTAACATTCATTAAATTTACAGTATTTCCGTAAATAATCTTTAAACTTTTTCCAGTCTTCTTCTGCCGACTCTTCTCCCTGGTCTCGGAATCTGCCAGTCATTTCCGCCAGTTCCGTATAGTCCGTATAGTCCATCAACTTCATCCTGGTGATCTTCTATCTGATGCTCTTGGCTCTTTTCCAAGTCCCTTCTGCAGATCTTCTTCATATTTATACAAAAACTTTACTTTATCTTCTACTGATCTTATTTTTATTTTCCTTCCTTTGAAACTGAAGGATAGACCTTGGGGAAACTCCCACCTAAAGATGATTTTGTTCCTTCTCAGCAGGCCAACAATATCTCCGTAGTTAGGCCTAAAATCCAAAAGATATTTTGGGACGTCTTTAAAAATGTCCACTCTTGACTGTTGTACTTCTAGGTTCTTCTGGTAATGCCAACCCAAGATTCTATCTCTCTCTTCTTTAATTCAAAGGGTAATCAAGCAGTCTCTTAATCTATTCTTCCCTTTTTTCCCTCCGCTTCCAAGTCTGAAGGCCCTCACAATTCTAAACTCTTCTTGGCCCAAGTCCAAGTCCCAAAAGTCAGCAGATTCCTGTATGAGAAAATCTTTCAAGCTTTCCTTCTCCAATTCAGGTAGGGCTCTGGTCCTCAAATTCGTCTGTTTTTCTTTAAGTTCAGTCATAACAAGCGTCAACTTATGTTCATCAAGTTGCCTCTGTAGGGCTGGGACTCTCTCTCAAGTTGTGTTACTTTACATTCAGCAGCAGTGGCTTTCTCCCTGGCTTCCTCCGCAGTCTGCCATATCAAAGTAGATTCCTGTATCAATTTCTGGATAGTTTCTGTATTGGTATTCACCTTTTGTCCCAAATTATTTATACTTTCTGTATTTAAGTCAATTTTAGTAGTTACAGCATCCACTTTCACATTTATCGCGTCTGTTTTCTTGTTAAGCTGTTCCAGTGAATCATTTATGTTATTTAATGCAGCCGCTAAGGCCTCTTCTGTAGACATTCCTCTTGATTTTGAGTGTACTGATGCAAAAGCAGCAGCCGAAGAGGAAGAGGGGTCTGATGTTGAGCCTCTCCTGGATTGCTGCCAAGTCCTCCCAGACCTTAATGTTTTTTCAGCAATTGACTGGTCTGTTTTTTTCCTTTCCATTTGCCATAAAACTTAAAAAATTCAAGGTCAGTCCCAGAGTCTCACAGTTCTTTATCTTACAGCTGGAAATTCCCCTAGCCCAGCTCTTGTAAAGCAACCAGTTTCAAAGGCTTCCACTAGGGGGAAACAGTCTCTATTTATATTAATCAGTAATGTCCTCTTTTAAACACAGTTTCCAACAATCCAAAGTTAGTTTCAATTTTCAGTTACTTTTACTCCTTTTTAAAAGCAGCCGGAGACAATAGAAACAATGTATTTCTCTTATTTGGCTAGCTGTCAATGAACGTCCTAAACACTGTCAATAAGCATTCCAAAAGACGTCAGTCCTGCTAGCAGCCCGTTTCCAGAGTCAGAGCGGCAGTATTTTAGCTCTCTTCGCTCTCTCCTGCAGGCATACTCAATCCACAACTTTCCCCCCTCTTCTCTTGCCTCCAAGGGGGGGTGTTAATGTTCTTTACCAGTGGAAATTTAGTCCTTTACAGTAGGCTTTCCAAGACTTCAGCTTGCAGCCTCATTGCTTCAGTCTATTTACAAAAGGGGAAGGCGGACTTCCTGTATTGATCCTCCCCTTTACGATGCCAAATTAAACTTTCTTAAAAATCCAATTCTCCCGCTTCAGCTCTACTCACGGGTAATTACTTTAAAATCAAATTGTCCACAGGAAAAAGTCAGCGCTCTCTGGCAACAGCTATGCGGCTTCGCTCCGTGGAAGAAGCAGACGATTCGAAGCACCGCGCCGCTCACCCCACGTCGCTCCGGACCCCCGAAACCGGGTTTCCCCGCGAGTAGGGGAGGCGCAAAAGGTGCCTGCTGAATCCCACACTCACAGGCTTCTCCCGCATGTGATTTTTAATGGGTCTCCGCCTTCGCCGTGGTGGCCAGACCCAATTCCCACGGGGCAAATTCCTCCCGATCAGAGGAATTCTGCCATTACCGGAGGCACCAACCCGGAAGTCCTCTGTTGTCTTCCTTGGATCCTGTCCTTGAGGATGGGAAATGGTTCTAGTCGCACCCAGAGACGGATAGCCAGGGATCCAGATCATCACCATTTGGTTCCAGAAAGAAGGAGCTTCGCTTGTAATCACATGCACACAGTGCATGGACATTGTGCAGTTAAAAAAAAAAGTAAGGGGGGGGGGACTTTTCCACATTTTACTTTCTGACAGGGCAAGCATATTTCTGTTGCCCTAGTTTAAGAGTTTCCTATGCAAAATTCATAATTGGGCTACCCATGTTCAAAAACCCACCCTTATTTTTAAAAAATCACTCTTCAGAACATTTCCTAAGTAAACCGAATCATTTTATGAGGGTTTTTTTATTTTTACATTTTCAATCATAATATTTATTTTTACAGCTAAATGCCAGATTACTTTTAAAAGGATTACTAGTCCAAGCAGGAAAACACTGTCCATCTTTCTATATGCCTCTTTAAAGCTCCAGGGCGTGCAGTAAACTTCACTAGGATATCTACAGTGACATATCCCATGTGCCTGATAGCCAGCACATCTTCTGTTTTTCTCTGTGATGCAACGAGTGCTTATTGCTGTAGGTTTTTTTTGAATAGCGTAGTTTTATACCCTTCATTAGGGGCAGAGCGCCACTATTGACATGCAGAGCATAGATTTGACTAATCTTGGACCATTGCATAATCTTAGTAGTTGTATTAAAGCATGCTGACAGTATAAAATTAGAGGCCAATATTAAAATGTCCTTAAACTGCAGTATCTATAGAAAATGTAAATAAGCCTTACGGTTTTTCGGAGGAATATTAAAAATACATGCAGCACTCCATGGCGTAGATTAATAGCTTAGGGATGATGCATTGTTATGGAAACATAAACCCTATGATATATTTAAAGCATATAGTCGTGGCATCTTGCATAAACAAAACATACCCCCTTGACTAGTTTGTACAAATATGCCTCATTAATTTTTATATTGAATCTCTTTAAGTTTCCTCGTGTAGATTTTAAAGGAAATAAATTATTTATGATCGAATGAGGAATAGATGTTCAGTTGGGGAAGTTTCATGCGCCAAAACATCTAAGTAGACTCTTTTCAGATTCATTTGGGTAGTGGCATCTACCGCAATTAGGCCACTTAAAATATATCACATATTGACTTATTTTTTTGTGCTGGTTTTAAAAAGATGGTGAACAAATATTTATACACACACACTCACACTCACAACATATCGCTCTGATCCAGCTAGGGGCCATATATACGTGTGGAAGTAAGTTTTCGTATGCCTATATAACCAGATAGATGCGGAACTGCATGCACAAATTGGTCCTTTCTGTGCATTTTTCCAGCTCGATCCAACATCTAAAGATACATGTATTGGTAATCACTCATTTGGGATGGGATGGATTCCTCCCCGCTTGGACTACTACATGGGGCTACTTTGAAGGTGACCCAGAAACTACAATTAATACAGAATGCGGCAGCTAGACTGGTGACTGGTAGTGGCCATTGGGAACATATAACACCGGCCCTAAAAGAACTGCATTGGCTCCCCTTACGTTTCTGAGCACAATTCAAAGTGTTGGCGCTGACCTTCAAAGCCCTAAACGGCCTCGGGCCAGTATACCTGAAGGAATGTCTCCACCCCCATTGCTCAGTCCAGACACTGAGGTCTAGCTCCGAGGGCCTTCTCCCTGCAAGAAGTGAGGTTACAGGGAACCAGGCAGAGGGCCTTCTTGGTAGTGGCGCCTGCCCTGTGGAACACCCTCCCAGCAGATGTCAAGGAAATAAACAACTATCTGACTTTTAGAAGACATCTGAAGGCAGCCCTGTTTAGGGAAGTTTTTAAAGTTTGATCTTTTCTCACTATTATTATTATTATTCTGTTGGGTACCGCTCAAAGTGGCTGGGGAAACCCAGCCAGATTGGCGAAGTATGTATAAATAAATAAATAAATAAATAAATAAATATTTATTATCATCATCCTCTCCATTCCTTCCAAACCAGACAGCTGGTGGTGACACTTCAACATGGTTTGTTTAAGGCCTTCATGCAAGCAGTCCTGGGAGCTTCATACATGTTTTCTTGGAAGGGAATATGTTGTAGGTATGCAATATTATCAAACACTTAAAACATACAGCACCATAGAATTGCCTTTTGATAATTTTGCATACCTACAACATATTCCCTTCCAAGAAAACATGTATGAAGCTCCCAGGACTGCTTGCATGAAGGCCTTAAACAAACCATGTTGAAGTGTCACCACCAGCTGTCTGGTTTGGAAGGAATGGAGAGGATGATGATAATATTTATTTATTTATTTATTTATTTATTTATTTATTTATTTATTTATACATACTTCGCCAATCTGGCTGGGTTTCCCCAGCCACTTTGAGCGGTACCCAACAGAATAATAATAATAATAGCGAGAAAAGATCAAACTTTAAAAACTTCCCTAAACAGGGCTGCCTTCAGATGTCTTCTAAAAGTCGGATAGTTGTTTATTTCCTTGACATCTGCTGGGAGGGTGTTCCACAGGGCAGGCGCCACTACCAAGAAGGCCCTCTGCCTGGTTCCCTGTAACCTCACTTCTTGCAGGGAGAAGGCCCTCGGAGCTGGACCTCAGTGTCTGGACTGAACAATGGGGGTGGAGACATTCCTTCAGGTATACTGGCCCGAGGCCGTTTAGGGCTTTGAAGGTCAGCGCCAACACTTTGAGTTGTGCTCAGAAACGTAAGGGGAGCCAATGCAGTTCTTTTAGGGCCGGTGTTATATGTTCCCAATGGCCACTAATTGGATCAATTAATTAAAAAAAATACCTTGTAAGATAGGTTAGGCCAAGAGGCAGTGACTGACACAAGTTCATCCAGTGAACTTCATGCCTGGCCAGGTGAAGATTTGAACCCTTGTCTCCTAGTTCCTGATCTGATGCACTAACCACTAGGTAAAAAAGAAGAAGGAAAGGAACCCTGGACAGTTAAGTCCAGTCAAAGGTGACTCTGGGGTACAGTGCTCATCTCGCTTTCAGGCTGAGGTAACTGGCGTTTGTCCACAGACAGCTTTCCGGGTCATGTGGCCAGCATGACTAAACCACTTCTGGCACTATGGAACACCGTGACGGAAACCAGAGCGCACGGAAACGCCGTTTACCTTCCTGCCGCAGCAGTACCTATTTGACTACTTGCACTGGCGTGCTTTCAAACTGCTGGGTTGGCAGGAGCTGGGACAGAGCAATGGGAGCTCACCCCATCGCACGGATTCGAACTGCCAACCTTTCAATCAGCAAGCCCAAGAGGCTCAGTGGTTTAGACCACAGCACCACTACACCACACTGGCTCTCTGTATTGAAATACTTGCTCAATGTGAGTTAACAGATGCAGAGTGCTGTGGCCATTCTAGCAATGGTGCTGGGATGGAAATGTCATTCACGTTTATAGCAAAGGTAGCATAGAGATCAGGTGGAAAGAGAAAAAAAATATTAAGAATCAATAAATTATTAGCAAGTCAGTTATGTGGCATCTGAGCTACTCATTTCACCCAACAATCTCCAAAAATGCATGAAAACTGCTACAAGCAATGTTTTTACTGACTATTCACAGTCTAGTCTATGTATAGCCATATATGCAACACTCTTCCTTTGTGCTCCTAATGGGTAGACTGTCCTGGAAAAACATTTCCCATGGATTATCCTAGACAATATTTACAAAATATGTCACTTTTTCAAATGTTTAGAATTGCTTGTCGTCTTTTGAAATTTAGAAGCATCAGCAATAGGTGTAAGGCAGCGCAATGTGATATCTGTCAGAGATTAAAATACCATAATTATGTCTTCAGATGTTCTAATCTATTCATTATTTTCTGGGCCTGAAACCAGTCAAGGAAAGAGAATTATCAATGCAGGATGTGGCATTTACGCCTCTTGTTTGTTTACACCTGTCACCTGCATCAATGCGTGCAGGCTGATAACTCCTGAAGCTGAGCACGACTTCATAGTCAGTAGGTTTCTGTTATACTAGATGCGGTGACTGATTTTGTCATCATTGTGAGATGTAGAAAGGAAAGGAAAGGAAAGCTTATCAGAACTCTTGTGCCATCAAATATATCCCTACCTCTTAGGAAGATGCTGATCTCGCACAACACTGCAAGCCATTATATGACTCTCAAGGGCAAGCAAACATATTGGGCATGAAAGCTAAATGGCTCTCTTACAATATTTATCAAATATGGAGAAAGAGACCATTTTTGGAGAGCTGAAGCACATGGTAACACTTAAGCATGAAGGATAAATTTGATTCCATGTACACCTCCTTCTCTCTTAAAAAGTATATAGAATGGAAGGAGGAAGTTATATGAATTTCAACCATGCCAACGGGCTCAGGGATGTTTATTTCTCAGGCAAACTAAGCCTGAAATTAATGTCTTTGTTACCATGTTCAATTAAAGATTAAAGGAGCGCTTGATGAAATATAATGGGCCCAACTTTCTCTTGATACATGTCTTTTGAAGATAACTGAGCAACTTCCAACAGAACATTTCATGCTCCTCCCTTCCCAGTTCCTTACCTTGGCACCAGCACTGTGTGAGAGGCCTTTTTAGCATAATTTTAATATATCTATTTTTTTAAAAAAGGCTTACTCTCAGTTGCCCAGTCATATTTGTTTTGGGTGAAGTCTCTGCTTGTACATCCCTAAGGAGCATAATTGAAGTCACGGAAGATGAGGGAGTGAATTTGGTGGTTGATAAGTAGGAAGTACTTAGATTTGGGGGCATGTGTAGCCTTTCATGTACAAAGTTCTCATTTTAACATACCCCAGGCTACTGGCTTTCCTGATTTGCAGTTAATTAAGATTCTGATTTGGGTTGAAAAATTCCAATACCTCCATGCTTTTTTATATGCATTTCATATCACGCTGGCTGAAGCAAATAATTGTAGCTGTCGTCAATAAATCAGCACACTACTTGAGGTCTCATCCTCCACACATACACAGACCCTCTTTTGACAATAGCTCGCAAGTAAATCATGCTATGTGTTCAGTTTATGAGTCTAGCTGCCTGCCACCACTTAAGGATAGATGAAAAATGACCTTTTCTATATCCATTTGTGTGCGTGTGTGTTGTTGTTGAAAAACCCAGTATTGAACATACTACTGTTATAAACTTACCGTGTCCAGATTTGTTTGTTTGTTTATCGTTGGTGATACAATAATGTACCTTCAGTTTTACAGAGAGGAAAAAAATCCAAAAGGGGGATGTTTTACAGATCCAAATATAATTTAATCACAAAAGATGTAGAAACACACCCAAATAATACTGATCATATAGGATAGAATGTCAGGTCATGACAATTGTATAGTTTTAATACATTCACCACTCACGGATCATGAGAATGGGAAATTGGGTGGGGGGAGAGGATAAGTAAATATTGTGGTTAAATTCACAGACATAATATATGTGTAGAACATATAAATCATTTGCTATAAAAACTGAAATTCTGCATTTCCCTCATCTCTTGCCACATAAATCCTGATTAAGCAAAGCTAAAATCTTGCCTCAAAAGCAAAAAAAAATTCTTCTTTTTAATTAATCCTGATAGGAGCTGGAATGATAAATTCCTAATCAAACCAAACATACACTCAAACGCTCAAGACAGACAGCAAATCTGACAAATTTCATGTGAAAAATCCAGCTGTCAGAAATGATTGTTCAGAATCAAAGCAGCAGTTTTGCTGCTAACTTAGCGAGAGTTTGAGTAAAGTGCATGCAAAGAGAATAGATCTAGATCATTGGCCTTCAGCTGAGGAATGCACCCAAAAACTAGGTTGCTTGTACCACCACATATTTCCTCCCCCCTTTGGGGTTTTTCAGTGGTTGTTTAAAGAGTAAGGACCTTTCCCCCAATCCTACTTTCCTAGTTCTTCACATCACTTTCCACTAAAAGAATAAATGGGAATAAAGGGTATGGCCTGTGCTTTGTTATCCCCAAACCAAATAAGGCCTCCAGGCTCTCAGGAAGAGATAAGGAACACTTCACAAGGCACATTGTTACAGGGCAGCCCAACTGCCAAGGCTTTCCCACCAGGCCCCAGATCTCATGCTCCTCTTTTCTATCTCACTCTCTCTCTAACTTACAGGGCGACTATTTGTAATCATGTGCTACTTTACAGAGTCCAGGTGTTTATGTGAAGGTATTATTTATTTAGGGACGCAAGCAGCGCTGTGGGTTAAACCACAGAGCCTAGGACTTGCTGATCAGAAGGCTGGCGGTTCGAATCCCTGCGACAGGGTGAGCTCCCGTTGCTCGGTCCCAGCTCCTGCCAACCTAGCAGTTCGAAAGCACGTCAAAGTGCAAGTAGATAAATAGGTACTGCTCTGGCGGGAAGGTAAACGGTGTTTCCGTACGCTGCTCTGTTCACCAGAAGCGGCTTAGTCATGCTGGCCACATGACCCGGAAGCTGTACGCCGGCTCCCTCAGCCAATAAAGCGAGATGAGTGCCGCAACTCCAGAGTCGGCCACGACCGGACCTAATGGTCAGGGGTCCCTTTACCTTTTATTATTTATTTAAGGGCTGTCCCACCCAAGTTTTGCAGTAGCTCTTCAAAAATTAGCAGCACCTGATCAGAAGACTGGCCAGATACACAAGCCACATGTTGTCTTCTCTACTATGATGTTTCTGTTTAAATTATAGTATATTTTTCTCCATTTTTTGTATATACAAAAATCATGGAGGCTACCACACTCCAGGTTTCATTAGCCTACCTAACATAAAAAATAAAATAAAATGGAAATTCAAGAATCACTCTTGACAAGGAGATGGAACCAAATGCCATGAAATGTTTGCTTTGCTGTAAATGTTCACCTTCCTCACCTTATTTCCCCAGTATCTTGAGTTACTTGCAAGATTGACACTTCCAGCTAGCCGCACTGCATCAGGGCCAAGTAGCATGCTTGGGGCTGAATCTGGAGGTTCTTATTAGGTGAAACATTAGCCTACCTAAGGGTTCAGTTGGGTCCCTCTCCTTGCAAAGACAACATCTTCTGTTGCTGTCTCAGGATAAAAACACTTCAGCCAGCAAGGTCCACTTGGAACTGCCCAACACCAAATTTTGACTGCTGTCTGCTTAGATTTGAATTGGGCCTAACTTTGACTCAAGCTATCACAGAACTGGACACTGCGTGCATTGAACCAATAAAAAGAACTATCTGTCTGGCTCTGGTTCTTGATTGGGCTAGGAAAGCATGACAGAATAGTTATATGTATGATACATGTATAACAGGAATTGGGAAAGTGTCATTGGGCTCCATCTCCCATCATCCCTGACGATTGTCCATGCTGGCTGAAGCCAGTGGGAATTGGAGTTCTGGATGGTCACAGATTCCCCACCCTTGAGGTTAGATACTATATTTATATTCTATCCATTTCATCCCGGGAGCTCAGAGGAGCAAATGTGAATATATGAAGCCAAGTCAATGTATTTGATTATCTTTAATGTATATGCAAGGAGGAAAGTGCAAGACAGGAACACTTCTTATATTCAAGCCAGCTAATGTTTGTCTAGCAGTACTCTAATGGTCAGCTTGGATTTGAAATGGATTTTGAATTCTGGTAAATTATAGGCCACTTTTAATGTTTTGATCTTGCGTTGCAGGTTGCCTCCCTTGAGTAACTCCCTGAATGAAATTATAAAGTAATGTTTTATGTGTGGCTTCTCATCAGAAATCTGGCTATTCGGAGCTAATCATGCATTCTTGGTCTACTTGCCTCTTTCTTGAGGGTTTAAGTGCTTGGGGCATCATTCAGTAAAAATTCCTTTAGCTCAGGAGTGAAGAGCCGCTGACCCTACAGATGTGCTGGACTCTATCAGCCTCAGCCAACATGACCAATGGCCAGGAATAATGGAAGATGGGTTTCAACAACTTCTGGAGAGTCACAGGTTCTTCAGTCTTGCTTCAGCTTAAAATGAGGTAACAAATATCTGTAGCAGAAAAGGAAAAAAGGGATTCAACTGCTATGGGAAAATCCTGAACTATAATCTTGCTTTTATTTCCCAACAAGGTTAGGCTGTTTTAGGAAAAAAATAAAATAAGGTATGGGGGGGTGTTAGGGGAAGAAAGAAGTAATTCAGTCTCCCCTTCTTGCCTGCCTGCATCAAAACTCCAGGGTCTTGCCTGCCTTTTGACTCAATTGCTCCCTTGGTATGGCTACGTACTTGAGCAAATAGGAAATATAATGAGAAACTGGCTTCCTCGTGGTATTTCCAATTGGAAATAACACAAGGAAAAAAATGCTTTATCACATTATTCCCAGATGGAAATCCTCTAAGAAAACTTGTTTCTCATAACATTTCCTGTTTGCTTAAAGAGGGATATATGACAAGGAGCCTTTTCAATATGTATCCCTGCTATGGGTGAGTAACTCAGTCAACTAGCCCTGTCGCTGGCGGCTGGTGCAGAGAGGGTGCTAAATAAACACTTGTGTAAATTAAAAATAATCAAAGGACCAGGTGGCACAATGGGTTAGTTCACTGCCCTTTCTTCTTCCACATATCTAGACTCAGATGCACATCTGGGTTGGATCACAGCGTAAACAAAATGAGCTTGGTAGTTGAGAGTCCCAGTGGAGATTGGTACAAACAATCTAGTTGCCAGAAGTAGTCATGAAAACGCTTTTAAAAAGCTGGCTGGTTAGGAAATCGTGGCCTAGTTATTGCTTCCTAAAGGCCAGTCTTATGTAGGGACCACTAAATTTCATCATAGGGGATTTTAGCAGGGGTTTTCAAATCTCCTGACTACAAGAAACCTTTCCCACAGAGCCTTGTCTGGACAAAGAACCATGGTATATTCCTGACAAACCTGCAGTGTGTCAGCTAAACCTTTCGGGTCTAGATATTGTTCTGGGTGTGCTAAAGCTTCCCTCAGTTTGTGCAGTTCAGATGAAGACTTGAGTTAGGGCTGTGTCTTGTTGTGTGTTATCCGGTCTTTTAGACTGAAACACTGTCATCTGCTTTAATGGCCCTTTTGGTCAATGTGTGGAGTTAAAGTGGTTTTCAATCCATCTCTATAGGAGGAAGGGCAGCATGGGTGCAAATCTAGAAGCAGCAAGTTAAAGAAGGATAAAACTACATCCCGGGTTGATGTCCGGGTTGAGGTCTGCTTTCCCTAGGCCAGAACTCAGGACCGGATACAAGTGCTCCAATAAACAAATTAAATAAAAATAGTTAGACCAGACTTCCGTGTGTAAGGCCTACCCCAGAGAGATCCCAGCAGTAGCTAGTCCACTCAAGTGGGTCTTGCATATTTTTTCCTCCTTTCCCTCCTCCCTGACAAACTGAGGTTGAAACATGTCGTAGGAGGCCTTATATAGGCTCCACCCAGCTCTGGCCCAAATCCCATGAGTGTCATAACCCACAAATCAGAGGCTATGCACTGTGTGATGGACTCAGAAGTCCTGGCTCTGTTCCTGGGGGAAGAACTGAGGACTGTCGTCATGACCCTCCTGACCAGAAGACACAGCCTTGCTGCCCTCCTCTAACATAGATGAGTCTCCCATGGTACCCATTTCTCCTCAACCCTGTAGCATCCAAAGTCTGAGGAATAAGGTGAGGGCTCTTTAACATCCACCCACTTCCTCTGGGGAGGCAGGTCCTGCCAACCTATATAATTGCTTCAATAGGAATGTCTCCACTCTCATTGTTCTGCTCGGACGCTGAGATCAAGTGCCGAGGGCCTTCTGGTGGTTCCCTCACTGCGAGAAGCAAAGCTACAGGGAACCAGGCAGAGGGCCTTTTCGGTAGTGGCACCTGTCCTGTGGAACACCCTATCATCAGATGTCAAAGAGATAAACAACTACCTGACATTTAGAAGACATCTGAAGGCAGCCCTGTTCTGGGAAGTTTTTAATGTGTGACATTTTGATGTATTTTTAATCTTTGTTGGAAGCTGCCCAGAGTGGTTGGGGAAACCCAGCCAGATGGGCGGGGTACAAATAATAAATTATTATTATTATTATAGGCATTTTCATTGACAACAGCTCACAAAGCTACCATAGTAGGAACCCAGGAACTCTCCAAGGTCCTGCAGGTGCCCTGGCTGCCTCAAACTCTTCATGGGAGACCCTGTGAGCATTGAGCTCATAGAACTAGACCGTGAGGGACTTTCTATCCTTTATTTGTGATGACTGGACTTCCTAGTTATTGCAAGGGAACTTCCTAAAGCGAGTGGTTGTACAACTGCCAACTTTTGACTCTGCAACCCTCCCATTTCCACAGTTACTGCTGTGAATTAGAGAGCCCTTTTCTTCTAGATCCACTCACCCAGAAATGCAAATTTCTGGATTTATTTATTTATTTGCATATTCCTGTGTTGTGTGCATGGACACACACACATATTTGAGTACATATACTCAAATACTCATATTTGCTGTTCCATATCCCAAACTTTAGCTGAGTAATGTGAGTATGTTCAGTTCAATCTGAAATGTCTAAAGGTCAGTTGCTTGAACTTCATATTATTACTCTGAAATATTTATTCACATTTCTTTATAATCAGAATGTGTCTGTTCTGGTGATCAGATGAAGGGCCTCTTTTTCTCCTCTCACTACTTCAAGCCAAGCATATTTCATGACCAATATTATTAGGATATTATCAGGATATTCTTTTTAATGTGTCTTTTCCAATAAATGTCTTTCCCAAACAACACTGTAGCTAACCAGGTAATGTCATTGACAAATTAACGAAATTAACCTTCCCCAAAGTCAGACTGCCTCCACTATCCACAATTAAAACACCAGTATTAACGAAATAGGGTATAATTAATCCTCTCTTGAATTTCTAATCAAAATATTTCAGCCAGTTTATATGAAATGATAGATTTCGGAGATGTCTATGATATGCTTATTTTAGAGAATTGATTAATGAAAATGGTGATCTGCAGTGTGAGATATACAAGCACTTCTATGCAGTTTCCCTAAAGCATGACTGGAACTGTGGCTTTTAGTGCTATTTGATGGCTTTGGAGTCATCAGTCAGAGTTGCGCTGCCTGGGGGGGGGGGCGTAGCTCTGATTTATCTTGAGGGCAAGGGGTGGCTGATACCCAATGGGAGTGGTGGTGCAGAAGACAGGGAGATCAACAGTAGATTGAGTCTGACTTGAGAGAGGGGCCTAGTGGTTTGTGGGGACTAGTACCAGCCAGGAGGCAAGGGAAGCTTCAGAGCTAGAAAAAGAGCAGGAAAAGAGAGCCCAGGCAGGTGAAGGGCTGGGTGTTTTCCCACACTCTCCTGCACCACTGCCTCCCAGAACTGGGAGAGAATGGAAGCAGGAAGAATAGAGGCAGTTTCTACACAGGTGTACACTCTATGCATGCAGGTGCAGTCATACCTCTTGTTACGTTTGCTTCAGGTTAAATCTTTTCAGGTTGCGTCCCACGGTGACCTGGAAGTACCACAAAGGGTTACTTCCACCACTCGCACATGCGCTCAAAATGACGTCACGTGCATGCACAGAAGCAGCGAATTGCAACCTGCGCACACACAGACATGGGTTGCGTTCTGCTCATGTTGAGAATGGGGCTCCAGAACGGATCCCGTTCACAACCAGAGGTACCACTGTATATGCGTGTGCTTCCTGCATTCCCTATTATGTCATGTACACTGTGAGGCACATGCGCACATAACAAGCTCCTTAGCCATGCGTTGATGGATTCTTAAGGTGTCTCCTGACTGTGCTGCATTTGTAGTTGTGGCACATTGCTGGATTAGTTAGCTCATTAGTTAGTTATTATGTTAGATAAATATTCATATCACGTTAGTGAGATGTTTAATTTAATAATAATAAAAATAAATTAATTTATTATTTATACCCCGCCCATCTGGCTGGGTTTCCCCAGCCACTGTGGGCAGCTCCCAACATAATATTAAAAACACGATTAAAACATCAAACTTTAAAAACTTCTCTAAACAGGGCTGCCTTCAGATGTCTTCTAAAAGTCCCTGTAACCTCACTTTGGCAGGGAGGGAACTGCCAGAAGGCCCTTGGAGCTGGACCTCAGTGTCTAGGCTGAACAATGGGAGTGGAGACGCTCCTTCAGAAATACCGGGCCGAGGCCATTTAGGGTTTCAAAGGTCAGCAACAACATTTTGAATTGCTCTCGGAAACGTATTGGGAGCCAATGTAGGTCTTTTCAGGACCAGTGTTAATATTAATAATAATTTATTATTTATACCCCGCCCACCTGGCTGGGCTTCCCCAGCCACTCTGGGAGGCTGTTATGTGGTCTCCGCGGCCACTCCCAGTCACCAGCTGTCACATTCTGTATTAATTATATTGACTGGGCCATTTGTCATGACACATTTTGAACTGCTTTATCAGGTCTGCTGATTGCAACACTGATGTTTTCCATAGACCTTTGCACTTATTTCTCCGCTGCCTTGGGCTACCTGTTGGAAGAAAAAGCAGGATATAAATATTAAAATGAAATGCAATAACTACGGCAGGCAAAAAAAGAAAAGAAATAAGAAAATAAGAAAATCTCAGGTTTCTTATAACAACCCTGGCCAGCTGAAGATAAGAAGTATTAGTTTATAGGCTACAGTAATTTTCCCCTGCTCTACAGGTGTGTATCTATTTCTAACCAATTGGAGCCTTGAAAATAAAAGGGGGGAAAAGATCAAAAGGACAACTCAATGTGGCTTCCAGCCTCACAGTTGCCTGAGCTGATTTGATCTGAGTGGGAGTAAGAGAAAACTATTGGAAGAAACTTAAAATACCTTTAAGAACTTTCCAGCCTTCCAAGTACCCATATACAAAACGAGTATGATAAACTTTTCTTTTTTATAGTTTCCTCATTTGAATGGAAATAGCACTTAGAAGGAAAGAGGGTTCTGTCTGCATGCACGGGGAGGAAGAGTTCACATAATGGTTTGTAAGGCATATCAAATTTATTCTGTGAGGTAGATAAAGGTCTTTTAAAGGTCTTCACTTGTGGAAGGAATTTCTTATCATGTATAAATTGATACATTTTTGTGATAATAGTGGCATATCAATATATCAAGCCCTCCCCTGAACACGCACTGCTGCCGATAAGCTCAAGCTAATTCTCTTAGCAGGGCATTGCCAAAATTAAAAGCTGAAAACTTTCTGTAAATGCTGCGAGACTGCTTGTTGGTTTTTCAAACTCTGCAACTAAGAGGGGTAGGGCAGCTTCGAAAACATTTCTCTAGTGAGTAGTTTTCATTTCTTTCAACTGTATATTTTTAAAGTTTTGGTTTTGGTAGTTACTGTGTTGCTTTTTTCCCTGCCCCGAGAAAGAAAGGTAGAAAAATATGCAAGAGGATGATTCTACTTATTAAAATTGGATATAACATGTATGCAACTTGATATGAACACTTCGGATGAAATCTCATCACCTTTTTAATGGAAGACAACTGTGAAGGTGTGAGTTTAGGATCCGTGCTACTATCTGGCTGCATTGATACTAAGAAGTAAGACTAATTGAGTTAAATGAAGCTTGCTCTCAGGTAGTAGCGTATAGAATTTTAAACTCTGATCTTCACAACAAGCCTATAAGGGATCTCTTTCTGTTGCTGCTTAGTTCTCCATTTGTAAAATGGGAATAGTACTGATTTTCCATTCCTTAATCTGCTTAATCTCATAATCAGCCTCCCCTGTACTGGCTTTTATTGACACGACTAGTAGGAACTCATCATTATCAATAAATGTGGAGGGAAAGTATGTGATATGTGCACAAAATTAAGTGTTTTTAAAGTTGTTCATGTGATCCTAATGCATAATAAGTCAGGTATCTGTCAAAAGGAAATAAATAGGAATTCTGATACTTTTCCATTATTGCTTTATGCAAATGACATTCAGTTTGGTGGTGAATTGCAACTGGAGCTTTATATTGTAATTATTATTAGGTTCACATATAATGAAATTGGCAGGTGTAATAAATTGGCATGGCGTATTTGTGTAAGAGTAGTTACAAAACACAGAAAAAAATATTGAAGACTGAAATACAACTATTATTAATCCATTGTTTTGCTTTATTACTGCACTTAAACTACAGTATTGGTAATCTACAATGAGCTAGATTGTTATCTTCCAATATAAGACATAATGAATGAAATTGATTTTTTTTTAAAAAAAGAAAAACTAAATACGAATGAATGTTAATTTAACAAATTATTTAAATTCCTTTTTTAAAAGACTTATTCAGTTTGAAAATGCTGCATTTTTA
The DNA here is from genome assembly GCF_951804945.1 of Podarcis cretensis. Lineage (NCBI taxonomy): Eukaryota > Metazoa > Chordata > Lepidosauria > Squamata > Lacertidae > Podarcis > Podarcis cretensis. The sequence continues at coordinate 55,031,956 of NC_137179.1, forward strand.
TTTGAATTACATTGTACAATATTTTATTTAAAGTAAAAGATGTATACACCCACAAATTACTCTGATTAGCTATATTTGTTTGTATTAGACCCGAGGTACTAAGCAATTTGTCTCTTTTGCTTTCTATACATTTTGTATACACCCCTTTGATAGCTTCTGGCTGCAAAGCAATTTATATATCTGTAAAATAAACAAAATATCAGAAAGAAGCATTGTTCTGAGACAGCTGGTTGCTCTGCTGCTTTCCAACTTGCAGATTATCTTCATTTTAGTGGTGAAAATTGTGAGTACCTTACTCACTGTCTGATATGATCCGGTCTACCACTGCAGCATCAGACCCTTCGTTATTCTTCTGCATGTGTATCCTAGGCCCAAGTTAAGTAACAGCAGTATCTTTCAGAGAAAATGGCGTATTCTGTCAGGCACTAACCTCACTCCCAACAGCCTCTTATGTGTACACAGACATGTATTGTACCGCTTGTTGTTGTTTAGTTGTTTAGTCGTGTCCAACTCTTCGTGACCCCATGGGCCAGAGCATGCCAGGCACTCCTGTCTTCCACTGCCTCCTGCAGTTTGGTCAGACTCATGCTGGTAGCTTCGAGAACACTGTCCAACCATCTCGTCCTCTGTCGTCCCCTTCTCCTTGTGCCCTCCATCTTTCCCAACATCAGGGTCTTTTCCAGGGAGTCTTCTCTTCTCATGAGGTGGCCAAAGTATTGGAGCCTCAGCTTCAGGATCTGTCCTTCCAGTGAGCACTCAGGGCTGGTTTCCTTAAGAATGAATAGGTTGGATCTTCTTGCAGTCTATGGGACTCTCAAGAGTCTCCTCCAACACCATAATTCAAAAGCATCAATTCTTCGGCGATCAGCCTTCTTTATGGCCCAGCTCTCACTTCCATACATCACTACTGGGAAAACCATAGCTTTAACTATACGGGCCTTTGTTGGCAAGGTGTTGTCTCTACTTTTTAAGATGCTGTCTAGGTTTGTCATTGCTTTTCTCCCAAGAAGCAGGTGTCTTTTAATTTTGTGGCTGCTGTCACCATCTGCAGTGTTCACGGAGCCCAAGAAAGTAAAATCTCTCACTGCCTCCATTTCTTCCCCTTCTATTTGCCAGGAGGTGATGGGGCCAGTGGCCATGATCTTCGTTTTTTTGATGTTGAGCTTCAGACCATATTTTGCGCTCTCCTCTTTCACCCTCATTAAAATGTTCTTTAATTCTGTAAATTAAATTGTACCGCTTACTACCATAAAATTCTCTTAGTGGTTTACAAACTATAAAAACACAACCACATGGAATAACATCTCAGAAAAATAACCTAGATTTTAAAAAAACCAAGCTAAAGCCAAAATGAAACTATGTGAGCTTCGTATTTGCTGCACAGCCAAGAGGCTACCATTGCTGCTTCCACACCTGTCTGGGAGAGTGTGAAAGTCATTACAAAATCTTAAGAGATGGGAACAAGACAGTAGTTGTTGCAGTGTCTAGTCACTGGAATTGCTGTGGCTTACCAGAATGGGGAGGGGTAAGGTGGCACTGAGGTTGATGTGGTGCAAATGCAGTGGCAGAGGCAAGCCAATGGTTCTGCCACTTCATTAGCACCCCACCAACCTAACCTCTTTCCCTCCTGGTAAGTGACAGTGAAGTCAGTGATCAGGGAGGTCAGGTAAGTGCCACCACCCACTACTGGCAGTGTCTGGTCCCTGGTTTTAAGGGATGAGATGGGTCTTTACTGCCTGAATTTTTATTTAAAGTGGTACCTCGGTCTATGAACAGCCCTGTTAATGAACTATTCAGTAAACCAACTCCGCAAAACTGGAAGGGCACAGGCGGTGGGAGGCCTCATTAGGGGAAGCGTGCCTCGGTTTAAGAATGCTTTGGTTTAAGAAAGGACTTCCAGACTTCCGGAACAAAATAAGTTCATAAACCAAGGCACCACTGTATATGTGTGTGTGTGTGTGTGATAGAGCGCGAGAGAGTGCAGTACGGTACAAAACTGTGTCCCATTTGTATCACCTACAAAACTTTAGCTTAATACAGTTACTTCTAAATTATCACAGTATGGGCTACAATCCTCTGTAGTGGCTAATATCTTTAAAACTTCAAAACATTCCAATGGAAACGTTTCAGTTTGGTGCATCACTGCAGTCACGAATCACTTTTTATGGTCACATTATGAACCCCTGAACATATGGATTTGGAGTGGACACAATTGCCCTTAATGGGGATGTCAGGGGTTCAGGGAGAGAGGCGCAGAGGAGGGAGGAGACCGAGAGTGAGGGAGAAGGATTCCAGCCTGACGAGGAAGAGGACGACAATGACCCGAGATGGTCCATGAGTCCGTCCAGTGAATCGGAGGATTCCCAAAAGGAAGCCCCCCTGGTCAAGCCAAGGGGAGCCCAAGGGGGAAGCAGTCAGGAGCAGGGGAACGTAGGGGGAACCGCCAGTGGGAGTTGGAGATCGAGACCTGCTTCTCCACCGGAACGGAGTGAAGAGGGTGGAGTTACCAGTGTGTCGGGAGGAACAGAACAAGGAGCAGAGGGGGGAAGGAGATCGGGGCAAGACGTCCTGCCGGAAGGGGCGGAAAGCAGTACCGGGAGCAGTGTGGCTGTTGAAAGGAAGGTCAGGAGCAACGTACGCGCGCCAAGTTCAAATGTGGAGGCGCGCGGAAGTGGGGAGAGCTCTGGGGAGGAGCCTGGTGCTAAAGCACGAAGGAGGGGGCAGCAGGCAGGAGAAGACTCAGCCTCTGGGGAGTCCCGGAAAGAGGGAACACAGGGGGGCAGGAAGACCCTGCGGAAAAGGAAGGAGAGGAAAAGGTGGAGCAGCACAAGCCTCTTAAATTGGTGCAGGGGAGGGACGGACTCAGAGGGGACTTCTAACGTCTAAGGGTAACAGATGTGGAGCCACGGAGTTTGGATGTAATGACGACAACGATCTTCAATAAAACCTTTTGTATATAACTTGGACTGGACTTTGGTCTCTTGTGAGCTGGGACCCAGGGTGGCTCTGACAGTAAGTCCCCTCCAAAGAACGCAAAAATTTTTTTTTGCAAAGCTCACGAACGGTGACAGCCATGAGTGCGGAGGAGCAGTTGACAGCTCTGCGAACTACAGTTTCCGAACTCACTGATGCAGTCCTTGCGTCTCAGAAGAAGCATGACGAAATGGAGAAGCGCTGCCAGGACCTGCAAACCAGGTGGGAACGTGCAAGCAGGGAAGGGTTCCCAGGGTCCAGATCAGAAGGGATTGGACTTGGACGGCGGGGGGGCAGCCTAGTCACCCACTTCGATGGGAACCTGAAGCACTACCCCAGTTTCAGAGCAGACGTTTTGTATGCATTGCACTTGCTTCGTCATGACTTTAAAGATGAGGAGGAGAAAGTGGGGTTTATTGTTTCTCACTTGCATGGGCCGGCCAGAGACTGGTTGCGCAATTTGTGGCGTGAAGATGGCCCTGCCCGCCGCGATGCAGATGAATTCATTAAAGCAATGGATGCCTGCTTCCAGTCAACTGTAGATGTGGATCTTGCACGCAGGGAAATTTTTGGATTGCGGCAAGGCAAAGCCACTGTGCGTCAGTACCATTCCAGATTTTTTGCTTTACTGACTGCGCTAAGCTGGGGGAAGGATTGTGCACCTGTGAGGGATTTGTTCTGGGAGGGGCTCAGCGGTCCCATTAAGGATGAACTTGCCAGGGGAGACAGACCCCAGACCCTGGAGGAGCTTGTGCAGAGGGCTTTGGCGATTGGGATAAGGCACGAGGGACGTCCTTGGCACACTGAGGAAGAACGTCAGGTGCGTCCACCAGCGAGGACGTCTTCTTTCATCCCCAGGGAGTTCAGTCAGTCACATCCTTCGCCACTGGGAAGGCAGGGGGAGGAGCCCATGGAACTTGGTGGTGCTAAGGCTCAAGCAACAGCCAGAGCCCCAGCTTCCGGTGCAGTAAAGGCACAGCCTCCTAGAGGGACCAGGAAGTGTTACATTTGCGACAGTGCACAGCACATGGCGAAAGAGTGTCCCCAGAGGCTGCGGAAACACACTGCAGCTTTAGCAACTGTTGCAGCAGAAATGATGCAAGCAGAGCAACCTCAGGGAAACGACAGTGCCTGGCTGGAAGCAGAGCTGCTGGGGCTCAGCCAGGCGAATCTGTAGAGCAGTCCCCAGCGCTTTTGCAACGCACAGACCCTTTACCACCCAAGCCAGCGGTGCAGCTCACTGCAACACTTCAGTTGCCGAATGGAACCACCCTGGAAGTCCCCATCACGATTGATTCTGGGAGCAACGCAGATTTTGTGGGGACGCACTTTGTCAAGCAGCATCGCATAGCGCTTCTGCCAGCGACAACACCTCTGAACGTAGTCACGGTGGATGGCAGGAAATTGCTGGGAGGACAAGTTGTGCAACAGACGCCTCCTATGGTGATGAGGATTGGAAATCATCGAGAAGTCATCAGCTTCAATGTCACCCGCCTTTCAGACACGCCTATAGTATTAGGCATGAGTTGGCTGGAGAGACACAGTCCTGCTGTAGCGTGGTACCAACGGCAGATCACCTTTTGCTCATCGTACTGTGCTCAACATTGCATCCAGTCCAGCCAGGAGGAGGGAGCTGAGCAGCAGTTGCAACTTGGCATGGTGCAGGCAGTACCCCGCAAGTACGAGGGGTTCCTGGAGGTTTTCTGCGAGACGGAAGCTGACCAGTTGCCGCCCCACAGGCCTTATGATTGTGCCATCGACCTGGTGCCAGGGGCGCAGTTGCCGACTGCTAAGCTGTATTCCATGTCTGAGGACGAGATGCAAGAACTCAGGGAGTTCATAGAGCACAATTTGAAGCGCGGATTCATCCGAGAATCGAAAGCGGTGGGGGGCAGTCCTGTTTTCTTTGTAAAGAAAAAGGACACGCCCCAAAAAAGACTCATTGTGGACTATCGATTCATAAACAGTAAGACCAAACCCAAGACCTTCCCCATGCCCAAGATAGATGATCTCCTGGCAACCGTAAGGAAGGGGAAGATCTTCACCAAATTGGATCTGCGTGGAGCGTATAACCTCATACGCATCCGGGAGGGCGATGAGTGGAAGACGGCCATGTTCACGCCTCTGGGCACGTACGAATACAGAGTGATGCCATTTGGTCTCCAAAATGGATCTCACGTCTTTCAAGCATTTATGCATCACGTGCTAGCGGGACTTCTCTACAAGAAATGCGTGTGTTTCCTCGACGACATCCTGATCTTTTCGGAAACGGAGGAGGCCCATGAGAAGGACGTAAAGGAAGTCCTGCAGAGACTACGGGAGAACAAGCTCTACGCCAAGTTAGAGAAGTGCCAGTTTGATGTGACGGACGTGGATTTCCTAGGCTACAAGCTGTCCGACAAGGGGCTGGCCATGGACAGCGCCAAGGTCCGCGCGGTGTTGGACTGGAAGAGCCCTCGCAATCGGAAGGAAGTCCAAAGATTCATCGGCTTCGCCAACTTCTACCGCAAATTCATCAGAGGTTTTGCAAAGGAGACAGCAGCGATCACGGACACTCTCAGTTCCAAGAAAAAGAGGTTCGTGTGGACGGAACAGGCGGAGCGCTCTTTTCAGAAGCTTAAAAGCCTTTTCGCCTCCGAGGAGCAGCTGCTGCACGTGAATCCAGGCAAGCCCATACGAGTAGAGACCGACGCGTCAGACAGAGCGGTTGGAGCCGTACTCCTGCAAGAAGATCCACATGGAAACTGGAGACCCGGTGCCTTTTACTCCAGAAAGCTCAGCAAAGCGGAGCAAAACTACACCATATGGGACAGGGAGCTGTTAGCCATTCACGCAGCGTTCAAAGCGTGGCGACATTTCCTCATTGGAGCCAAGCACACAGTGCAGGTCCGCACGGACCACAAGAATTTAGAGTATTGGCGCACGGCGAAACTCCAGAGCCAAAGACACATGCGCTGGGCAGAGTTCTTCGCGGATTTCGACTTCAGGATAGAGTACGTCCCAGGGGACTCCAACGTTATAGCCGATGCGCTCTCCAGGAAACCGCAATATCTTGAGGAAGCGGCGCCAATAGCAGCCAGGCACATTTTTGCACCGCAGGCGTGGGCGTGCGCTGCCATCGCTGTCGACCTGGACGCAGTGCGACGCGCGTTGCAGGTAGATCAGTTTGCACAATCCAAAATAGAGGAGCTGCGTAGGGGTTCGCTGAGAGACGATGAGTTCCAGTTACGCGACGGACTGTTAACTCACAAGGGTGCCCTCTACGTGCCGAGCGACGAGCTCCGAGCAAAGGTTCTGCAGCAGTTGCACGACGCTCCCAGTGCGGGCCATTTCGGCAGGGAGAAGACAATAGAACTGGTGGCCAGGGACTTTTGGTGGCCCCAGATGCGAGGAGAAGTAGCGGAGTACGTCGCCAGATGTGACACTTGTCAGAGGTCCAAGCCAGTACACCAGAAGCCGGCGGGCTTGCTGGAACCACTTGAAACACCACAGCAACCGTGGGAGAGGGTGGCGCTGGACTTCGTCACTGACCTGCCCAGTTCCAGAGGCAAGACGGCGGTACTGGTGGTGGTGGACTTGTTCACCAAGATGGCGCACTTCATTCCCTGCGCGAAGGTGGCGACGGCGGAACAGACCGCCAAGCTCTTCATCGACCACGTGTTCCGGGCGCATGGGCTGCCGCGGGCCATCCTGTCCGACAGGGGGCGCCAGTTTATTTCCAATTTTTGGCAGAAGCTCCTAGGTATCCTGCGCGTCAAGATCAACCTAGCGTCGGCAAGACATCCACAAACCAACGGCCAGGCCGAGAGGGTCAACGCGATCATGCAGCAGTACCTGAGATGTTATGCAAATCAGCGACCCACAGCTTGGGTGGACTACCTACCGATGGCGGAGTTTGCCTACAACAACACGAAGCATGCGTCGACGGGGGTGACGCCGTTCTTCGCGAACAATGGACGTCATCCCAGGACCTTCCCGGGGTTCGTAGCACCAAGAGAGGGGGAGCCGCAAGAGGCCGACCAGTTCGCTGCAGAACTACAAGAGGTGCACGAGGAGCTGCGGAGACATTTGGAGCTAGCCAAACAAGCATATAAGGTGCAGGCAGACAAAGGCAGAAGAATGGGAGAGGACATCCAGGTGGGGGACTGGGTGTGGTTAGCGGCCCAGGCGATGCCAACCAAGTCGTTGGCCAAGAAGAAGCTAGGGCACAGGCAGCTAGGACCATACCAGGTGGAGGCTAAGATCAACCCCGTGGCTTTTCGACTGGCCCTCCCCGAAGGTTCCAGAGTCCACCCGGTTTTTCATAGGTCGGTGCTCACTCCCTACAAGGCCCCGCACAGGTTTCAGGAGTCTGAAACAGTACCGCAGCCACGCACAGAGTCACCTAGGAGGGAGGGATCGCCTAGGGTCGAACCACTCAACGAGGTCACAGAGATCCTGGACTCGAGATGGGGGGAAGAGGGAATAGAATACTTTCTAGTCAGAGAGGGTGCACCAGTCAGTGCCAGTGGGTGGGTGCCGGACTACGCTTTAGACGAACCTCTTTTAAAGGACGAGTTCCATGCCCTTTTCCCACATAGACCCATGCCAGCCGAGTACTTCGACGACTGGCTCTTTACCCCCACATGTTCAGGCAGCACTTTCCACGGCTTTTCTTCAGCCGAGGAAAGAACGCCGAACTCAAACTCGCCCAGGGGATCGTGTTCGGGGGTGGACACAGAGCCCTCTTATTGGTGGGATGAGCAACCAGAGGAAGCCTGGCGCAAGAAATGGCTGAAGGGGCCTTGGTCGGCAGCACCAGACGAAGTAGCAATGGAAGAGGGAACTGCGAACATTTTGGGTGAAGAACCCGAATTCGAACACACGTACACCGAGCTGCCAGCAGAGGTCATGGAAGTAGCCGAACTGTATCCTGCATCTACCTCCGAGGAGCTGCAGTTCCCACAACCCGCACCCGATGGGGGGGAGGGGGGAAGGGGGGACTTCGAGGGGGGGATGGATGTCAGGGGTTCAGGGAGAGAGGCGCAGAGGAGGGAGGAGACCGAGAGTGAGGGAGAAGGATTCCAGCCTGACGAGGAAGAGGACGACAATGACCCGAGATGGTCCATGAGTCCGTCCAGTGAATCGGAGGATTCCCAAAAGGAAGCCCCCCTGGTCAAGCCAAGGGGAGCCCAAGGGGGAAGCAGTCAGGAGCAGGGGAACGTAGGGGGAACCGCCAGTGGGAGTTGGAGATCGAGACCTGCTTCTCCACCGGAACGGAGTGAAGAGGGTGGAGTTACCAGTGTGTCGGGAGGAACAGAACAAGGAGCAGAGGGGGGAAGGAGATCGGGGCAAGACGTCCTGCCGGAAGGGGCGGAAAGCAGTACCGGGAGCAGTGTGGCTGTTGAAAGGAAGGTCAGGAGCAACGTACGCGCGCCAAGTTCAAATGTGGAGGCGCGCGGAAGTGGGGAGAGCTCTGGGGAGGAGCCTGGTGCTAAAGCACGAAGGAGGGGGCAGCAGGCAGGAGAAGACTCAGCCTCTGGGGAGTCCCGGAAAGAGGGAACACAGGGGGGCAGGAAGACCCTGCGGAAAAGGAAGGAGAGGAAAAGGTGGAGCAGCACAAGCCTCTTAAATTGGTGCAGGGGAGGGACGGACTCAGAGGGGACTTCTAACGTCTAAGGGTAACAGATGTGGAGCCACGGAGTTTGGATGTAATGACGACAACGATCTTCAATAAAACCTTTTGTATATAACTTGGACTGGACTTTGGTCTCTTGTGAGCTGGGACCCAGGGTGGCTCTGACAGGGGTACTCTGCGTTTCTGTAATGAAACACAAATTAAAGCTTCCATCTTTTTGATAATCATCTTTTGTTTGGTAGGAGTCATATCGCGAGTTGTTAAGCCTCAAGAAACTGAGTGAATCCATCTATTATTTCCCCACCCGTTTCAAGCACAATCCGTTAAAACAAAAAAAGGCTTAAGTAAAAAGTTGCACTTCTGCATTCACTTCTGTGAGAGTAAGCACTGCTGCACTCAGTGGAACTTACTTATGAGTAGACCTGTATAAGATTGCACTGTTATTACTTACAGGCAAAGCCTTACTTCAGCTATTGCCTTGTAAGAAAAATAATTTGTGGTGAGCAAACACCGCTTTCTTTGAGTCAGTCATCTACAGACATGGGGCCACCTATATGTAGCCTGCCAGATGTGTCCTGTCCTCTAAATTCTTAGTTTCGTTGCCTGCCACAAATGGATTCCTGCAGATAAAGGTAAAGATATTATTTCTGTGAATCCTTACTCTCATGATACTGGTCCAATGTGGAGTGAAAAATTTAAAATCCCTGTTTCGTCCTTTTCTTTTAAAGAAAAGAGGCCTCTTCGCCAACTGTTGCACATTCCTTCATCGGCAAAATGTTTTAGCGCACAGATACAAGTTGCCTTCATTTCATGCTTGAAATCTTCACTCCGCTGAAGCTAACAGCAATGCTTCTGTTGGATAAAGCAGACCAAGATTGAAGGCCGGTTTGCAATCCTAAATGCACTGGGCTCATAAGTAAGCGCTGCGTGTTTGGGATTGGCGCTCACGTGTTTAAATGCTTTGCTGAACAGGAGACCTTTGAGGCTGATTATGCAGCCCTTTTACATTCAAGCTGTTATTATTCATGTTGCCTTCAACTCACTCATGTGAATAAGGGCTGCAAGATGAGACCCTTGAAGTATTATACCAAGTAAATCACTATTTTGTTGAAACTCTTGGGTCATTCTGGGAAACTTAGACTGCATTATTCAGCCTTGAGGACTGTGCTAAAATTGTATTAATGTCACCCGTTGAACATAGGCAAAAGGAAATGTGAACGTTGCCCGCTATTTTAAAAGAACACCACCTCCCCACACATTTTAGGATAAGCGGTTGGGGTGCTCTAGCAGACAAGAGAATGATTTCTCAAGGTTTTTCAGTTAATAAGCTGGTCGATTGAAGGCACTGCTGAATGTTTGGAGGAATAGCAAAAGAAAAAATATCAAAATTATTTTTACAGTTCATGTCATTCTGCTTTGCCACACCAATCTTCCTTTTGTAGCCTCTTCCCCATCCTCTTGTATTGAAACAACAGATATAGGCCCTTTGAATATATACCAGGCTACACCCTGGAAACCCTGTCCCATAAGTTCAGTGTGTGTGAGTGGATTGTGGATCTGCAATTGTGAAAGAACAGCAATTTGCATGTACTGAAAGGCATTCTTGTGGTACAATGCTATGCATGACTACTCAGTAAGTAAAGACCCACTGGATTCAATGAAACTTATTCCAAAGAAACTTATACTCAATGAAACTGAGTAGTGTTCCCCAACCTGGTGCCCTCCACTGGCCATGCTGGCTGGGGCTTATAGTCCCAAACATCTGGAGGGCCCCAAATAGGGTTGCAACCTTAATGCTTACTGTACATTATACGTATGGCCTCGGAATGAGCCCTGGTATACTTGTTGTTGTTTAATCGTTTAGTCGTGTCCGACTCTTCGTGACCCCATGGACCAAAGCACGCCAGGCACTCCTGTCTTCCACTGCCTCTCACAGTTTGATCAAACTCATGCTGGTAGCTTTGATGATTGAACACTGTCCAATCATCTCTTCCTCCGTCGTCCCCTTCTTGTGCCCTCCATCTTTCCCAGCATCAGGGTCTTTTCCAGGGAGTCTTCTCTTCTCATGAGGTGGCCAAAGTATTGGAGCTTCAACTTCACAATCTATCCTTCCAGTGAGCACTCAGGGCTGATTTCCTTAGAAATGGACAGGTTTGATGTTCTTGCATTCCATGGGACTCTCAAGAGTCTCCTCCAGCACCATAATTCAAAAGCATAAATTCTTCGGCATTCAGCCCTGGCACACACATTGACATAAACGGATAACTGCTTATAAGAACTGAAGGAGACTGTCTAGCAACCTCCTACAGTGTTCTGTATTGGCTACGTGGAACCTGGAACATTTCAATTCCGTTCCAATACAATTTCTCAATATTGTGGGTACATCGTTCTGTTCCACACTAGATGGCTTTAGAGTAATATGGCTAATAGGAAAACCAGCTGGATTTTTTTTTTTTAATCTTTTGTGCTTTCCTGCTATTTGAGGTATTTTTGCTTTTGGGCCGAGAGGCAAAGCATGCACACACAGGCACACACACACACACGCACAGAAGCTTTTAGAGATAATTGCAGGTATTATATTTGAAGATGCTAAATTTGTGACCAGGTTAATTGTGTACTGTATCTGCAAAGTTCAGGATGATCTTTCCAAGAGTCCAATTGAAAAGATTGCATTTATGTTAGCAGACTAAGAAGGAAAGCAGTTATTAAAGGGAAAAACAAAATATTATAAATGAATATTAGTTTGCTTTACTGAGACAGTGGTTTCTGACAGAATCAAAAGATTTTTTGGTTATCAGTTAAAAAAAATATTCAGGACTGGTTTTTACACAGCTTGCTGCAGTAAACCTTCTTATTGTGTATACAATGGAATTTTTTGCACACCATGTTGCATTATTTCATTTTTTAAAAAATCCAACCTGCATTTTAATATTAATTATTTCATCTATGAATCGCTTCCCATGAAACACCTGGAAGTGCTTTCGTAATATAATACATATACAAAACAATTGCATTGTATAAACACGTTAAAACAATTCCATATATACCACAAAACAATTTCAAATTCAGTACAGATGCAGATATTTGATTTTTTTAAAAAAAAACTTAGAAGAAAGCCCAGTTGGTTAGAGCGTAGTGCTGATAATGGCAAGGTTGCAAGTTCGATCCCCTTATGGGACAGCTGATTCTAGTTGAAAGAGGACAGTCTTCAACAAAGAGATGGCAGCTGTCTGATATGTAATGTTAGGATGTTCCAAAGGGTAGGTGCTACCATACTAAATGCCCAATTCCGACATGCAAAATGATGGTATCTGTGGGTTGTCCTCTCCTGCAGAGTGCAGTGATCAGCTGAGCAAATAAGGGATGCACAATCTTTTCAGTATCTTGGTCCCGACCTATTCAGGGCTTTGTACACCAGTACCAGAGCCCAGGAGCTAAGTGGCAGCAGGTACAATGGTTCAGCAGTGGCACAATATGATGCTTGGTGTTTGAGCAGCTGAACCACATTTTTGTACCAGCTGCATTTCTGAGTCATCCTCAAGCGCAGGACCACATAGATTGCATTGCATTAATCTAATCTGGAGGTTACTTGTGCATGGACAACAGTGGCCAGGCTATCCTGGTCTAGAAACAGCTGTGCTCAAAGCCAATGAGATTGCGGCAAGCTTCCCTATACCTACTGTCTGGTTTAAGCTACCTTGTCTGCACACTGCATACATGTTTGCATAGAGAAAACATAAACTGGAGCTATGTTTTAAATTTCTGTTGATTTTAGCTCTTTTTGGGAGGTAAAAAATGATATAAATTAATACATATTTACAGTGACTTTAAAGAAGATGTGATCTTCACATTTCTCAATGTGATTTAAGTTACCTAAGAATAGCACAACTTGTCTCTTTCATTTATTATTTTTGCAATCCACAGTCTGGTTACTCTGAAGCGCTACACCACGTGAATCTACTCTGCAGCAAGTGGTTTTTAGTTTTTATCTCTCTTGCCCCTCCTTGCAGTTTTTAAAGCACTTGATAATTGTCCTGCCAGACTCACAAAGGGTTAATTTTTTCTCCACCCCCCCCCCAGTCAAAAAGTATGTATTTAATATGTGAGCATATTTGGTGTTCATTGACAGAGCAACAATAGGAATGATCTTGCTTTATGTACCAGTTACAAGGTTTAATATCATTATACTGCATGCAATATTAGTTTTTATTAGTAGCCATTAACAAGATGCTTTCGACTCAAATTCTCATTTACTTGTTCAATGCAAAAAAATTATCTTTGCCAAAGACAAAAAACACATCTTCAAGTGTCAGCTATATTAAATTAAAGAACTGTTTACCCTTCCTAAGGAAAGCACATGTATCTAAATAGGCATCTTTCACCGTTTGCATAGTAGATTGGAAATTAGCATTTTTGTTCATTTTCCCATGTATGCACAGCGCCTGGAAGAGTAAT